>NC_086448.1:31828733-32128733 GCF_028390025.1 Pseudophryne corroboree | reverse complement strand
ATAGACCGACGCCAAATAATTCCTCCCCTTTATACGGCAATACTTCCATATGTCGTTTGGAATCCGCATAACCTGACCACTATCGCGTCCATAAACTCCTTCTGGCAGATATGGACATCGCATTTACTCTCGATGCCAGAGTGCAAATATCTCCCTGCGCATCTCGCATATAAAGGAAAGCATCCTTTAATTGCTCCATAGTCAATAAAATACTGTCCCTATCCAGGGTATCAATATTTTCAGTCAGGGAATCCAACCAGACGACCCCAGCACTGCACATCCAGGCTGAGGCGATGGCCGGTCGCAGTATAACACCAGTATGTGTGTATATACTTTTTAGGGTAGTTTCCAGTCTCCTATCTGCTGGATCCTTGAGGGCGGCCGTATCCGGAGACGGTAACGCCACTTGTTTTGATAAGCGTGTGAGCGCCTTATCCACCCTAGGGGGTGTTTCCCAGCGCGCCCTAACCTCTGGCGGGAAAGGGTATAATGCTAATAACTTTTTTGAAATTAGCATTTTTCTATCTGGGTTAAACCACGCTTCATCACATACATCATTTAATTCCTCTGATTCAGGAAAAACTACAGGTAGTTTTTTCACCCCCCACATAATACCCCTTTTTGTGGTACTTGCAGCATCAGAGATATGCAAAGCCTCCTTCATTGCCGTGATCATATAACGTGTGGCCCTACTTGAAAATACGTTTGTTTCATCACCGTCGACACTAGATTCAGTGTCTGTGTCTGGGTCTGTGTCGACCGACTGAGGTAAAGGGCGTTTTACAGCCCCTGACGGTGTCTGAGACGCCTGGGCAGGTACTAACTGGTTTGCCGGCCGTCTCATGTCGTCAACTGATTTTTGTAATGTGCTGACATTATCACGTAATTCCATAAACAAAGCCATCCATTCCGGTGTCGACTCCCTGGGGGGTGACATCACCATTATCGGCAATTGCTCTGCCTCCACGCCAACATCGTCCTCATACATGTCGACACACACGTACCGACACACAGCAGACACACAGGGAATGCTCTTATCGAAGACAGGACCCCACTAGCCCTTTGGGGAGACAGAGGGAGAGTTTGCCAGCACACACCCAAGCGCTATAATATATATGGGAACAACCTTATATAAGTGTTGTTCCTTATAGCAGCTTAAATATATCCAGTATATCGCCAAAAAATGCCCCCCCTCTCTGTTTTACCCTGTTTCTGTAGTGCAGTGCAGGGGAGAGTCCTGGGAGCCTTCCTTACAGCGGAGCTGAGCAGGAAAATGGCGCTGTGTGCTGAGGAGAATAAGCCCCGCCCCCTATTTCGGCGGGCTTTCCTCCCGTGGATTTAGATAATTGGCATGGGTTAAATACATACATATAGCCTTAATGGCTATATGTGATGTATTCTTTTGCCTTAAGGTAATAAAATATTGCTGCCCAGGGCGCCCCCAGCAGCGCCCTGCACCCTCCGTGACCGCTTGGTGTGAAGTGTGTGACAACAATGGCGCACAGCTGCAGTGCTGTGCGCTACCTTCATGAAGACTGAAGAGCCTTCTGCCGCCTGTTTCCGGACCTTCATTCTTCAGCATCTGTAAGGGGGGTCGGCGGCGCGGCTCCGGGACGAACCCCAGGGTGAGACCTGTGTTCCGACTCCCTCTGGAGCAAATGGTGTCCAGTAGCCTAAGAATCCAATCCATCCTGCACGCAGGTGAGTTGAAATTCTCTCCCCTAAGTCCCTCGATGCAGTGAGCCTGTTGCCAGCAGGACTCACTGAAAATAAAAAACCTAAAAAACTTTTTCTAAGCAGCTCTTTAAGAGAGCCACCTAGATTGCACCCTGCTCGGACGGGCACAAAAACCTAACTGAGGCTTGGAGGAGGGTCATAGGGGGAGGAGCCAGTACACACCACCTGATCCTAAAGCTTTATTTTTGCGCCCTGTCTCCTGCGGAGCCGCTATTCCCCATGGTCCTGACGGAGTCCCCAGCATCCACTTAGGACGTTAGAGAAAGGTTAGTGAGAGAGGCTGCTGAAAAAAGCAGGGGTAAATTAGTGAGAGGTAACGAGGCGAGAGGTGAAGGTGGGAGATAAGTTACATTGAAACAAAACACACGATAGGGATGAAAGGAAAAATAAGATTTTAAACCTACCGGAAAATCTTTTTCTCCTAGTCCGTAGAGGATGCTGGGGACTCAGATCTTCAGGAGATGCTCACAGAAGATCCTTGGCCCCTTCCTCTCAGGGAGGACCTGTTGCAGCAGGGGCCCTGCGTATTCCAAGACTTACCGCGGTTGCGTTTGACGGCATGGCGGTTGAACGCCGAATCCTAGCTGAGAAAGGTATTCCGGAGGAGGTCATACCTAATCTGATAAAGGCTAGGAAGGAGGTGACGGCGAAACAATATCACCGTATCTGGCAGAAATATGTCTCTTGGTGTGAAACCAAGAATGCTCCTACGGAAGATTTCCATCTGGGTCGTTTTCTCCACTTCCTACAGACAGGAGTGGATGTGGGCCTAAAGTTAGGCTCTGTTAAGGTACAGATTTCGGCCCTATCTATATTCTTTCAGAAGGAATTGGCTTCTTTACCAGAAGTCCAGACTTTTATGAAAAGAGTGCTGCACATCCAGCCTCCGTTTGTGCCCCCAGTGGCACCCTGGGACCTTAACGTGGTGTTACGGTTCCTTAAATCTCACTGGTTTGAGCCCCTTCAAACGGTTGAATTAAAATTTCTCACCTGGAAGGTGGTCATGTTGTTGGCCTTGGCATCTGCAAGGCGTGTGTCAGAATTGGCGGCCTTGTCTCACAAGAGCCCCTACTTGATTTTTCATGTGGATAGAGCGGAATTGAGGACTCATCCTCAATTTCTACCTAGCTTGGTTCATATGGAATGAAGACACCACCTTATCGTGGTGCCTGTGGCTACGAGTGACTTGGAGGATTCCAAGTCCTTGGATGTAGTCAGGGCCTTAAAAATGTATGTAGCCAGAACGGCTAGGGTTAATAAAACAGAGGCTCTGTTTGTCCTGTATGCAGCCAACAAGATTGGCGCGCCTGCTTCAAAGCAGACTATTGCTCGCTGGATCTGTAACACGATTCAGCAGTCTCATTTTACGGCTGGATTGCCGTTACCAAATTCGATGAAGGCCCATTCCACTAGGAAGGTGGGCTCTTCTTGGGCGGCTGCCCGAGGCGTCTCGGCATTACAGCTTTGCCGAGCAGCGACTTGGTTGGGGTCAAACACTTTTGCTAAATTATACAAGTTTGATACCGTGGCTGAGGAGGACCTCGCATTTGCTCAGTCGGTGCTGCAGAGTCATCCGCACTCTCCCGCCCGATCTGGAGCTTTGGTATAAACCCCATGGTCCTTACGGAGTCCCCAGCATCCTCTAGGACGTAAGAGAAAATAAGATTTTAAACCTACCGGTAAATCTTTTTCTCCTAGTCCGTAGAGGATGCTGGGCGCCCGTCCCAGTGCGGACTGGATCTGCAAGACTTGTATATAGTTGTTGCTTACATAAGGGTTATGTTACAGTTGGAATTGGTCTCTGACTGATGCTGTTATTTGTTCATACTGTTAACTGGTTATGTATGTTCCAGGTTACATGGTGTGATTGGTGTGGCTGTTTATGAATCTTGCCCTTAGATTTACAAAATCCTTTCCTCATATTGTCCATCTCCTCTGGGCACAGTTCTCTAACTGAGGTCTGGAGGAGGGGCATAGAGGGAGGAGCCAGTGCACACCCATACTAAAAGTTCTTTAGAGTGCCCATATCTCCTGCGGAGCCCGTCTATACCCCATGGTCCTTACAGAGTCCCCAGCATCCTCTAGGACGTAAGAGAAAATGAAAATAAGTGTTAATATGTGTTGCTCCTGAGGCCAAACAGCAACAGCAATCCAGGGGGACCCACACCCCAAAAATCCCCCCCCCCCTTCCACCTGATAATCCGATATACATTTGTGCAGGACTCACCTTGCTCTGCATGCAGTCTGAGAAATGTCAGGAACCTAATTAAAACCAATATATAGGACAGGTGGGCGTGGGTGCTACCACCAGGCAGAAGGGATCTCTGGCCTTTTATTGTGTATGTAAATACACAGCATTAGGTATACAGGGGAGGGGTCCTGGGGTGCACACCAGTAATGAGAGGTGTGACCCTTTGTCTGGTAAATGTTACAAGAACAACAGCTTCCTAGCGCTAACCTAACCCTGCTATGGGTGCATGGTGGGCGATACAGGGCCCACTTCATTTAAGAGCCTGTGTGCACTGCACATCCTGCACCCAATGTAGCTACACCACTGATAACTATTTGTGTGTAAATCAAACTCCGTCAGGCAGAAGGTTTCTTTTAAATTAGGAAAATTGGATTAAAGTACAGAAGAGAAAACATCATCCAGACGCCTTCATCTGACATCATAGCGCCCTGCGGGGACGGAGAGACGGTTTCTGCCATTAACAGAGTCCTAGCCTGTCATAGACTAGACTGATAAACATTAAGATGGTCTTATGCCTGTGGCAGAGATTGCAGATGACTCAGTAATGGGTTGTAAGTGACGACGAAACACACATTGCAGGATGACCTGCGGCTCTCACAACGCGTCTTAGCAAAGTTCCCCGGGGGCTACGGGGAGCGGTGTGTGATTTAACCATTTTGCTGGTGGAGGACAAGTGACGAACTGAGCAAGCGGGCACGAACTATTCACTAAGTACACTCAAATGCAAGGGGATATAGAATTGTCTGACTCAGAAGTGGCGTAAAGCGGTAAAAAGTAGCAACGTTTTTAATGTTTGCATGCAGGGTAAATACCGGCTGCTTCTGCATGCAGCCCACATACAGCTTTATTTTTACCCTGCAATATAGATGTGAGCTAGTACACGCCCCCTCCCAAATGTAAAACATTAGACTTATGGATAACATTATAGTGACCACACAGGGGTTCAGTATGGATGACCGGCGGTTGGGATGCCGACAGCGGGCCGAGTGCTAGAAAGCCCCTTGCGGGCTTGTTGCGTCGCCATGCTGCGGCCACGGTGGCTTGCCACAGGTTATATTCTACCTCTATGGGTGTTGTGGGATCACCCATAGTGGGAGAATGAGCTAGCTCGCCAGTATTCCGATGTCGGCATTTCACAGCTAGTCTGGATTACGGCATTGGCACCACCAGGATCCCGACTAGCGATATTTAAAGCTCTTACCCCACACAGGACCGCTTATAGGATGTATAGGACTATTCCTGTGTAGGACGAAAAAGTAAATCGGATTGAAAGTTGAAGTCTATACGCTGGTGGGAAGCCCTTTGGGAGGGTACATTTAGTATAATTGCAGAAGACGAGACAGTCAGAGACCAAAGCGGACCTCCTCGGTGCAGGAACAGGCAGACCCAGGCAAGATAAAGATCAGCTGTTGCCCCTTATTTTGCAAAGGGCCTGAATATCTGGACCCTGCAAGGTGTAGGCCATTCCATGCAATATCTGCAGAGGGCAAAATGCCATCTATTGGGTAAATTTACTGAGGTGGGAATTTTTTTTAACAGCCAATCAAATTCTACACTGCTCAAAAAAACAAAGGGAACACTAAAATAACACATCCTAGATCTGAATGAATGAAATATTCTGATTAAATACTTTGTTCTTTACATAGTGGAATGTGCTGACAACAAAACCACACAAAAATTATCAATGGAAATCAAATTTATTAACCCACGGAGGTCTGGATTTGGAGTCACACTCAAAATCAAAGTGGAAAAACACACTACAGGCTGATCCAACTTTGATGTAATGTCCTTAAAACAAGTCAAAATGAGGCTCAGTAGTGTGTGTGGCCTCCTCGTGCCTGTATGACCTCCCTACAATGCCTGGGCATGCTCCTGATGAGGTGGTGGATGGTCTCCTGAGGGATCTCCTCCCAGACCTGGACTAAAGCATCCGCCAATTCCTGGACAGTCTGTGGTGCAACGTGGCGTTGGTGGATGGAGCGAGACATGATGTCCCAGATGTGCTCAATTGGATTCAGGTCTGGGGAACGGGCGGGCCAGTCCATAGCATCAATGCCTTCGTCTTGCAGGAACTGCTGACACACTCCAGCCACATGAGGTCTAGCATTGTCTTGCATTAGGAGGAGCCCAGGGCCAACCGCACCAGCATATGGTCTCACAAGGGGTCTGAGGATCTCATCTCGGTACCTAATGGCAGTCAGGCTACCTCTGGCGAGCACATGGAGGGCTGTGCGGCCCCCCAAAGAAATGCCACCCCACACCATTACTGACCCACTGCCAAACCGGTCATGCTGGAGGATGTTGCAGGCAGTAGAACGTTCTCCTTGGCGTCTCCAGACTCTGTCACATGTGCTCAGTGAGAACCTGCTTTCATCTGTGAAGAGCACAGGGCGCCAGTGGCGAATTTACCAATCTTGGTGTTCTCTGGCAAATGCCAAACGTCCTGCACGGTGTTGGGCTGTAAGCACAACCCCCACCTGTGGACGTCGTGCCCTCATACCACCCTCATGGAGTCTGTTTCTGATCGTTTGAGTAGACACATGCACATTTGTGGCTTGCTGGAGGTCATTTTGCAGGGTTCTGGCAGTGCTCCTCCTGTTCCTCCTTGCACAAAGGCGGAGGTAGCGGTCCTGCTGCTGGGTTGTTGCCCTCCTACGGCCTCCTCCACGTCTCCTGATGTACTGGCCTGTCTCCTGGTAGCGCCTCCATGCTCTGGACACTACGCTGACAGACACAGCAAACCTTCTTGCCACAGCTCGCATTGATGTGCCATCCTGGATGAGCTGCACTACCTGAGCCACTTGTGTGGGGTGTAGACTCCGTCTCATGCTACCACCAGAGTGAAAGCACCGCCAGCTTTCAAAAGCAACCAAAACATCAGCCAGAAAGCATAGGAGCTGAGAAGTGGTCTGTGGTCACCACCTGCAGAACAACTCCTTTATTGGGGGTGTCTTACTAATTGCCTATAATTCCCACCTGTTGTCTATTCCATTTGCACAACAGCATGTGAAATTGATTGTCAATCAGTGTTGCTTCCTAAGTGGACAGTTTGATTTCACAGAAGTGTCATTGACTTGGAGTTACATTGTGTTGTTTAAGTGTTCCCTTTATTTTTTTGAGCAGTGTATTTATTATCTTCTAGAAACAGCTCGATAAATGTTAAGTAGAATCTGATTGGCAATATCACCCGTTCTATAAAACTCCCACCTTAGGAAAGTTACCCCTGTGTGTCAAGCCTTTCCATCTTGATCCAGATCGTGACCAGAATTGTATAATGCATCGAGCAGCGTCCAACACCTACAGTCACCTACCTGGGTGCCCCATTGTAGCCAGACCAGTTCCTGCCGCAGTACCGACCAGGAAACAAGACTTACGCCCTATGGAAACGGGGGTCTCATGTATATTACCCCCAATATATCATGTTATAAAAACACTTTATCCTCCTGAAAGTGCCGCGAGTGCCTTCTGCCCTTATATAGAAATAATCCAGCATCATTTACATATATTTATTTACCCTGAAGGTATACTGTACAACATTTCCTTAAATTAAGTCTATGATACATGTGCGTAAACGCTTTATATATAACAAACCATGTTATTATGTTTGCGCTTACTTATCAAAACTTGGAAAAGACGTTTCCCCATCGTAACTGGGGCGTATTAGAGAAAAATACATATTTCTAGACATATAACAAACATTTTTACATTTTTCTAGAATCTTTGGTTACTTTAGTAAAGTCATTCTTAAAGCTTTAACGTTTTCTCCAGCGCCACCTGGTGGGGGAACTGGGGAAAGACACAATGGTTGTGTATATACAGTATGTACCTAAAAGTTCTTTAAAAAATCACATGTACAAAATGTATGGAAAGGTTTAAATGGACTGTAATATTTTCTTTTTGCTCCGACACAATGGCAGGTAAGAGTCTTGTAAATAGACATCAACACGTCATCACTGCAAACGAGATTGAAAACTTTTTTGGAATCCAAATTGAGCCATAACATAGAAATGAGAAACTTAAAAGCAATGGTAAATGAGGGTACGTACACGTGTGTTTTATATCATACAGTTTACATTTTTTTAGACCTAACTTAACATGTATATTTGGATTTTTTCAAACTAAATTCAACACCATCCTCCCCAAACAGACATGATCGGTATTCAATTCTTTACACCCCCTTCCACACCCGTTCTGTTTCTGCTGACGGGCGTGGTATAAACATTTCAGCTCGCTACCCCCGGGATAGCGAGGGCGCCCAACCCTTTTACGCAGCTAAACCTGATTACTATGGGCACGGTTTGCGTGATAACTTTAGAAGGAGATTGGGCGTGATAGATCATTTGAATACCGCCCATTGTGTTCTAGACTTCTCACGTGACACATTACTTTATGTGTGTGACTGCGTCTCAGATCGTATTTGGTCATAGTTTGCAAAACAAAACTGTATATGCAAATTTGATACTAACCGGGCAAATCATCGAGTTACTGAAAATATATGAACTATGTTTGAAGCTCGCAGTGGGGTACAGAAATAAATTGCTATTATATGCGGATATTTGTCACCATTCATGGTCCTAAAAATGTTACTTTAAAAATAAATAAAAGCCACTGAGAGGGGGGCGGTCACTTCCGTAGACCCGTCCAGTCGCCCAATTGTAGTTAAAAGAAAAAGTCCACAAACAAAAATTGTCTTAAGTGACAGACGGAACAACACATGACACAAGCGACAAAGACAAAACCTAAGCTTTGCCCCTTCCAAAAAACATGATCTGGTCAACGTGTGCAAATCTGGTAACGGTAGTGTAACTTTCCAAACATTTTAAACAAACAAAAAAAAGCCCCCAAGAGATAGCAGACACAACAGCAGTGGAGATGTTTGCTGATAATTAGTGAATAAATAGCAGAATAAATGCTTCTTAGCACATTATAAATACTGCTGGGTGTTACTGTATAAATGTCCTCCCGATTAGATGTTCTACAATCGGTTCTCTGTCGGATACGTTGCAGTGGTTACTGTGTCGCTAATTGGTCACGCCCCCGGTGACATCACTGGTGTACGGACTTCCCGGATGCTTCGCTTTCAGGGAAACATGGCGAGCTACCGTACCTCTATATATACCCCTGTACAGGGAAAGTCCCAGTGTTACATTTATAATCAGCTTTGTCCATCCACTGATTTTTCTCTCCTGAGATAACCAGTACCAAAGACCTCGCGCCCTGTAGTGATCAGACTGTGGAATCCATAGCGACAATATAGCATCCTACAGTCCGTGGAGCAGGACAAGGTAATTAATGCGCAATATGTAGATTAAGTCAGGAACCGGTCACATAGGCCCCACGTCCATCACAGATACCACAACTCAGGGGTACATCTCTTCAGTGGTATTCGGCTCCCCCTGAAGTCTTTCCCCATTAGTGCGTGTTGGGGTGATGTACCATGAGGACTCCCCGTCTAACTTCCGGCACGGTTACTGCTGATATTTCTGAATCGGGAACCAGGTCTCCGAACCCTTCAAGACAATTTGTCCGAAGTAATCTATTAGGCCACACGCTGGTTTTTCAAACCGAAAAGGATGACTTTTATATCTGACAACTCCTGTCTGTTCCCGGCCACGGACCACTCTGGCCAACACCCAGAACCAAGGTGGAGCAACATCTTCTGGGTCACCAGGATGGCGTCTGACCGAAGTATTAAGAAGAAAATAATTCAACGGCTTCTCTGGATCATTCCACCTTCCAGATAGCCACCTTCCCCTCTTCTTCTCCAGACCCGCTCAGCACGTATCTGTCCTCCGCAGAACACAGGGACTTCACTATATCCACATGTGCAACCAGCTCCTTCTCCACAGTCTTCTTCTCCGCGTCAATGACGTAGATCTTCCCTTTGGATTTACCCTGCGATATTCCCTTGCTGCCGACCCAGATCTAAGAAGAAAACCACAAGAGACCTCGTTAAAGTGGAATTTTGTGCCATTTAAAAAAATAATTCTTTACCATCCCCCCATAACGGCCCATCCTGAATCTGTAAAAGCCAAATGGTTGAGTGGTGTGGGACAACCCTGCCCATGATCCACCAGACTTGCTGACACAGCTCATCCAATCAGATTTCTCCTGACAACCCTGCACAGAGCTGTTCGTAGACGAACCCCTGCAGCCTGTGATTGGACGACTGTGGCAGCTGAAGAGCAGGTTTGGGTCACATGCACAGAATCCACAGTTCTGCTACTTCGGTTCCCATCGCTAGACCCTGCAATCTCCTATGAATATTACATTTACTGAATGTTTAATCTCTTCTTTCAGACTAAATATTCCTTCTGTTTACAGCTCTCAGATCTAGGGCTAAGGTGGTGTGATGGATGGACGCGGGGCGGCATATGTACTATTTCAAGTATAAAGGTCCCAAGAGGTATCGTTTTCAATAATATAGGTACCAAGAAGTACCATTTGCCGTACCTGTATTTTCAGATGAAAAATCACCGGGCCAAATGTAATTGCTGGCGATTTGCCAGACGGCGTGATTCCGGCAAGATAAATAGATTTAAAGTGCTAGATTAAAAATTTCATCCGAGGAACAATTTGCCGTGTTCATCCAATTAGATCATTTGTGGTCAAACAAACTGACTTCATAGTTTCCCTATTCATAGCTGTCTCCAGCTCTAGCCAATAGGCGGAATGGCACCAAATATAGTAAGTATACCACCCACGGCATGGGGAGAAGGGTTCCGTACACAAAAATCTTACTTCCAATATCTGCCAGTAGGGGTAGATATGGTGCCGTAAGAGGTAGAACGCGTGAAAGGTAACAACAGATGGATAACTCCGGGAGACCTAAAATCACATTTCGGTTTTTACAAAGAGGAAAACTAAAAAAGTCAAACCTGATTATAGGTTTCCCTAGTTATCCAGAGGTTGGTACTTTCTCAGGCGTTTTACCTCATACGGAGCCATTTTGCCCTATCGGCAAACTCGGGAACTAAGGCCCAGATTTATCAAGCCTTAGAGAGTGATAAATAGCACGGTGATAACACACCAACCAATCAGCTCCTAACTGTCATTTTTCAAACACAGCCTGTAACATGCCAGTAGGAGCTGATTGGTTGGTACTTAATCACCGTGCAAAGTTTGATAAATCTGGTCCTAAATTTTACTTTCACACCATCCTTCTCCCCATGCCGTGAGTACACTTGTAAGTTTGTGGCATTCGGCCTGTTAGTTGGAGCTGCAGACAGCTGTAAATAGGGAAATTGTAATTGTTGTGATGTTGTATCGTATTCTTCTTTGTACCACTTGTACTTTGCATGTTTTGTTGTGTGGTTCTTCTCCTATATTCGGCGCTGTGGAAGCTGCGTGGCGCCATATACAGATTACAACAAACGCAACGTGATTAGATAGTTTCTACATCAATCCTCCTGTGCGCGGCTACACTGGCCGCAGGCCTCCCTGGTGGATGGTGGGGTTAGACCGCTGGGTACCTGTTGCTTGACTCTCAGCATGCAGGTGATGGCCGTGCAGTCCTGCAGGAGAACCTTGTGAGCGGTTCTGGAGAAATCCTTCAGGTCAAAGACACAGATCTCGTTGCCCTCTTTACAGGAGACCCACAGCTGCCCCTTCTGGAAGACATCAGAGAAAACAAATCATTCAGCAAAAGACCAAATGACGACTGCAGACCCCCCACACCCCCCATTCCGGCCCCCCATGCGGCACCTCGGGGAACAGCTGGATGCAGTAAAATGCGGAACCGATCTTGCACAGGTTCTCGGAAATCTCCAGCTTCCTACACTGCTGACCGTTCTTTCTGGAGAGCAGGACCAGGTCTTTCGTACCTGGGAAGGGTTAAAACAAAAAGAAAAACAACGGACAGGATTACTATATAGAAGGGTTAATTATTTCAATAGCGACCGGTATATAGTATATGTCTTGTAAACACCAGCTGTACACTAACAAATGCGTGGCAGGTGTTGTGGAACTACAAGTGCCACTAGAACCTGCCCAGGTTGCTTCCCCTCACTGTACACAAACGTGGTCGCTCCTATGTCTGAGAATCTCTTTAGACGTCAACCATACTGTACTCGTCCTGTACTGGAGTCGGACGCAGCGGTGTCAAATAACCAACATAAAACTGCGCAGCTGCATCAGACATCGGCAGTGCATCCGACGAGCACTGTATTTTTCATCATAACTAGGCCTCTAGGTGGCGCTGTTCCTCCGGTAGATAGTTATTCCGCTATTATGAATAACACGGCAGCTGCCATTAAACAAGACAAAAATAATTTCTGTGCAGCGGCCGTAAAAAATGTGAAAGGGTGTTATAATGCTTTCACCGAAACTTTTAGCAGATAGAATTATTTCACATAATTCATTGTTTTTCATTTTGGAAAGGCAACTCGTGGGTCCGACGGTACACAATTATATGGAGGCGTATTACGTCATGCAAACATAAGTAACATCCTATATACTGTTATATAAATGAGAACATAAATAAAACAGAATATAAATAGCATAACATTTCCTGGTCCAAAGCCCGTTACTATACAATGCAGGCAAAGGTTTCTCCAGGGGAAATCTGCAGGATCATTTAAAAAAAAAAAATGTTCTCAAATTCTCTCAAGACAAAGATGAAAAAGTAAATCCCGTATTCATGTAACGTTTTAAGGCGGACTGGCTAATAATGTGACACTTTATTCCAACAGCTACACCTGACTGTATGAACTTAACGGAATCTCCACCTTCAGGTGGCATTAAGTTATTGGCTTGCACCCTCCAGCAATATTCACTAAACTCATCGTTCTACCTTTCAGTGTTTATATAATGAAGCAGAGATCTGAACGTTTGTTTCCCCTGGAAAGGACACGGGCCCTCATTCCGAGTTGATCGCTCGCTAGCAGTTTTTAGCAGCCGTGCAAACGCATTGTCGCCCCCCACCGGGGAGTGTATTTTCACTTTGCAGAAGTGCGAACGCTTGTGCAGCCGAGCGCCTGCAAAATCCTTTTGCGCAAAACAAGACCAGCCCTGTAGTTACTCTTCGTGTGCGTTGATTTTACCGACGGAGGGACGGATTTTGACGTCACACACCCGCCCAGCGAACGCCCAGCCACTCCTGCGTTTCTTTCTGCCACGCCTGCGTTTTTCTAAGCACTCCCTGAAAACGGTCAGTGGACACCCAGAAACGCCCCCTTCATGTCAATCGTCCTGCGTTCGGCCACGCGACTGTAATGTTCATTAGACTCTGTGCAAACCCACGATGCTCACTGTACCCGTACGACGCGCCTGTGCATTGCGGTGCATACGCATGCGCAGAAATGCAGATTTTTAGCCTGATCGCTGCACTGCGAACTACGGCAGCTAGCGATCAACTTGGAATGACCCCCACAGATCAGTTCTGCGCATAGGACAGAGGAAGCAGTTTAAGGTCGTAGTCAATGGCAATGAGACTACAACTACTCTGCTTGGTGATACAAGCATGGATGAAAAGCACAGAAAGAAACATGACGTGTTCGGCAAAGATAATAAAGGAATAGGGTAAGTTGCAGGAAGTAAGCAGTGTGGCCCTCAGGGTTTGTAGCTACGGCTGTAGGGACCCCATCAGATGACGGGCGAGCGGAACTCACAGAAGAACAGGAGGTCACCGTGCATGGTCATAGATGTGACGTCATCATATTGCAGCTGGAACCGCTGATGGACCTTCAAGGTGTTTACATCCCAGGTAAAGACCATCCCATCCGCGCTGCAGGAGTACGCAATCCTACGGCACATAGATGGGTCAGTGGGACAGCTCGGGGGTCGGAGGTTATACAACATGCAGACAAACGCGGTGGCATAAAGCAAAAACACAGAACTGGGAAAACTTCACCTCAAAAGGAGAACACATTTATTCACTCATTTTAAAAATGTTCTTTATGTCCTAATTGTTGGAAGAAAGTAAACTACATGGGGTTAAATTGAAGTATAGTGCACGCATTTTAACTTATTCCGCAGCCACACCCCCTATGACATCATATACATGTGGCACCATATTGTGTATAGTCACGCCCCCAATTACCTCATTTAAATGTAGTCTTACATCGTATATGGCTATGCTCCAATACATATACAGCCACACCCGCAGTGACATCATATAAACGTGGTGCCACATTGTACATAGCCACATTTGATTGGTGTCATGTGAATGTGGTGCCACGTTATTAGGGAGGTCAGAAAGGGGTGCCACGTGACATTTAACCACAACCCCAATCCTATAAATGTAATGACATTTCATATCTAGCGTTGCCCCAAGTGACCACAAATCTGATATGCACGTTCTCTCAGGAAATATATATATATATATATTTCTGATACGTATTTCAAATAAAGTCAATGTATGTGACGGATTGTAACGGACTAGATAATATATTTGCTCAGATAGGATACGTCTAGAACACACAAGATCGCACCTTGTGCATGCATATAGAATATGTAATCCACAGCTTAACCTGATGTAATGTTCTAGTGTACACAATACTGCAGGTGGCGCCATGGGAGAAACGGAAAAACGACATCTGAATACGATTCACTAAGTGTTACCGATTCAGCGTGCACAATGGCGCATTGATCTAAGGTGCGGCAAGCTCTGCGCCTTCTGTATGGCGAATACCGCCTTACCTCCGCTGACGGTCACTGTCGTCCAGTACGATGTCCACGACCTCTGCCCGGTGGTCGTTCAGCTGTTTGTTGCAGGACAAGCTGTACGTATTGATGATATAGATGATAAAGTCGCTCGATCCAACCCACACCTGACTCTGCTCCACTCCCACCATGCACCTCTAGAGGGAGACACACGTCGCACAGATTACACAGGAGCACAGATGTTAGAGACAGGAGGGGGGAGGTGGGGGCTAAATTCCCACCGCTACATAGGAAACATGAAATGTACTATACACAACTTGCTCATAACATTATCTTATTTGGGGTGTTTAAACGAAAAAAAAAAAAAAAGTTAAACATGGTATGGGAAAATAGATAAGCAAATACATTTATAACCCCACCAAGAAAGGGTCACATCGGCCCAATTTTAGGAGTGCGCACTCCATCTGACCTCTCCCCACCTCCACAGAACCTCTGGAAGGTGTTAGCGTTGCTGCAGCAACTCGCTGGGTTCATAAGTGTGTGCGGGAGAATTTAGGCTGCATTGATGTGTACTATTGTATCTTCTTTGTACAGCGCCGTCAGCAATAGTGCGGAGCTATATACACATAACCGGCAATAAATAAATAAGCTGGCCGACTCTTTTGTGTTAGTCTATTTGTTGCGGGTGTTTCCAAACATAAATCAGTTTCTTTCACATGCTGCAGAACGTCAGCGGCATCTGTAGTTATGACGCACTTAGGCCACGCCATTGCAATGCAGGGGGATACACTCGGCAGACACAAAGACTGTTCTGTACTGTGCAACACCTGAAAGTACCTTTCCTAGTCCTAAGTGTGGTATCCCGTAACAAAGTGAAATGCAGGAATCTCATCACTAACAGGTCTCCCTTGGAATCTCGGGGAGGAATATAATTCCCCGGCATCAATGCGATGTGGCGTTCTGTAAAGGCATTGCAAGTTTTCCCTTGCAGTTATCGATTTTAGCACTATCGTAATTGGCTGATAGGTGCGCAGCTGGGCTTTGCAATGACGTACAAAGGGACACTGCAAAGAATTGAATTTGCTGCAATATGAATGGATTAGCAACAAAATCCTTCCAGCGACGTGGCAGCGCCCCCTGGTGACAATGAATCTTGCGTTTGGGAATTGTGTTGCAAGTGTGCAGGAATCGTAATCAGTACTTGGACCAATCCTGTATTTACCTCGTACTGTAGTTGTGCATTAAAGAGAAAACAAACAATTATTTTTCGTAGTTGCCGCTTAGAAAGCCTTTCTGATAATTAAAGGGTAGTAATACATTTTGTATTAAATGGTCTTGTGGAAAAATGTCTTTATAATGAACAATTCTTGATGTTATTTTTTTCCAAATTTAAATAAAACTAAAGAAAGAAAAAAAATTCTTCCATTTTGAAAATTGATTCAATTAACTAACTACGATTTAGTCTCTACTGTGTTACATTACAACATGAAATCAACGACCCACAAACCGATTTTTGGAAACGGAACGGTCACGATAGCGCCTCTTTCCAGAACAAGAACTAATGCTGTAATATAAAGCGTCCTGTATATAACGGACATGGTAACGGATAAGGGAACGGCGCTGTGTAATGAAGGCGCCATCCTCGCTCACCAGTTTAGAGTTTCCCACTTTCAGGCAATGCTGCTGAATGGACCAGGTGGAAGCATTAAACACGACCACTTTCCCCTCGCCCAGGGCGCACCATAACTTAGGTGAGTCGTCCTTTCCTGACGCATCCAGCTGCCCTAGAGAGAAAAACATAAGCGGGCGTCATTGTAGAACCCCATATGCGGGTTATTGCATCAGGGACAACGGCAGGGACACAAGGAACCAGTGTATGGGACTATCGTCAGCTAAAATGATATAAGACAGGGAGGAACGAGCTGCGGAAACCTTACCGCTGACCTAATACAGTATATGAGGATTAATACAGAGGCTGAAATCTAAGGTAGGTGTTATATAACATTATACGGATAATGTCCCGCAAATAACATCTGTATAAATGCTGAGTTCTGATGTCATTATTTAAAAAGGAATTATAATGTTTTATAGTTACATTATAAATATAACTCCGCCTCTACTATTATTACAGATATTAGATACAGCCTCAAACATCTGAGCAATATATAAAACCACTCGGCCCGCGGTCTCCTTGGTGACTTGTAATAAGCATATAATATACATCAGAGAGTACAGCTTGGTCATTCCCCGGTCCTACACCTGGTCGCAGAGCCTCACCTGGCGTATACAGCAGCACGTCTACCGACTGGGCCACCATTTCCCCGGTGGAAGGATTGATCCGGTGTTTCAGCGTCTCGGAAGTGGTCTTTGGAATCATCATGGGCACTATACGGTAGTAGGTAGATCGCGTGGGGATTAGCGTCCATGCCACAACATTGTAAAATGCGCAGTGATGATGCGGAGACATTACAGAGCGCTCTCTCGTTTACTGTGTTATACACTGTGTTCTCTGGTCATTATAACATAACTCTGTGCATAGCACGGTGACGTACTGTATAGCTAACTACTTTCTGCCCAATATTGCAGCAGAGAAGGCAAGACACTGTGTAACGCAGCACAAGGCGTCAGCTCAGGACCCGGTGACAGCGTTAGGCGCCAGTAAGAGGCTTCTTCTTGTTGTGAGAATAAAACAGTTGGGCCCAGATTTATCAAGCCTTGGAGAGTGATAAATTGCACGGTGATAAAGTACCGATCAATCAGTTCCTAACTGTCATTTTTCAAATGCATGCCCTTATTTATCAATGAGTGATAAGTTTCACTGTGAGTGATAAATTGCACCAGCCAATCAGCTCCTTCCATTCCATGTTAGGAGCGGATTGGCAGGTGCAATTTATCACTCACAGTGAAATTTATCACTCATTGATAAATAAGGGCAACAGCCTGTAACACGGCAGTTACGACTTTATCACCGTGCAATTCATCACTCACCAAGGCTTGATAAATCTGGCCTTGATCTGAAATGATTTCCCAAGGAGAAAGGAGTCAGCTGGACGGCAGACCGAGTCACTGCACCACCCGTCTTACAGTATATACTGCGCATACAATGAAACAATATCTTGATGCTGCTGTGGGAGGGTTGGCAGTGACGGCGACTTAGCAGGAGGATTTAAAGCGTCAAAAATGTAACAGGTAAAAAAGGCCACATTCTGAACATTTTTTTGAACTTCGATAATTGTGACAGATTTAGCAACAGGGGACAGTAGGCACGAAACAAGCGCTAAGGGGAGGTTCTAACAAACACAGTCACCGGCTCAGTGTATATGTCTGAGTATCGTGAATTAGCATGCAAGAGTCTGAATCCTGGCCCTTTGCATCTAGGGCCCCAAAGACCTCTCCATTATGCCCTAAACCTGGCCCTGGCATCAGACGAGCCGTGATACCCATTTAGTTCCTTTCCCATCTTCCCATTCCAATCCGGGCACATACAGTACAATGGCGCCAAGCGTCTGCCTATCACCTATCACCGGGGGCCACGTATTGCAGCGAGAAGAGGACCGCGCCCCAGGCCAGCAGAGCGCCATTAGATAATTACAGGCGGGCAGCTCTGATCAGCGGATGCGGCCGCATTACATATACGGCACCACCCAGGAACCAGACGCTCACCTTCATCTTTCATCCTGTCGAAGTGCGAGAGTTTGGAGACAGCGTATATGGCCTTTGAGTTTTGCAGAGCACCGACCACCGCATTCATGAGCAGGACGTTGGTCAGAGCTTCCTGCACATACTGAGGGTCCTGCAAAATATAAAGGGAAAATGCCCGTCAGCAACCTCGCTACAGGCCCGCGCGCTGGACGGCAAGCTCCGCTTACTTTACGTTACATTCATTTATTATGTAGGTCCCCTGAGGGGACACGGGTTCAGGCCCCGCCTCCAGGTGCAGGGACAATACGCAAATAAAGTTAGCCCCTCCTCCTCAGAACATACAGACAAGACTGCGAGTAAGTAGGGGGTTGGAGCAGGACAAACCACGGAACGTGGCAGTACATGAACTAAAACTCAGAGAAGGGAGGAGACACCGCTAATGAGTGGGATATCACCCAACGTATTACCTCAGACATGGCCTTTGGGGCAATTACACGCAGCCGCTTCTCCTCCGTATCATAAGGGACAGGGGTATTAAACAATGTACAAAGCCGCTAACTTTACGTGGAGCCAGGCCAAAATCCCCCAATGACCCATGGCGGCCAATCCCGGGAAGGGAAAAATATTCCCATTAATGCCGCTCTCAGATTGTCCCAATACATTACTTCATACAGATAATTCCCATAGGTCAGTAATGGGCAGCCGGCGGCTCTCCAGTAGGTGTGAGACAACCTTTGCTTGGCGGAACAGGATTCCACCTGCAGTCCCACCACAAGTAGAGAGCCACAGGAGGCCTACACCCGCGACCGAAGCACACACCTTGTGACTGTCCGCCATCTTCCTTCCAGCCCACATCTCTTTGATCATGACGTTCCACAACTCACATTCCGTTTTCAGGTTGGCTTCAAACACATCTTTCCTGGAGGAGATTTTTATCCTGAGCGTCGGGATCCTTAAGAGCAGGAAGGCGGAGGTGGAGATCTTCACGTCCTACAGGAAAGGTCAAACGGGTCAAACACTACACTTCCCGGAAGTGGCGCACATATGGACAGGTTCTGAGAACGATCTAACTGCACTGACCAATCAAAGTTAGATGGTTTTCAAAAGGTAAGAAAAGATCATTGTTCTTAGGCTGGGTACACACTACACAACATCTCAGGCGATCTATCGCCCCGACGCTGTTTGAAACAATACATCGTCCACATTGCATAGTGTGTACCTGTGACTGCGCGTTCCCGGCTGTCCCATCTGATGTACTGCAGATGTGCCGACCCTGCAGCCGACAGCACGCAGGTAAATGCAGGGTGCACTGTTAAATTGCGCCAATGTACGATATATCGTGCAGCCGCTACGATATATCGGCACATCATACCGTCGCTGATACTAACACTTTTATTTTTGCAATTTGTGAATTCAGCTCTCGGTTGGGAAGCTGACGTAGACGTGTATCCAACCATGTATTACACCAATTAATTAGTAGAATGTCAACCGACTTGGTATTTAGGAAAGTACTGTACTTTACTCGTTACACCAGCTGGGCTATAGGGAGATATCACATAATATAATCACAGCATTCAGAATTATTGTCATCCGATGTTGATTTTGCTTCAGCGCAGTTTAAAATGTAAGAAATGTTCTATTACGCTTTCATATTTTACTTAACACAAACCAGCAATACGCGGTCATGAAATCTACTGCAGCCAATCAAAGCCCCAGCGAGACAGCAGGAGACGAGACCGGCTACAGGGGTGTCATTTGGGAACCCCCCCCCCCATCCCCCAGCATTCTCCCGGCATCCCCTCCCATCCTCCTGTTGTCATAACCCGGCATCCCCTCCCATCATCATCCCCCGGCATCCCCTCCCATCCTCCCGTCATCATCCCCCGGCATCCCCTCCCATCCTCCCGTCATCATCCCCCGGCATCCCCTCCCATTGTCATCTCTCAGCATTCTCCCATCCTCCCGTCGTCATCCCCCGGTATCCCCTCCCATCCTCCCGTCATCATCCCCCGGCATCCCCTCCCAACCTCCCGTCATCATCCCCCGGCATCCCCTCCCATTGTCATCTCTCAGAATTCTCCCATCCTCCCGTCGTCATCCCCCGGTATCCCCTCCCATCCTCCCGTCATCATCCCCCGGCATCCCCTCCCTTCCTCCCGTCATCATCCCCCGGCATCCCCTCCCATTGTCATCTCTCAGCATTCTCCCATCCTCCCGTCGTCATCCCCCGGTATCCCCTCCCATCCTCATCCCCCGGCATCCCCTCCCATCCTCCCGTCATCATCCCCCGGCATCCCCTCCCATTGTCATCTCTCAGCATTCTCCCATCCTCCCGTCGTCATCCCCCTGTATCCCCTCCCATCCTCCCGTCATCATCCCCCGGCATCCCCTCCCATCCTCCCGTCATCATCCCCCGGCATCCCCTCCCATTGTCATCTCTCAGCATTCTCCCATCCTCCCGTCGTCATCCCCCGGTATCTCCTCCCATCCTCCCGTCATCATCCCCCGGCATCCCCTCCCATCCTCCCGTCATCATCCCCCGGCATCCCCTCCCATCCTCCCGTCGTCATCCCCTCCCATCCTCCTGTTGTCATCACCCGGCATCCCCTCCCATCCTCCCGTAGTCATCCCCTCCCATCATCATCCCCCGGCATTCCCTCCCATCCTCATCCCCTACCGCTGTCATCACCCGGCATCCCCTCCCATCCTCCCGTAGTCATCCCCTCCCATCATCATCCCCCGGCATTCCCTCCCATCCTCATCCCCTACCGCTGTCATCCCCCGGCATTCCCTCCCATCCTTCCGTTGTCATCCCCCGGCATCCCCTCCGATCCACCCATCGTCATCCCCTCCCATCCTCCCGTCGTCATCCCCTCCCATCATCATCCCCCGGCATTCCCTCCCATCCTCCCGTCGTCATCCCCTACCGTTGTCATCCCCCGGCATCCCCTCCCATCCTTCCGTTGTCATCCCCCGGCATCCCCTCCGAACCACCCAACGTCATCCCCTCCCATCCTCCCGTCGTCATCCCCGGCATCCCTTCCCATCCTCCCGTCGTCATCCCTCCCATCTTCCAGGCATCCCACGTCCGCACTCACCTCTATGTTTCTAAAGATGGCTATTTCCTCGTAGCTCTGCCGTCCCTCCAGCAGAAGGAAGAGGCGCTTCTGAGTCATGGCGATCTTGCCCACACCCATGTTGGTCTTCACCGAGCTGGACAACTTGTACACAAACTCGTTCTGGTCCAGCTTCTTGGCCACTATAGACGGCAGATTCACCTCTTCGGCTTCCGTTTCCGTCTCTTTCCAGCAAGTGTAGAAGTCCTTGAAGACATCGGGGTCAATCTGCTTCTGGTGACCTTGGGGCAAGAATCACATGGAGATGGGGATTTAAAAAAAGTAAACTTAACCCTAAAATAAATAACTATATAATCTGGATGTGACACAGTGAGAGGTTATAAATAGATTATAAACGCTGAACAAATTTATCATGGAATTAATATTCGAGTTACGGCAAAAAGAGGATAGGGGAGCACGGATGGGGAGTGGTTATTTTACACCAGGACAAATGTTGTAATTCTGGGCTGAGCCCCTGACTCGGCCACGATAACAGCCAATACTGCGGCAATTCCAAAACCCAGACGCTTTTCAAACCCATTCCTATCACCAGCTACATTCACCGTTTCCCCGCCAATCAGCGACGGCCTTCCCCCACATTGCGTCATAACAACGATCTCTGTGAGAGGCCTTTCATATATACAGAACGGGAAAGAGCAAGACTGTGCCACATCACCCGTTCTCAGCAATAAGCTCTGCTCCATCTGTACCCTCTTCTATACTCATCTCAAGAAAATGGTTTTAAAGTTTGGGGGTCGATCGAAACAGAACCCGTTTACATACTATACAGGCGAAGTAAGCTGATGCCTAGGTCGGCACGGCTACATTTAATTAGATTTATCATTTTAGTTTCTTTCTTTTTTTTTTTTTTTTTAAACTTGATATTTACAAAACACGTCTTTGTCCAATTCAAGTAGAAGAGAACAAGATGTCAAAAGTGGCCTGATCGTATAGGGGGCAGAGGTATGTGCGACTTTATGCTAATAATGTCACAAAGCCCTTCCCAGGTGCACATCACGGCACCTGAATGCCCAAAGACTGGCGTCCGCTGTAGTCATCCATAGATGCTGAACTACCACTCGGTTATGTCTTTAAATACACCGTGTAAACTTCCACCAGCCCTAGGGCAGGTACAGCTTCTCCGTCTGAATATGGCTGCCTCCTGTGTCGACCGTGCAGTGTTTGTAAGCAACCACTCTTCATCGACACACCTGCGACTTGCCCATATGAGACTAAAACTCTGCCCCTGTCTTTACACGGCCCAAAACTGGCCTCCTAACAATGGTGAGGTTATAAAGAGGGCGTCACTAACGTTATATTATAAAAAGGGGGCACTATCCATGTGTTTATTATACCGCTGAAGAAAACAGGAGAACCTTTGGGAGGAATTGTTTTAATCGAGCCTGTAGCTCCCGACTAAAGTGATGAGAGCTATTCGATTGTTTGGGCCCCCAGCCCGCCCTGGTCGCAAGCGGCACATTCTCATGCCCAAATCCACGGGGATTAGCCATGTAAAGTGACTTTTCCCATGCAAACTACTAGACAATCTGCAAAGTGCCCGAACAGCAGTTAAGGAGCCCAAAAGCTTAGATGGCTATCTGCTAGCACCCTCTGGTGATGGTGCCCAAAATTAATTGGATAGCCTCCGGTCACTTTAGAAGGTAGCTACGGGCACGAGAAACAACTGAATCCCCCCTTTACGTCAGAAATCTTCAACGAGTCATTTGTAGAATGTACCATGTACTTTACCGTTTTATATGTCAGTCTGCCCCCTAGTGGCGGATATCCTTAGTGCATTTGACCACAACGCAATATTACAAGCAGCGCAACTAAATATTTTTAAGCATGTAGAGAATAAATGTTCTGCCGGGTAACCACCTAAAACCTCTGTGCTTTACAAAAACGACAGAAGGTGACCGCCGACGTACCCACAGTCAGCGCATCAAACAAGCGGTGAATTGTATCAATGTCTTTTACGATTCCAGATTCCTGTATCCGCCGCACAAAGTCCTCCAGGTGCAGATGCGTCTTGGGCAACTCGAACTTCTTCACGTGGTCGTCGGTCCGCGTCACTTCTCTTTCCTTGTCCAACACTTGGCCGATGAGCCTCTTCAGTTCCGGTCTGCGGTCGGCCTGCTGGCGCTCGGATTCCGGCAGACAGAGGACCACTTTCCTCACCATTTCCATGGGGAAGATGCGCAGGTCCGTCTTGTACAGGTTCTGGAAGTCCGAGAGGGCACTGAGCAGTTTGCCCTGCATGAGGCACACCAGGCCGCGGAGGTAGTAGTACCGGGCCAGCAGCACGGAGTTCTCGGGGGGCAGGCTGAGGATCTCTTTACTGAGGTAATTGTTCAGCTCCGTGTAATAGGTCTGAATGCCATGCGGAACCAGAGGAAAATGGACTTCGGGTAGCTTGAAAGTGTAAACAGACGTCCCCGGTACTTTATTTCCTGTATTAATAAAAAACAAATATTTATACAAGGTAACCCTTCCGAGACAACCTGCTTTTATCTCCGCGTCAACAATTTGGTAACATATTCCGTGGCGCAACAGAATATTAAATAACAGGAAGACAGGGGCGTTTTCAGAGTGTTCTTTGGACTTCGTGGCATAACCAAAGAAGGGGGGGTCATCACTTTTATAAGCCAAAGCTTGCAATATACTGTTGATAACTACCAGCAGTATCCTCATTCACTTAGTTGTTTTGCGTCATATGCGGCAGGACGCTTGGCGCAGCATAGACGCTTGCTACGGCTAGATATTTGTACTCTGTCATAAATGTTGGGGCTTATTCGCACGGCAGCCACATACAAAGTCGCTCACAGAAGACCAGGTATATATATATATATATATATGCAGAGACACAACAGAAATAATGAACGCGTGCACCTCACCCCACCAGAGCATCTTTATGACCAAATGAAAACCTCGCCCCCTCCTCACCGTTCTCCTGCGGGGGTCTCCTGAGGGAGAGTGGTCCTGCAGGCACGTCGGCCATCTTGATGTCCAGCAGGTTTGGCATGCTGATCACCAGCTTCTTACTGAACATGTGTTCCGGCCGGAAGCGCTTCAGCTTCTCGGTGGCCCGCCGTCTTTGGTTTTCAAAATGCAAACTGGACCTCCTGCAAAGGCAAGGGCAGTATTAGCAGCTGCAGTCCCCCTAGGGTCACCTAGCACTCTATTACGGGTCAGTCACGAGGGGCACTCTCTTGCAGGTCAGTCACTTGGAGCACTCTCTTGCAGGTCAGTCACTTGGGGTCCTCTCTTGCAGGTCAGTCACTTGGGGCCCTCTCTTGCAGGTCAGTCACTTGGGGCCCTCTCTTGCAGGTCAGTCACTTGGGGCCCTCTCTTGCAGGTCAGTCACTTGGGGCCCTCTCTTGCAGGTCAGTCACTTGGGGCCCTCTCTTGCAGGTCAGTCACTTGGGGCCCTCTCTTGCAGGTCAGTCACTATGGGCCCTCCCTTACAGGTCAGTCACTAGGGGCCCTCCCTTACAGGTCAGTCACTAGGGGCACTCCCTTACAGGTCAGTCACTAGGGGCCCTCCCTTACAGGTCAGTTACTAGGGGCCCTCCCTTACAGGTCAGTCACTAGGGGCCCTCCCTTACAGGTCAGTCACTAGGGGCCCTCCCTTACAGGTCAGTCACTAGGGCCCTCCCTTACAGGTCAGTCACTAGGGGACCTCCCTTACAGGTCAGTCACTAGGGGCCCTCCCTTATAGGTCAGTCACTAGGGGCACTCTCTTACAGGTCAGTCACTATGGGCCCTCCCTTATAGGTCAGTCACTAGGGGCACTCTCTTACAGGTCAGTCACTAGGAGCCCTCTCCTACAGGTCATTCACTACGAGCACTTTCTTACAGGTTAGTCACTACGAGCACTCTCTTACAGGTCAGTCACTACGGGCCTTCTCTTACAGGTCAGTCATTTGGGGCACTCTCTTACAGGTCAGTCACTACGAGCACTCTCTTACAGGTCAGTCACAAAGGGCACCCTCTTACAGGTCAGTCACGTTGGGCCACGTTATGTGAGCAGCAGGGGGTGCAGCTGTATGTACGGAATAACACTGATACTATAAGCCTTGTGTTCTAAGGCTTCACCTCCTAAGTATTTTGCTGTAAAAAAAAAACTCCAGCTTTTAAATGTCCCAGTCTAAACCTCCCTATAGACATCTGGTGCAACAGCGCCCCCTGCAGATGATGAAACAAGACAATACACTCATTATAGAAGCCAACAATAGGATTTAGGAAAGTGGTGCATAGAAAAATGCCCTGCATCTCTTAGCAACCAATCATATTCCTACTGTCATTTTACTAGCACTTTACTAAATTAAAGTGAACCCTGATTGGTTGCAGTGGGTTACAGCCTCTTTCCCGCACAGTAACCAGCGCTCCATGTTTATTGATGCCCCCGTATTACCTATCTATGGAAATAAACGTCACTGTTCAGCTCCGCACTAATCATTCCATAACTTACCTATCAATATCTGAGGTCGTGTCCAGCTCCATCCGGGCAAAGTCATCCATCCTCTTGTTAAGGCGAGCTTTGAGAAACGAATTGAACATGTATGTGCGCAGGACCTATAGCGGCACACAGACAAATCATTAGCTGGACCTTCCGCACGTCACAGATACAATCAGAGAGCAGAGAACCCGCTTACATCCCGTCACCGAGCGCCGTGTGGTGGATTCTGACATCTTGGTAACAACGTGCTCCGCTGGAGGGAGGAGGGGTGGCAGATAGAACATGTGCAGAGACTTAGATTTGGGAGGGGGGTGTATTTGCCCCCCTTGAACTGCAGCACGGTTTGTTGCAGGTGCAAAGTTACTTGCTTATTTATTTTACATTTTTGGTGATCAAAGAGCTATCCGTATATCCATTAGTTGTGTCACTTGGGTTAAACGTTTTGCACGGTGAATACCTTATGCCTGTATTTTTGAACTGGGGTTACCACCGGGTTGGGTACGGGATGTCTGTGCTTTGGGCTGCCAGCAGTCAGAAGACCAACAGCAGCATCCTGACGTGAAGAATCCTGACCCTCTTGCCCTACCCCCCCAAATCTACCCCCTCTCCCTCCGCAGCCTAACCCTCCCTTTTTAGTGCCTAACCCTAACCGTCCCTGCAGCCTAACCCTAACCGTACCCCCTTAGTGTATCACCTTCCCCACAGCCTAATCCTTGTTCTCCCTGCATTGTTTCTGCGCTTATTTTGCGTCTCTTACCACAGGCAATAAACGGCGGCGCAGCAGCCGAGCGGCTTTTCAGCGTTTATTACGCTGCTGCTTTGTATTTCTGCATTCAGCATCAGCTTGTGAGCACTAAAATGGTGGCTCTGCACGCACAGACTGTAAAACGCACCAGCTCTTCAGAAAGTCAACCGGTAAAACCGGAATATCACAAAAATAAAAAAAATAAGAATTTACTTACCGATAATTCTATTTCTCATAGTCCGTAGTGGATGCTGGGACTCCGTCAGGACCATGGGAATAGCGGGCTCCGCAGGAGACAGGGCACATCTAAATAAAGCTTTTAGGATCACATGGTGCGTACTGGCTCCTCCCCCTATGACCCTCCTCCAAGCCTCAGTTAGGTACTGTGCCCGGACGAGCGTACACAATAAGGAAGGATCTTGAATCCCGGGTAAGACTCATACCAGCCACACCAATCACACCGTACAACTTGTGATCTGAACCCAGTTAACAGTATGATAACAAAAAACGAAGTAGCCTCTGAAAAGATGGCTCACAACAATAGTAATAACCCGATCTTTGTAACAATAACTATGTACAAGTATTGCAGACAATCCGCACTTGGGATGGGCGCCCAGCATCCACTACGGACTATGAGAAATAGAATTATCGGTAAGTAAATTCTTATTTTCTCTAACGTCCTAGTGGATGCTGGGACTCCGTCAGGACCATGGGGATTATACCAAAGCTCCCAAACGGGCGGGAGAGTGCGGATGACTCTGCAGCACCGAATGAGAGAACTCCAGGTCCTCCTTAGCCAGAGTATCAAATTTGTAAAATTTTACAAACGTGTTCTCCCCTGACCACGTAGCTGCTCGGCAAAGTTGTAATGCCGAGACCCCTCGGGCAGCCGCCCAAGATGAGCCCACTTTCCTTGTGGAGTGGGCCTTTACAGATTTAGGCTGTGGCAGGCCTGCCACAGAATGTGCAAGTTGGATTGTGCTACAGATCCAACGTGCAATCGTCTGTTTAGACGCAGGAGCACCCATCTTGTTGGGTGCATACAATATAAACAACGAGTCAGATTTTCTGACTCCAGCTGTCCTTGAAATATATATTTTTAATGCTCTGACAACATCCAGTAACTTGGAGTCCTCCAAGTCGCTAGTAGCCGCAGGCACCACAATAGGCTGGTTCAAGTGAAAAGCCGAAACCACCTTAGGGAGAAAATGAGGACGTGTCCGCAGTTCTGCCCTGTCCGAATGGAAAATCAGATATGGGCTTTTGTATGATAAAGCCGCCAACTCTGAAACTCTCCTGGCTGAAGCCAGGGCCAATAGCATGGTTACCTTCCATGTAAGGTATTTTAAATCTACCGATTTTAGAGGCTCAAACCAATGAGATTTGAGAAAATTCAAAACTACGTTCAAATCCCACGGTGCCACTGGAGGCACTATTGGGGGTTGTATATGTAGTACACCTTTGACAAAAGTTTGTACTTCAGGCACTGATGCCAATTCCTTCTGGAAGAAGATTGATAAGGCCGAAATTTGAACTTTAATGGACCCCAATTTTAGGCCCATAGACAATCCTGCTTGCAGGAAATGTAAGAATCGACCCAATTGAAATTCTTCCGTTGGAGCCTTCTTGGCCTCACACCACGCAACATATTTTCGCCAAATGCGGTGATAATGTTGTACAGTCACTTCCTTTCTAGCCTTAATCAAGGTAGGAATAACTTCCTCTGGAATGCCCTTTTCTTTTAGAATCCGGCGTTCAACCGCCATGCCGTCAAACGCAGACGCGGTAAGTCTTGGAACATACAAGGTCCCTGCTGAAGCAGATCCCTTCTTAGAGGTAGAGGCCATGGATCCTCCGTGAGCATCTCTTGAAGTTCCGGATACCAAGTTCTTCTTGGCCAGTCCGGAGCCACCAGTATTGTTCTTACTCCTCTTTTCCGTATAATTCTCAGTACCTTTGGTATGAGAGGCAGAGGAGGGAACACATACACTGACTGGTACACCCACGGTGTTACCAGAGCGTCCACAGCTATTGCCTGAGGGTCTCTTGACCTGGCGCAATATCTGTCCAATTTTTTGTTGAGGCGAGACGCCATCATGTCCACCTTTGGTCTTTCCCAACGGTTCACAATCATGTGGAAGACTTCTGGATGAAGTCCCCACTCTCCCGGGTGAAGGTCGTGTCTGCTGAGGAAGTCTGCTTCCCAGTTGTCCACTCCCGGGATGAACACTGCTGACAGTGCTATGACATGATTCTCCGCCCAGCGCAGAATCCTTGCAGCTTCTGTCATTGCTCTTCTGCTTCTCGTGCCGCCTTGTCGGTTTACGTGGGCGACTGCCGTGATGTTGTCCGACTGGATCAACACCGGCTGACCCTGAAGCAGCGATTTTGCCAGGCTTAGAGCATTGTAGATCGCTCTTAGCTCCAGTATATTTATGTGAAGGGACGTCTCCAGGTTTGACCACACGCCCTGGAAGTTTCTTCCCTGTGTGACTGCTCCCCAGCCTCGTAGGCTGGCATCCGTAGTCACCAGGACCCAGTCCTGTATGCCGAATCTGCGGCCCTCTAACAGATGGGCACTCTGCAACCACCACAGGAGAGACAACCTTGTTCTTGGTGACAGTGTTATCCGCTGATGCATGTGCAGATGCGATCCGGACCATTTGTCCAGCAGATCCCACTGAAATGTCCGTGCATGGAATCTGCCGAATGGAATCGCTTCGTAAGAAGCCACCATCTTTCCCAGGACTCTTGTGCATTGATGTACTGACACAGTTCCTGGTTTTAGGAGGTTCCTGACAAGTTCGGATAACTCCCTTGCTTTCTCCTCCGGGAGAAACACCTTTTTCTGAACCGTGTCCAGAATCATTCCCAGGAACAGCAGACTAGTTGTCGGGGTCAATTGAGATTTTGGAAGATTCAGAATCCACCCGTGTTGCTGAAGCACTACCTGGGTTAGTGCTACACCGACTTCCAGCTGTTCTCTGGACTTTGCCCTTATCAGGAGATCGTCCAAGTAAGGGATAATTAATACGCCTTTTCTTCGTAGAAGAACCATCATTTCGGTCATTACCTTGGTAAAGACCCGAGGGGCCGTGGACAAACCAAACGGCAGCGTTTGAAACTGATAATGACAGTCTTGTATCACGAACCTGAGATACCCTTGGTGTGAGGGGTAAATTGGGACATGCAGATAAGCATCTTTTATGTCCAGGGACACCATGAAGTCCCCTTCTTCCAGATTCGCTATCACTGCTCTGAGTGACTCCATCTTGAACTTGAATTTCTGTATGTACAGGTTCAAGGATTTCAGGTTTAGAATAGGTCTTACCGAACCGTCCGGCTTCGGTACCACAAATAGTGTGGAATAATACCCCTTTCCCTGTTGTAGGAGGGGTACCTTGACTATCACCTGCTGAGAATACAGCTTGTGAATGGCTTCCAAAACCGACGTCCTTTCTGAGGGAGACGTTGGTAAAGCAGACTTTAGGAACCGGCGAGGGGGAGACCTTTCGAACTCCAACATGTAACCCTGAGATATTATCTGCAGGATCCATGGGTCCACTTGTGAGCGAGCCCACTGATTGCTGAAAATCTTGAGTCGACCCCCCACCGCTCCTGAGTCCGCTTGTAAAGCCCCAGCGTCATGCTGATGGCTTTGTAGAACCCGGGGCGGGCTTCTGGTCCTGGGCAGGGGCTGCTTGCTGCCCTCTCTTACCCTTTCCTCTGCCTCGCGGCAGATAAGACTGTCCTTTTGGTCGCTTGTTTTTATAGGAGCGAAAGGACTGCGGCTGAAAAGACGGTGTCTTTTTCTGTTGGGAGGGGGTCTGAGGTAAAAAAGTGGATTTGCCGGCAGTTGCCGTGGCCACCAGGTCCGAAAGACCGACCCCAAATAATTCCTCTCCTTTATATGGCAATACTTCCATATGCCTTTTGGAATCCGCATCACCTGACCACTGTCGCGTCCATAAACTTCTTCTGGCAGATATGGACATCGCGCTTACTCTTGATGCTAGAGTACAAATATCCCTCTGAGCATCTCGCATATAAAGAAAAGCATCCTTTAATTGCTGTAGAGTCAATAAAATACTGTCCCTATCCAGGGTATCAATATTTTCAGTCAGAGAATCCAACCACACTACCCCAGCACTGCACATCCAGGCTGAGGCTACTGCCGGTCGCAGTATAACACCAGTATGTGTGTATATACTCTTCAGTGTAGTTTCCAGCCTCCTATCTGCTGGATCCTTGAGGGCGGCCGTATCAGGAGACGGCAACGCCACTTGCTTTGATAAACGTGTGAGCGCCTTATCCACCCTAGGGGGTGTTTCCCAGCGCGCCCTAACCTCTGGTGGGAAAGGGTATAATGCCAATAACTTCTTGGAAATTAGCAGTTTTCTATCTGGGTTAACCCACGCTTCGTCACACACGTCATTCAATTCCTCTGATTCTGGAAAAGCTACAGGTAGTTTTTTCACCCCCCACATAATACCCCTTTTTGAGGTACCAGCAGTATCAGAGATCTGCAAAGCCTCCTTCATTGCCGTGATCATATAACGTGTGGCCCTATTGGAAAATACGTTTGTTTCTTCACCGTCGACACTAGATTCATCTGTGTCGGTACCCGTGTCGACTGACTGAGGTAAGGGACGTTTTACAGCCCCTGACGGTGTCTGAGACGCCTGAGCCGGTACTAACTGGTTTTCCGGCCGTCTCATTTCGTCAACTGACTTTTGTAATGTGCTAACATTATCACGTAATTCCATAACTAAAGCCATCCATTCCGGTGTCGACTCCCTAGGGGGTGACATCACCATTACCGGCAATTGCTCTGCCTCCACACCAACATCGTCCTCATACATGTCGACACACACGTACCGACACACAGCAGCCACACAGGGAATGCTCTAATCGAAGACAGGACCCTCTTAGCCCTTTGGGGAGACAGAGGGAGAGTTTGCCAGCACACACCAAAAGCGCTATAAATGTATATAAACAACCCTAGAAGGTGTTGTTTTTGATATAAGCGCTTTTAATATATCAATATCGCCAAATTATGCCCCCCTTCTCTTTGTTACCCTGTTTCTGTAGTGCAGTGCAGGGGAGAGTCCTGGGAGCCTTCCTCACCAGCGGAGCTGAGCAGGAAAATGGCGCTGAGTGCTGAGGAGAATAAGCTCCGCCCCTTTTTCGGCGGGCTTTTCTCCCGGGTTTTAAGAAAACTGGCCTGGGTTAAATACATACATATAGCCTTAATGGCTATATGTGATGTATTTATTTTGCCACTAAAGGTATTTAATATTGCTGCCCAGGGCGCCCCCAGCAGCGCCCTGCACCCTCCGTGACTGAATCAGTGAGACGTGTAGCAACAATGGCGCACAGCTGCAGTGCTGTGCGCTACCTTCATGAAGACTGAGGAGTCTTCTGCCGCCTGCTTTCCGGACCTCCGTCTTCAGCGTCTGTAAGGGGGATCGGCGGCGCGGCTCCGGGACGAACCCCAGGAGGACCTGTGTTCCGACTCCCTCTGGAGCTAAGTGTCCAGTAGCCTAAGACTCCAATCCATCCTGCACGCAGGTGAGTTGGAAATCTCTCCCCTAAGTCCCTCGATGCAGTGATCCTGTTGCCAGCAGGATTCACTGAGATTTAAACCTAAAAAAACTTTTTCTAAGCAGCTCTTTAGGAGAGCCACCTAGATTGCACCCTTCTCGGACGGGCACAAAAACCTAACTGAGGCTTGGAGGAGGGTCATAGGGGGAGGAGCCAGTACGCACCATGTGATCCTAAAAGCTTTATTTAGATGTGCCCTGTCTCCTGCGGAGCCCGCTATTCCCATGGTCCTGACGGAGTCCCAGCATCCACTAGGACGTTAGAGAAATGAAATTCAAAAATATTTTTAAGTGACCCTTCCCCCACTTCCTCCCAGGTGACTCACGCAATTACAGAGTTTCTCGCCCCAACCTGGCCACCACTGATAATGGGCCTGTTACCCCGGAGACGTTTATATGGCTACATGTCTGAGCGAGGTGCGCTAGTTATTCTGACCAGAGGACGACCGCCGAGAGGCTGGTGCATTGCGGAAACACTGTATGAACCGGATACAAAGGTCCTGGACAAGACAGAAGGGACAGCAGGATTGTTGCGCTGGAACTGCTGAAGTCCAGAACACAGGACATCCGTGGTTCTGTCACACAGACTATGCAACGTCACAAAAGGTGGCGCGGCGTGTTACAAGTGGCCCGTGCGTATCTTCTTATACCGGTCCGTTCCCTCCACCCCAATGTGGAAGCGTTGCATTTTACATGCGTTCATGTGCGGGGAGCTGATAAAGACGTTTCTTTGCATTGGTTTTTATAAAAAAAATGTACATAGAGAAGTCGATGGTAACAATACGGCGCAGTCACCTTTCTGTAGAACGGCTGGTCCTCCACGCTCCTGGTCTTCAGAAACTCCTCGCTGTTAAATACGCGATGCTCATAATTAAGGTGCGCTTTCACGTCTCTGCCAAGACCAGGGAGCACAGAGACATAACATGGGTCACATTTATGCAGTATTACAGTATATGAGTACAGAGCGCGAGTTATAATGTTACGCTAACAAACGGATAACAGCCTGATGAGCAAAACCATTTTTCCCGCTTTGCGTAAACACCCCTGCAGTGCCCATATAGGACAAAAGCTACACTTCGTAAAAGAATTAAAGTGCCAGGCTCCTCACTCACCCGTCTGACTATACCCCACTGTCAATGTCTCCAGTGTCCCCTAGTGGATGAAGAAGAGACACCCTATTTTTAAAGTATAAAATTGGCTCAAAAGCTATTTTTGCAAATATAACACTTATATAAACACTTATATAATATAATAATAATAATAATATATACACCATGGCCCTAACTGTGCGGAGTTTGTATATTCTCCCCGTACTTGCGTGGGTTTCCTCCGGGTACTCCGGTTTCCTCCCACAATCCAAAAATATACTGGTAGGTTAACTGGCTCCCAACAAAATTAACCCTTGCATGAATGTGTCTGTGTTTATATGTGATAGGGAATATAGATTGTAAGCTCCACTGGGGCAGGGACTGATGTGAATGGGCAAATATTCTCTGTAAAGCGCTGCGGAATATGTGTGCGCTATATAAGTAACTGGTAATAAATAATAAATAAATATAATATAACACTTATATAAACTGCGGTTACATACATCTGTTAACAAGGTGTATCTAACCAGTACCTTTGGCGAAGATTCATTTCGAGAAGCTGGGAAACCATTGTCCTCTACAAGCACCCAAACCTACCGCCGCGTCATCAGTCTGATGTCATCAGGAAGCACTGACTGACATAGAAGACTATAGACACTAACAGGCTCCAAACTAACGAGCTCCTCTTTATTTCCCAATGAACGTCAATACACATCCCCAAAAGGAACAAGTTAGATACACTCTACTAACCAATGATTAGGGACGTCAAAGGGGCTATATAATATATTACTTCAGCAAAAGCTTTAAAACATTTTTTTTAAAAGATTTGGACTTGTCTCCTCCAGTTTGATTTCATTTAAAACTGGATGCCTAGCTTATGCATCAATAAATAGTATTTACTATGATATACCAGCTGCTAGATCGGTGGGAAACCAGCACTGTAAGCACTTGGTCAGTTTTAGAAATGATTTACATTAAATGGATTAAACGTATATCTTTCCTAAACACGCCCCTTTTTCCCCGTAGAATCTTTCTAAGCTTTTTGACCATGTCTTTACATCATCAGGCAGAGTTTCTGTTGCCCTGGGAGAGGACGCAGAGTCGATCCCTGGGTACAAGTATATCCAATGCACAGAGGACAGCGGCACCGCCAAAGCTTAATCTCTCCAGCCGCCTTCAGGTGGACAATTTCATTACAAGCCCCCGATGCATAAAAGGAACCAGCCGCAGGGTACGGACATTAAGCAGATACTATTTACCGGAATATGTCAACGATGAGCTGCAGAGCGATCTCCTGCACCTCGCAGTTCAGTTTCTGCTGCCACAGTCTCCGACGCAGCCTCTGCTCCCCGATGTCCAGGGATGACGAGCGATGAGACATCTCCAGGTCGTAGTGCAGCTGAAGATTCTCCACCCTGCGGAATAGAGAGTGGAATGGTCTCCAGCTGGATCAGGACAACTTTCAGGAGCAACCAGCCAGGTTCAGCCTCTTCCGGCAATTCACCTGAACTACAGCGAGTGGGCATGCGGAGACTCTACGTTCCATTTTACTTCCACAGCAGCTGGAGTGTCACAGCTTGCCTTCCATTGATCTAGGTAACGGCCACCAGACCACTCTGCGCGCGAGCCAGCTGACTGAAGACCGGAACCACTGCCAACAGCAGCAGCTAGGAACGTGCAGAGCAGCAGCTCCCAATGCAGGTTCTTCGTCACTGTCCGCAGATTGTACATCGGTAACAGCGGAGAGGGCTTAGAACCGGCACATTTTGTCATTGACTGCATTTTGTAACAGGCCCACCGATACATAACTGAGAAATACCCAAGTACCATCACCCTGCCGACTTACAAACCCCCCACCCCCTTCCAGAGGAATGCATAGAGCAATACGCACTTACCTGCACAGAAACATCTCAGCAGCCTGTACCGGAATATCCGGGACATCGGAATCCTCTTCATCCCCAACCAAGGAGTAGTTAATGCTGCCACTATCTATGTCAATCAGGATCATATCTTCAGCTTCCTATAGAGAGATAAGGAGATTTAAGGGAGACTTACCATTGTTAAATCTCTTTCTGCGAGGTACCCTGGGAATAACATTGGGGTGTAGAGTTGGATCTTGATCCGAGGCACCAACAGGCTAAAGCTTCGACTGTTCCCAGGATGCACTGCACCGCCTCCTCTATAGCCCCGCCTCCTGGCACTGGAGCTCAGTTTTGTTAACCAGTCCAATGCAGTAGCAGGTAAGAGAGACGGTAGATGTTAATCACATAGACCCACATTCTCACAACAGGAGAAGGGACCAGCGGCTAATGCCATACAAATCCAAAGAAGCTAAGTGCGTCAGGGTGGGCGCCCTGTGGAAACCAGTGTACCTCGCAGAAAGATTTAACAATGATTAACCTTACCATAAATCTCCTTTTCTGCAGCGGGGTACACTGGCATTCCACAGGAAATAAAATCCGGGATGTCCTAAAGCAGTTCCTCATGGGACGGGACGCGCTGTAGCGGGCACAAGAACCCGGCGTCCAAAGGAAGCATCCTGGGAGGCGTTAGTATCAAAGGCATAGAACCTGACCACGTAGCCGCCTTGCACAATTGTTCAGCGGACGTGCCACGGTGGGCTGCCCAAGAAGGTCCAACAGACCGAGTAGAATAGGCTTTGATAGCAGCAGGAGCTCGGAGTCCAGCATGCGAATAAGCTTGTGCAATCACCATTCTAATCCAACTGGCCAAGGTTTGCTTATTCGCAGGCCAGTCACGTTTGTGAAAACCAAAAAGTACAAAAAGAGAATCTGATCTCCTAATAGAGGCAGTCCTTTCTACAAATATACGGAGAGCCCGTACCACATCCAAAGACCGCTCTCTGGAGGACAAACCAGGAGAGATAAAGGATGGAACCACAATCTCTTGGTTAAGATGGAAAGATGACACCACCTTAGATAGATAACCAGGGCGAGTTCTAAAAACTGCCCGGTCACGGTGAAAAATCATAAAGGGTGGACGACAGGACAAAGCGCCTAAGTCAGACACCCTCCAGACAGAGGCAACAGCCAACAGAAAAATTACCTTAAGCGTAAGGCAATTAAGGTCCACAGACTCTAGAGGTTCAAACAAAGACTCTTGAAGGGCATTAAGGACATCAGACAGATCCCATGACTCCGTAGTACGCCCTGAGTGAATGTATGAAATTCAGGAATAGATACAATTTTTCGCTGAAACCACACTGACAAGGCAGATATATGAACCTTGAGGGAGGCCAGGCGAAGTCCTAAATCCAGGCATTGTTACAAAAAAGCCAGAAGTCTGGAAGTACTAAACTTGTATGTATCGTAATTGTTAGCAGCACACCAGGTGAAGTAAGAAATCCAGACCCTATAATAAATCCGTGCAGAAGCCGGTTTGCGGTCCTTCAACATAGTTTGAATAACCTCCTCAGAAAATCCTTTGGCCCTCAGGAATGAAGCTTCACGAGCCACACCGTCAAAGCCAGTCTTGCCAGCTCCTGGTAAACACAAGGGCCCTGAACGAGGAGGTCTGGGCGTTGAGGAAGTAGAAGAGGACACTCGATCGAGAGACCCTTCAGGTCTGAGAGCCAATGTCGTCTGGGCCATGCTGGAGCGACTAGAAGCAGTATTCCTCCTTCTTGCTTGAACTTCCATAGTACACTGGGCAGGAGTGACACTGGAGGGAACACGTATGGCAGCCGAAAGTTCCATGGAATTGCCAGTGCATCCACGAATGCTGCTGCCCTGCTCCGAAGACCGGAACCTTGTGATTGTGTCGAGACGCCATCAGGTCTACATCTGGTAGACCCCACTTGTCCACAAGAAGTTGGAAGACCTCCGGATGAAGACTCCACTCCCCAGCGTGTACGTACTGAAAACTGAGGAAGTCCGCTTCCTAGTTGAGGACCCCCGGAATGAACACTGACGATATTGCTGGCAGATGGCGTTCCGCCCATTGAAGAATTTTTGACACTTCCATCATTGCCATGCGGCTTCGAGTGCCGCCTTAATGATTTATGTATGCCAGAGTGGTGGCGTTGTCCGATTGTACTTGAACAGGCCTGTTGTGTACGAGAGGCAGGGCCAGTGTCAACGCATTGAACACTGCCCGCAATTCCAGGATGTTTATCGGGAGGAGAGATTCCTCCCTGGTCCACCAACCCTGGAGAGAGGAGTTGCTCCAACACCGAACCCCAACCCCACAGACTGGCATCCGTCGTTAGGAGGACCCAGTTAGAGATCCAGAAGGGACGGCCCCTGCTCAATTGCTGGTCCTGTAGCCACCAACTCAGTGACAAACGAACCTCCGGAGTCAAGGAGATCATTTGAGACCTGATCCGGTGAGGCTGGCCGTCCCACTTGAAAAAGATTAACCTCTGCAGAGGGCGGGAATGAAATGGAGCGTACTCTACCTTGTCGAAAGCCGACACCATGAAGTCTAGTACTTGCATCGCCGAGTGTATCGACACTCTTTGGGGAGAGAGGAAGCATCTGATTCTGTCCTGAAGTTTCCGTCTCTGGAGACAAGAACAAACGTTGGTTGTGTGTGTCCAGTAATGCTGTTCTGAGCAGGGACCAGGGAGGATTTCTTCCAATTGATGAGCCACCCGTGGGCTTGTAGGAATTGGACCGTCAGTTCCAGATGACGGAGGAGAACCTCTGGGGAGTTCGCCAGGATCAACAAGTCGTTCAGATACGGCAGGATCCCGATACCCTGACGGCGGAGAAGGGCCGTCATGACCGCCATGACGTGGTCAGTCCGAAAGGCAAGGCTTGGAACGGATAATGAAGGGTGCCAATAGCAAACCATAAATATTGCTGATGTGACATGGCAATAGGTATGTGTAGGTAGTCATCCTGTATATCCAGGGATACCATATAGTCCTTGGGTTCCAAAGCCAGTATAATAGAGTGCAGAGTTTCAATACGGAATTTGGACACCCTCACAAATTTGTTCTAAGATTTGAGGTTTTGTATAGGCCGGGAGGATCCATTCGGCTTCGGAACTAGAAACAGCGTTGAATAGTACCCCCTGCCCCTCTGAGACAGAGGCACTATCACTCCTGTATCCAGGAGAGATTGGGCAACCAAATTTAGAGTTTGTGCTTTTAACGGATCCGAAGGGATAACCGTTGAGCAAAACTGGCGAGGGGGATATCTCTTGAAAGAGATTGCGTACCCACGAGAGACCACTTCCTGTACCCAGGCGTCCGAAGTGGTCTTAAACCATACCTGGGCGAACTGCAGAAGTCGGCCTCCCACCCTGGGGTCCCCCCAGGGAGAGGCAAGCCTCGTCATGCAGCAGGCTTGTCCGGTTTGGGAGCAGGCTGACGGGCGGCCCAAGAACGTTTAGGTTTGGGCTTAGAGGACTTGGAAGTGCGAGTCTGTCTCGGGTACGCCTGACCCTTTGCTTTACCTGGAGGTCGAAAGGAACGAAAAGTAGTACTCTTAGCCTTCGGAACCGATGGATTAGTACTTGGGATAAACGCATTCTTGGCCGACGCCAACTCGGTCACAATCTTGTTCAGATCATCTGCAAATAGTATATCTCCCTTAAAAGGGAGCAACTCCAAGGTCTTCTTAGAGTCCAGGTCCACCGACCAGGACCGTAACCACAGATTTCGGCGAGCCAGGATAGACGTAGTAGATGCCTTGGCCGCCATAACGCCTGCATCAGAGGCCGCCTCCTGAATCTAGTGGGAGGCTGTGGTAATATAGGACAGATATTGTCTGGCAGTGTCAGAAAAATAAGAATTTACTCACCGGTAATTCTATTTCTCGTAGTCCGTAGTGGATGCTGGGAACTCCGTAAGGACCATGGGGAATAGCGGCTCCGCAGGAGTCTGGGCACAACTAAAAGAAAGCTTTTAGACTACCTGGTGTGCACTGGCTCCTCCCACTATGACCCTCCTCCAAGCCTCAGTTAGGATACTGTGCCTGGAAGAGCTGACACAATAAGGAAGGATTTTGAATCCCGGGTAAGACTCATACCAGCCACACCAATCACACCGTATAACTCGTGATACCATAACCAGTTAACAGTATGAAATTTAACTGAGCCTCTCAACAGATGGCTCAAAACAATAACCCTTTTGTGAACAACAACTATGTACAAGTATTGCAGACAATCCGCACTTGGGACGGGCGCCCAGCATCCACTACGGACTACGAGAAATAGAATTACCGGTGAGTAAATTCTTATTTTCTCTGACGTCCTAGTGGATGCTGGGAACTCCGTAAGGACCACGGGGATTATACCAAAGCTCCCAAACGGGCGGGAGAGTGCGGATGACTCTGCAGCACCGAATGAGAGAACTCAAGGTCCTCCTCAGCCAGGGTATCAAATTTGTAGAATTTTGCAAACGTGTTTGCCCCTGACCAAGTAGCAGCTCGGCAAAGTTGTAAAGCCGAGACCCCTCGGGCAGCCGCCCAAGATGAGCCCACCTTCCTTGTAGAATGGGCTTTTACTGATTTAGGATGCGTCAGTCCAGCCGCAGAATGCGCCAGCTGAATTGTGCTACAAATCCAGCGAGCAATAGTCTGCTTAGAAGCAGGAGCACCCAGTTTGTTGGGTGCATACAGGATAAATAGCGAGTCAGTTTTCCTGACTCCAGCCGTCCTGGAAACATAAATTTTCAAGGCCCTGACTACGTCCAGTAACTTGGAATCCTCCAAGTCGCTAGTAGCCGCAGGCACTACAATAGGTTGGTTCAAGTGAAAAGCAGATACCACCTTAGGGAGAAACTGGGGACGAGTCCTCAATTCTGCCCTATCCATATGGAAAATCAGATAATGACTTTTAAATGACAAAGCCGCCAATTCTGATACACGCCTGGCCGAAGCCAAGGCCAATAACATGACCACTTTCCACGTGAGATATTTTAGATCCACGGTCTTTAGTGGCTCAAACCAATGTGATTTTAGGAAATTCAACACCACGTTGAGATCCCAGGGTGCCACTGGAGGCACAAGGGGGGGCTGAATATGCAGCACTCCTTTTACAAATGTCTGAACTTCAGGTAGTGAAGCTAGTTCTTTTTGGAAAAAAATCGACAGAGCCGATATCTGTACCTTAATGGAGCCTAATTTTAGGCCCATAGTCACTCCTGCCTGTAGGAAGTGCAGAAATCGACCCAGCTGAAATTCCTCTGTTGGGGCCTTATTGGCCTCACACCAAGCAACATATTTCCGCCATATGCGGTGATAATGTTTAACCGTTACATCTTCCCTGGCTTTAATCAGCGTAGGAATGACATCCTCCGGAATGCCCTTTTCCTTTAGGATCCGGCGTTCAACCGCCATGCCGTCAAACGCAGCCGCGGTAAGTCTTGGAACAGACAGGGCCCCTGCTGCAGCAGGTCCTGTCTGAGCGGCAGAGGCCATGGGTCCTCTGAGATCATCTCTTGAAGTTCCGGGTACCAAGCTCTTCTTGGCCAATCCGGAACCACGAGTATTGTCCTTACTCCTCGTTTTCTTATTATTCTCAGTACCTTTGGTATGAGAGGCAGAGGAGGGAACACATAAACTGACTGGTACACCCACGGTGTCACTAGAGCGTCCACCGCTATCGCCTGAGGGTCCCTTGACCTGGCGCAATATCTCTCCAGTTTTTTGTTTAGGCGGGACGCCATCATGACCACCTGTGGCCGTTCCCAACGATTTACAATCAGTGTGAAGACTTCTGGATGAAGTCCCCACTCTCCCGGGTGGAGGTCGTGCCTGCTGAGGAAGTCTGCTTCCCAGTTGTCCACTCCCGGAATGAACACTGCTGACCGTGCTAGCACGTGATTTTCCGCCCATCGGAGAATCCTTGTGGCTTCTGCCATTGCCGTCCTGCTTCTTGTGCCGCCCTGTCAGTTTACATGGGCGACCGCCGTGATGTTGTCTGACTGGATCAGTACCGGCTGGTTTTGAAGCAGGGGTTTTGCCTGACTTAGGGCATTGTAAATGGCCCTTAGTTCTAGAATATTTATGTGCAAGGAAGTTTCCCGACTCGACCATAGTCCTTGGAAGTTTCTTCCCTGAGTGACTGCCCCCAGCCTCGAAGGCTGGCATCCGTGGTCATCAGGACCCAGTCCTGTATGCCGAATCTGCGGCCCTCTAGGAGATGAGCACTCTGCAGCCACCACAGCAGACACACCCTGGTTCTTGGAGACAGGGTTATTAGCCGATGCATCTGAAGATGCGATCCGGACCATTGGTCCAACAGGTCCCACTGAAAGATTCTGGCATGGAACCTGCCGAAAGGAATTGCTTCGAAAGAAGCCACCATCTTTCCCAGGACTCGCGTGCAGTGATGCACCGACACCTGTTTTGGTTTCAGGAGGTCTCTGACTAGAGATGACAGCTCCTTGGCTTTCTCCTCCGGGAGAAACACTTTTTTCTGGACTGTGTCCAAAATCATTCCCAGGAACAGTAGACGTGTCGTCGGAACCAGCTGTGACTTTGGAATATTCAGAATCCAACCGTGCTGGTGTAGCACCTCCTGAGATAGTGCTACTCCTACCAACAACTGCTCCCTGGATCTCGCCTTTATTAGGAGATCGTCCAAGTACGGGATAATTAAAACTCCCTTTTTTCGAAGGAGTATCATCATTTCCGCCATTACCTTGGTAAACACCCTCGGTGCCGTGGACAGTCCAAACGGCAGCGTCTGGAATTGGTAATGGCAATTTTGTACCGCAAATCTGAGGTACTCCTGGTGAGGATGATAAATGGGGACATGCAGGTAAGCATCCTTGATGTCCAGGGATACCATGTAATCCCCCTCGTCCAGGCTTGCAATAACCGCCCTGAGCGATTCCATCTTGAACTTGAACTTTTTTATGTATGTGTTCAAGGATTTCAAATTTAAAATGGGTCTCACCGAACCGTCCGGTTTCGGTACCACAAACAGTGTGGAATAGTAACCCTGTCCTTGTTGAAGTAGGGGCACCTTGACTATCACCTGCTGGGAATACAGCTTGTGAATTGCCTCTAGCACAGCCTCCCTGCCTGAGGGAGTCGTTGGCAAGGCAGATTTGAGGAAACGGCGGGGGGGAGACGCCTCGAATTCCAGTTTGTACCCCTGAGATACTATTTGCAAGATCCAGGGATCCACCTGTGAGCGAGCCCACTGATCGCTGAAATTTTTGAGGCGGCCCCCCACCGTACCTGGCTCCGCCTGTGGAGCCCCACCGTCATGCGGTGGACTTGGAAGAAGCGGGGGAGGACTTTTGCTCCTGGGAACCTGCTGTTTGTTGCAGCCTTTTTCCCCTACCTCTGCCTCTGGACAGAAAGGACCCGCCTTTTCCTTGCCTGTTTCTCTGGGTCCGAAAGGACTGTACTTGATAAAACGGCGCTTTTTTAGGCTGTGAGGGAACCTGGGGTAAAAATGCTGATTTCCCAGCTGTCGCTGTGGAAACTAGGTCTGAGAGACCATCCCCGAATAACTCCTCACCCTTATAAGGCAAAACTTCCATGTGCCTTTTGGAATCTGCATCCCCTGTCCACTGCCGAGTCCATAAGCCTCTCCTAGCAGAAATGGACAATGCACTTATTTTAGATGCCAGCCGGCAGATCTCCCTCTGTGCATCTCTCATGTATAAGACTGAGTCTTTTATATGCTCTATGGTTAGGAGAATAGTGTCCCTGTCTAGGGTGTCAATATTTTCTGACAGGGAATCTGACCATGCAGCGGCAGCACTGCACATCCATGCTGACGCAATAGCTGGTCTAAGTATAATGCCTGAGTGTGTATATACAGACTTCAGGATCGCCTTCTGCTTTCTATCCGCAGGCTCCTTTAGGGCGGCCGTATCCGGAGACGGAAGTGCCACCTTTTTAGACAAACGTGTGAGCGCTTTATCCACCCTAGGAGGTGTTTCCCAACGTGCCCTATCCTCTGGCGGGAAAGGGAACGCCATTAGTAATTTTTTTAGGGATTACCAATCTTTTATCGGGGAAAGCCCACGCTTCTTCACACACTTCATTTAATTCTTCAGATGGGGGAAAAAATAAGAATTTACTTACCGATAATTCTATTTCTCGTAGTCCGTAGTGGATGCTGGGGACTCCGTAAGGACCATGGGGATTAGCGGCTCCGCAGGAGACTGGGCACATCTAAAGAAAGCTTTAGGACTATCTGGTGTGCACTGGCTCCTCCCCCTATGACTTTCCTCCAAGCCTCAGTTAGGATACTGTGCCCGGACGAGCGTACACAATAAGGAAGGATTTTGAATCCCGGGTAAGAGACTCATACCAGCCACACCCATCACACTGTACAACTTGTGATCTGAACCCAGTTAACAGCATGATAACAGAGGAGCCTCTAGAAAAGATGGCTATCTACAGCAATAACCCGATTTTTTTTTTTTTTTTTTTTTTTGGTAACAATAACTATGTACCAGTATTGCAGACAATCCGCACTTGGGATGGGCGCCCAGCATCCACTACGGACTACGAGAAATAGAATTATCGGTAAGTAAATTCTTATTTTCTCTAACGTCCTAAGTGGATGCTGGGGACTCCGTAAGGACCATGGGGATTATACCAAAGCTCCCAAACGGGCGGGAGAGTGCGGATGACTCTGCAGCACCAAATGAGAGAACTCCAGGTCCTCCTCAGCCAGGGTATCAATTTTGTAGAATTTACAAACATATTTGCTCCTGACCAAGTAGCTGCTCGGCAAAGTTGTAAAGCCGAGACCCCTCGGGCAGCCGCCCAAGATGAGCCCACCTTCCTTGTGGAGTGGGCATTTACAGATTTTTGGCTGTGGCAGGCCTGCCACAGAATGTGCAAGCTGAATTGTACTACAAATCCAACGAGCAATAGTCTGCTTAGAAGCAGGAGCACCCAGCTTGTTGGGTGCATACAGGATAACAGCGAGTCAGATTTCCTGACTCCAGCCGTCCTGGAAACATATGTTCAGGGCCCTGACAACGTCTAGCAACTTGGAGTCCTCCAAGTCCCTAGTAGCCGCAGGCACCACAATAGGTTGGTTCAGGTGAAACGCTGAAACCACCTTAGAGAGAAACTGAGGACGAGTCCTCAATTCCGCCCTGTCCGAATGGAAAATCAGATAAGGGCTTTTACAGGATAAAGCCGCCCATTCTGACACGCGCCTGGCCCAGGCCAGGGCCAACAGCATGACCACTTTCCATGTGAGATATTTTAACTCCACAGATTTAAGTGGTTCAAACCAATGTGACTTTTGGAACCCAAAAACTACATTGAGATCCCAAAGTGCCACTGGAGGCACAAAAAGAGGCTGTATATGCAGTACCCCTTTTACAAACGTCTGAACTTCAGGGACTGAAGCTAGTTCTTTTTGGAAGAAAACTGACAGGGCCGAAATTTGAACCTTAATGGACCCCAATTTCAGGCCCATAGACACTCCTGTTTGCAGGAAATGTAGGAATCGACCCAGTTGAATTTCCTCAGTCGGGCCTTACTGGCCTCGCACCACGCAACATATTTTCGCCAAATGCGGTGATAATGTTTTGCGGTTACATCCTTCCTGGCTTTGATCAGGATAGGGATGACTTCATCCGGAATGCCTTTTTTCCTTCAGGATCCGGCGTTCAACCGCCCTGCTGTCAAACGCAGCCGCGGTAAGTCTTGGAACAAACAGGGTCCTTGCTGGAGTAGGTCCCTTCTTAGAGGTAGAGGCCACGGATCCTCCGTGAGCATCTCTTGAAGTTCTGGTTACCAAGTCCTTCTTGGCCAATCCGGAGCCACGAATATAGTGCTTACTCCTCTCCATCTTATCAATCTCAGTACCTTGGGTATGAGAGGCAGAGGAGGGAACACATACACTGACTGGTACACCCACGGTGTTACCAGAGCGTCTACAGCTATTGCCTGAGGGTCCCTTGACCTGGCGCAATACCTGTCGAGTTTTTCCCAACGGTTTATAATTATGTGGAAGACTTCTGGGTGAAGTCCCCACTCTCCCGGGTGGAGGTCGTGCTGAGGAAGTCTGCTTCCCAGTTGTCCACTCCCGGAATGAATACTGCTGACAGTGCTATCACATGATTTTCCGCCCCGCGAAGAATCCTTGCAGCTTCTGCCATTGCCCTCCTGCTTCTTGTGCCACCCTGTCTGTTTACGTGGGTGACTGCCGTGATGTTGTCCGACTGGATCAACACCGGCTGACCTTGAAGCAGAGGTCTTGCTAAGCTTAGAGCATTGTAAATGTCCCTTAGCTTCAGGATATTTATGTGAAGTGATGTCTCCAGGCTTGACCATAAGCCCTGGATATTCCTTCCCTGTGTGACTGCTCCCCAGCCTCGCAGGCTGGCATCCGTGGTCACCAGGACCCAGTCCTGAATGCCGAATCTGCGGCCCTCTAGAAGATGAGCACTCTGCAACCACCACAGAAGGGACACCCTTGTCCTTGGTGACAGGGTTATCCGCTGATGCATCTGAAGATGCGACCCGGACCATTTGTCCAGCAGGTCCCACTGGAAAGTTCTTGCGTGGAATCTGCCGAATGGGATTGCTTCGTAGGAAGCCACCATTTTACCCAGAACCCTTGTGCATTGATGCACTGAGACTTGGCTCGGTTTTAGGAGGTTCCTGACTAGCTCGGATAACTCCCTGGCTTTCTCCTCCGGGAGAAACACCTTTTTCTGGACTGTGTCCAGGATCATCCCTAGGAACAGAAGACAAATCGTCGGAACCAGCTGCGATTTTGGAATATTGAGAATCCAATCGTGCTGCCGCAACACTACCTGAGATAGTGCTACACCGACCTCCAACTGTTCCCTGGATCTTACCCTTAACAGGGAATCGTCCAAGTAAGGGATAACTAAAATTCCCTTCCCTCGAAGGAATATCATCATTTCGGCCATTACCTTGGTAAAGACCCGGGGTGCCGTGGACCATCCATACGGCAGCGTCTGAACTGATAGTGACAGTTCTGTACCATAAACCTGAGGTACCCTTGGTGAGAAGGGTAAATTTTGACATGAAGGTAAGCATCCTTGATGTCCCGAGACATCATGTAGTCCCCTTCTTCCAGGTTCGCAATCACTGCTCTGAGTGACTCAATCTTGAATTTGAACCTCTGTATGTAAGTGTTCAAAGATTTTAGATTTAGAATCGGTCTCACCGAGCCGTCCGGCTTCGGTACCACAACAGTGTGGAATAATACCCCGTTCCCTGTTGCAGGAGGGGTACCTTGATTATCACCTGCTGGGAATACAGCTTGTGAATGGCTTCCAAAACTGTCTCCCTGTCAGAAGGAGACATCGGTAAAGCCGACTTTAGGAAACGGCGAGGGGGAGACGTCTCGAATTCTAATTTGTACCCCTGAGATATCACCTGAAGGATCCAGGGGTCTACTTGCGAGTGAGCCCACTGCGCGCTGAAATTCATTGAGACGGGCCCCCCACCGTGCCTGATTCTGCTTGTAAAGCCCCAGCGTCATACTGAGGGCTTGGCAGAGGCGGGAGAGGGTTTCTGTTCCTGGGAACTGGCTGATTTCTGCAGCCTTTTTCCTTTCCCTCTGTCACGGGGCAGAAGTGAGGAACCTTTTGCCCGCTTGTCCACGAAAAGACTGCGCCTGATAATACAGCGTCTTCTCATGTTGAGAGGCGACCTGGGGTACAAACGTGGATTTCCCAGCTGTTGCCGTGGCCACCAGGTCTGAAAGACCGACCCCAAATAACTCCTCCCCTTAATAAGGCAATACTTCCAAATGCCGTTTGGAATACGCATCACCTGACCACTGACGTGTCCATAACCCTCTACTGGTAGAAATGGACAACGCATTTAGACTTGATGCCAGTCGGCAAATATTCCGCTGTGCATCACGCATATATAGAAATGCATCTTTTAAATGCTCTATAGGCAAAAATATACTGTCCCTATCTAGGGTATCAATATTTTCAGTCAGGGAATCCGACCACGCCAACCCAGCACTGCACATCCAGGCTGAGGCGATTGCTGGTCGCAGTATAACACCAGTATGTGTGTAAATACATTTTAGGATACCCTCCTGCTTTCTATCAGCAGGATCCTTAAGGGCGGCCATCTCAGGAAAGGGTAGAGCCCTTACAAGCGTGTGAGCGCTTCATCCACCCTAGGGGGTGTTTCCCAACGCACCATAACCTCTGGCGGGAAAGGATATAATGCCAATAACACTTTAGAAATTATCAGTTGTTATCGGGGGAAAACCACGCATCATCACACACCTCATTTAATTTCTCAGATTCAGGAAAACTACAGGTAGTTTTTCCTCACCGAACATAATACCCCTTTTTGGTGGTACTCGTATTATCAGAAATGTGTAAAAACATTTTTCATTGCCTCAATCATGTAACGTGTGGCCCTACTGGAAGTCACATTTGTCTCTTCACAGTCGACACTGGAGTCAGTATCCGTGTCGGCGTCTATATCTGCCATCTGAGGTAACGGGCGCTTTAGAGCCCCTGACGGCCTATGAGACGTCTGGACAGGCACAAGCTGAGTAGCCGGCTGTCTCATGTCAACCACTGTCTTTTATACAGAGCTGACACTGTCATGTAATTCCTTCCAACAGTTCATCCACTCAGGTGTCGACCCCCTAGGGGGTGACATCACTATTACAGGCAATCTGCTCCGTCTCCACATGATTTTTCTCCTCATACATGTCGACACAAATGTACCGACATACAGCACACACACAGGGAATGCTCTGATAGAGGACAGGACCCCACTAGCCCTTTGGGGAGACAGAGGGAGAGTTTGCCAGCACACACCAGAGCGCTATATATATACAGGGATAACCTTATATAAGTGTTTTTCCCCTTATAGCTGCTGTATATTTAATACTGCGCGTAATTAGTGCCCCCCCTCTCTTTTATAACCCTTTCTGTAGTGTAGTGACTGCAGGGGAGAGACAGGGAGCTTCCCTCCAACTGAGCTGTGAGGGAAAATGGCGCCAGTGTGCTGAGGAGATAGGCTCCGCCCCCTTATCGGCGGCCTTATCTCCCGTTTTTCTATGTATTTTGGCAGGGGTTAAATGCATCCATATAGCCCAGGAGCTATATGTGATGCATTTTTTTGCCATCCAAGGTGTTTATTATTGCGTCTCAGGGCGCTCCCCCCCAGCGCCCTGCACCCTCAGTGACCGGAGTGTGAAGTGTGCTGAGAGCAATGGCGCACAGCTGCAGTGCTGTGCGCTACCTTGTTGAAGACAGGACGTCTTCTGCCGCCGATTTTCCGGACCTCTTCTGCCTTCTGGCTCTGTAAGGGGGCCGGCGGCGCGGCTCTGGGACCCATCCAGGCTGGACCTGTGATCGTCCCTCTGGAGCTAATGTCCAGTAGCCTAAGAAGCCCAATCCACTCTGCACGCAGGTGAGTTCGCTTCTTCTCCCCTTAGTCCCTCGATGCAGTGAGCCTGTTGCCAGCAGGTCTCACTGAAAATAAAAAACCTAAACTAAAACTTTCACTAAGAAGCTCAGGAGAGCCCCTAGTGTGCACCCTTCTCGTTCGGGCACAGAAATCTAACTGAGGCTTGGAGGAGGGTCATAGGGGGAGGAGCCAGTGCACACCAGATAGTCCTAAAGCTTTCTTTAGATGTGCCCAGTCTCCTGCGGAGCCGCTAATCCCCATGGTCCTTACGGAGTCCCCAGCATCCACTTAGGACGTTAGAGAAACTACGGGTAGTTTTTTCTCCCCAAACATAATACCCTTTTTAGTGGTACCTGGGTTTATATCCGAAATGTGTAATACCTCCTTCATTGCCTCAATCATGCAACGAATGGCCCTAGTGGACATTAGATTTGACTCATCGTCGTCGACACTGGTATCAGTATCCGTGTCGACATCTGCGTCTGCCATCTGAGGTAGCGGGCGTTTTAGAGCCCCTGATGGCCTTTGAGACACCTGGGCAGGCACGAGCTGAGAAGCCGGCTGTCCCGCATTTGTGTAAGGAGTCGACACTTGCACGTAATTCCTTCCATAAAACCATCCACTCAGGTGTCTGCCCCGCAGGGGGTGACATCACTTCTATGGGCATCTGCTCCGCCTCCACATAATTTTCCTCATCAAACATGTCGACACAGCCGTACCGACACACCGCACACACACCGGGAATGCTCTAATAGAGGACAGGACCCCACACAGCCCTTTGGGGAGACAGAGAGAGAGTATGCCAGCACACACCAGAGCGCTATAAAATGCAGGGACTAACTGAATGATGTCCCCTATAGCTGCTATAATATTTACTGCGCCTAAATTTAGTGCCCCCCCTCTCTTTTTTACCCTTCTGTAGTGTAGACTGCAGGGGAGAGCCAGGGAGCTTCCTTCCAGCGGAACTGTGAGGGAGAAATGGCGCCAGTGTGCTGAGAGAGATAGCTCCGCCCCTTTTTTGCGGACTTTTCTCCCGCTTTTTTAAGGATTCTGGCAGGGGTAATTATCACATATATAGCCTCTGGGGCTATATATTGTGATTGTTTTGCCAGCCAAGGTGTTTTTATTGCTGCTCAGGGCGCCCCCCCCCAGCGCCCTGCACCCTCAGTGACCGGAGTGTGAAGTGTGTATGAGGAGCAATGGCGCACAGCTGCAGTGCTGTGCGCTACCTTGGTGAAGACAGAAGTCTTCATGCCGTCGATTTTCCGGACTTCTTCTTGCTTCTGGCTCTGTAAGGGGGACGGCGGCACGGCTCCGGGACCGAACACCAAGGCCAGTTCCATGCGGTCGATCCCTCTGGAGCTAATGGTGTCCAGTAGCCTAAGAAGCCCAAGCTAGCTGCAAGCAGGTAGGTTCGCTTCTTCTCCCCTTAGTCCCTCGTTGCAGTGAGCCTGTTGCCAGCAGGTCTCACTGTAAAATAAAAAACCTAAATTATACTTTCTTTCTAAGAGCTCAGGAGAGCCCCTAGTGTGCATCCAGCTCGGCAGGGCACAAAAATCTAACTGAGGCTTGGAGGAGGGTCATAGTGGGAGGAGCCAGTGCACACCAGGTAGTCTAAAAGCTTTCTTTTAGTTGTGCCCAGACTCCTGCGGAGCCGCTATTCCCCATGGTCCTTACGGAGTTCCCAGCATCCACTAGGACGTCAGAGAAAATTCAGAGGTAGCTCTTCCTCAATTGCCTGAACCCATGCTTCAATGCCTTTTGCAGCCCAAGAGGCTGCCATAGCGGGTCTATGTACAGCACCTGTAAGTGTGAAAATAGACTTCAAGCATCCCTCCACTCGCTTATGCGTCAGTTCCTTCAAAGAGGTGACGGTGGTGACAGGCAGAGCAGATGACACCACAAGACGGACTACATGTGAGTCCACTGGTGGTGGGGTTTCCCACTTGTTACTCAACTCCGCAGAGATAGGATAACGAGCTAGCATCTTTTTAGACAGGAAAAATTTCTTTCCTGGAGAAGACTAGGATTCCTGATGTATGTCAATTAAATGGTCAGAATGTTGTAAGACTAATTTAGTAACCTTCTGACGTTTGAACTTATCAGGTTTCTTAGACGTATCAGGAGGGTCAATCTCATCATCAATCTGAAGAATCAGCTTGATAGCCTCCACTAGGTCAGGAACATCAACCTGTGTTGTAGACTCTTCATCAGAAGCGGCAGAATCAGCATCTGATGGATCAGTATATTCCCTATCCAAATCGGAAGAATTATCCAAAATATTAATGGTATTGTAAGGAAGAAATGGCCCATTTAGATGACCCTTTGGTCCCAGTAGGGCGGGGGTTAGGTTTTTGTTAATCCAAGGACTGATTTAATTGCTGGAACTGGGTTGACAGAGTAACGCCCATGGTGGATTAACTAAAGAAACAATATGTGGCTGTAATGGCACAGGAGGTCCCACAGGGGGCGTAAGTCTTGTTACAAGCGTAGTTAGCATATTTGAAAATGCAGCCCAAGGTGGATCTGCCACAGGTGCTGTGGGCTAGCTAGGGGGTGCAGAACACCCAGTGCCTGAACCCTCAGTAGAAATAATTTCCTCAGGTAAATTCGTGGCGCCAGCACTGCATGATGCAGGAGCGTCTGCGGATTTCCCGCCCTGTGTAGCAGACATTATTGGGAATGTAGCCTTAGGGCGTAACAGTACAAGATAGCCAGACAAACACAATACCTGACAAAAAAAACCCTAAGATATGTGACCACAATTGTAGAGCACAAACAGAGGATTTAAGCGGTATGAGGTGACTGAAACAGACAGTGAAAAATACAAAACAGTATATCCTGTGGAACACTATATGGTGTACGAGACCCTGACACACTTAGACCCCCAGGGCACAGAATATAGTGATAGCAATATGTGTGATACACAGAGTAGAATCCATACAGCAGCTATAGGCACACACAGTCACAGGTACAATGCAGAAATTATTACATATAACAATAAAACTGCACTGGACTAGTAATACTACATATAGAAATGATACAGATATAACAATGCACAGTAAACACTGGATGAATATCACAGAATACTTGTACTAAATATTCATATAGCAGTGCACTTGTTCTTAACTAACGCTGTCTAAACGACATGTAGAATACTTAAGTGTCCTGTAAATGCACAGCGCTGATGAGGCAGGCGGCTTTACAGAGGAGACAATGCCCAGCAGTCCCAGAATCAGCGCAGTAGTGTGTAATGGCGCCCAAACGCTGACTGGGAGTGAGGGAGAGAGAGAGATGCAGCTCCAGGGTGGGAACATCTGCTGTAGATGGCGCCTGGGGCTGGGGGAGGGGTTACAGGTCAGAGCCTTATCCCCTCTGCTGGACTTCACCACCTGGTACTATGGAGCCTGTACTGAATGGATTTCCGTAAATCCGATCTGTGCCCCTTGCCCTGGTGGATATAGTGGGGTCCCTGCACGACCACAGTGTCCACGCCAGCGGCGCAGTCTGACTCCTGGGACCGCGACCGGATCACCTGGGGGGCCCTCTTACCTCCTCCCTGAAGTGCGGCCACGCGATCCAGGAGAGCAGCATCGGTGATGTGTGCCTGATGAGACCGGAGCGCCTCCGCTGTAAGTACCAGGCAACCAGGGCGCGGGAGTATACAGCGCCGCTGATGGAGGTGATGGAGTCTTCTTTCTTCTTAAAAAGCTCTTTTCAGGGCTGCCTAGCGCAGACCCACCTGTTAGCTGCCTGCACTGCAGGCACCAACTTACAAACTGAGCTCCAGTGCCTGGAGGCGGGGCTATAGAGTAGGCGGTGCAGTGCATCTTGGGAATAGTCAAAGGTTTAGCCTGTTGGTGCCTCGGATCAAGATCCAACTCTACACCCCGATGTCATCCCTGTGGAATACCAGTGTACTCCGCTGCAGAAAGAAACGTGAGTAAGCTCAAAGTATAACAATACTGAAAAGAATACATTATTTGTAGCAAGAGACATGCGTGTTGTGAGCTGTGACAGGAGACAGCAGAGAGGGGGGAAGTGTATAGGGTGACAGGAGACAGCAGAGAGGGTGATAGGAGACAGCGGAGAGAGTGGCAGGAGACAGCAGAGAGAGAGGAGGCAGAGAGGGTGACAGGAGACAGCAGAGAGGGAGGAGGCAGAGAGGGTGACAGGAGACAGCGGAGAGGGAGGAGGCAGAGAGGGTGACAGGAGACAGCGGAGAGGGAGTAGGCAGAGAGGGTGACAGGAGACAGCAGAGAGGCAGGAGGCAGAGAGGGTGACAAGAGATAGCGGAGAGAGGGAGGAGGCAGAGAGGGTGACAGGAGATAGCGGAGAGGGAGGAGGCAGAGAGGGTGACAGGAGACAGCGGAGAGGGAGGAGGCAGAGAGGGTGACAGGAGACAGCGGAGAGGGAGGTGGCAGAGAGGGTGACAGGAGACAGCGGAGGCAGAGAGGGTGACAGGAGACAGCGGAGGCAGAGAGGGTGACAGGAGACAGCGGAGGCGGAGAGGGTGACAGGAGACAGCGGAGAGGGAGGAGGCGGAGAGGGTGACAGGAGACAGCGGAGAGGGAGGAGGCAGAGAGGGTGACAGGAGACAGCGGAGAGGGAGGAGGCAGAGAGGGTGACAGGAGACAGCGGAGAGGGAGGAGGCAGAGAGGGTGACAGGAGACAGCGGAGAGGGAGGAGGCAGAGAGGGTGACAGGAGACAGCGGAGGCAGAGAGGGTGACAGGAGACAGCGGAGGCAGAGAGGGTGACAGGAGACAGCGGAGGCAGAGAGGGTGACAGGAGACAGCGGAGGCAGAGAGGGTGACAGGAGACAGCGGAGGCAGAGAGGGTGACAGGAGACAGCGGAGGCAGAGAGGGTGACAGGAGACAGCGGAGAGGGAGGAGGCGGAGAGGGTGACAGGAGACAGCGGAGAGGGAGGAGGCGGAGAGGGTGACAGGAGACAGCGGAGAGGGAGGAGGCAGAGAGGGTGACAGGAGACAGCGGAGGCAGAGAGGGTGACAGGAGACAGCGGAGGCAGAGAGGGTGACAGGAGACAGCGGAGGCAGAGAGGGTGACAGGAGACAGCGGAGAGGGAGGAGGCGGAGAGGGTGACAGGAGACAGCGGAGAGGGAGGAGGCAGAGAGGGTGACAGGAGACAGCGGAGAGGGAGGAGGCAGAGAGGGTGACAGGAGACAGCGGAGAGGGAGGAGGCAGAGAGGGTGACAGGAGACAGCGGAGGCAGAGAGGGTGACAGGAGACAGCGGAGGCAGAGAGGGTGACAGGAGACAGCGGAGAGGGAGGAGGCGGAGAGGGTGACAGGAGACAGCGGAGAGGGAGGAGGCGGAGAGGGTGACAGGAGACAGCGGAGAGGGAGGAGGCGGAGAGGGTGACAGGAGACAGCGGAGAGGGAGGAGGCAGAGAGGGTGACAGGAGACAGCGGAGGCAGAGAGGGTGACAGGAGACAGTGGAGAGGGAGGAGGCAGAGAGGGTTACAGGAGACAGCGGAGAGGGAGGAGGCGGAAAGGGTGACAGGAGACAGCGGAGAGGGAGGAGGCGGAAAGGGTGACAGGAGACAGCGGAGAGGGAGGAGGCGGAGAGGGTGACAGGAGACAGCGGAGAGGGAGGAGGCGGAGAGGGTGACAGGAGACAGCGGAGAGGGAGGAGGCGGAGAGGGTGACAGGAGACAGCGGAGAGAGAGGAGGCGGAGAGGGTGACAGGAGACAGCGGAGAGGGAGGAGGCGGAGAGGGTGACAGGAGACAGCGGAGAGGGAGGAGGCAGAGAGGGTGACAGGAGACAGCGGAGAGGGAGGAGGCGGAGAGGGTGACAGGAGACAGCGGAGAGGGAGGAGGCAGAGAGGGTGACAGGAGACAGCGGAGGCAGAGAGGGTGACAGGAGACAGTGGAGAGGGAGGAGGCAGAGAGGGTGACAGGAGACAGCGGAGAGGGAGGAGGCGGAAAGGGTGACAGGAGACAGCGGAGAGGGAGGAGGCGGAGAGGGTGACAGGAGACAGCGGAGAGGGAGGAGGCGGAGAGGGTGACAGGAGACAGCGGAGAGGGAGGAGGCGGAGAGGGTGACAGGAGACAGCGGAGAGGGAGGAGGCGGAGAGGGTGACAGGAGACAGCGGAGAGGGAGGAGGCGGAGAGGGTGACAGGAGACAGCGGAGAGGGAGGAGGCGGAGAGGGTGACAGGAGACAGCGGAGAGGGAGGAGGCGGAGAGGGTGACAGGAGACAGCGGAGAGGGAGGAGGCGGAGAGGGTGACAGGAGACAGCGGAGAGGGAGGAGGCGGAGAGGGTGACAGGAGACAGCGGAGAGGGAGGAGGCGGAGAGGGTGACAGGAGACAGCGGAGAGGGAGGAGGCGGAGAGGGTGACAGGAGACAGCGGAGAGGGAGGAGGCAGAGAGGGTGACAGGAGACAGCGGAGGCAGAGAGGGTGACAGGAGACAGCGGAGAGGGAGGAGGCAGAGAGGGTGACAGGAGACAGCGGAGAGGGAGGAGGCGGAAAGGGTGACAGGAGACAGCGGAGAGGGAGGAGGCGGAAAGGGTGACAGGAGACAGCGGAGAGGGAGGAGGCGGAGAGGGTGACAGGAGACAGCGGAGAGGGAGGAGGCGGAGAGGGTGACAGGAGACAGCGGAGAGGGAGGAGGCGGAGAGGGTGACAGGAGACAGCGGAGAGGGAGGAGGCAGAGAGGGTGACAGGAGACAGCGGAGAGGGAGGAGGCAGAGAGGGTGACAGGAGACAGCGGAGAGGGAGGAGGCAGAGAGGGTGACAGGAGACAGCGGAGAGGGAGGAGGCAGAGAGGGTGACAGGAGACAGCGGAGAGGGAGGAGGCAGAGAGGGTGACAGGAGACAGCGGAGGCAGAGAGGGTGACAGGAGACAGAGGAGAGGGAGGAGGCCGAGAGGGTGACAGGAGACAGTGGAGAGGGAGGAGGCAGAGAGGGTGACAGGAGACAGCGGAGAGGGAGGAGGCAGAGAGGGTGACAGGAGACAGCGGAGGCAGAGAGGGTGACAGGAGACAGCGGAGGCAGAGAGGGTGACAGGAGACAGCGGAGGCAGAGAGGGTGACAGGAGACAGCGGAGGCAGAGAGGGTGACAGGAGACAGCGGAGGCAGAGAGGGTGACAGGAGACAGCGGAGGCAGAGAGGGTGACAGGAGACAGCGGAGGCAGAGAGGGTGACAGGAGACAGCGGAGGCAGAGAGGGTGACAGGAGACAGCGGAGGCAGAGAGGGTGACAGGAGACAGCGGAGGCAGAGAGGGTGACAGGAGACAGCGGAGGCAAAGAGGGTGACAGGAGACAGCGGAGGCAGAGAGGGTGACAGGAGACAGTGGAGAGGGAGGAGGCAGAGAGGGTGACAGGAGACAGCGGAGAGGGAGGAGGCGGAAAGGGTGACAGGAGACAGCGGAGAGGGAGGAGGCGGAGAGGGAGTAGGCAGAGAGGGTGACAGGAGACAGCGGAGAGGGAGTAGGCAGAGAGGGTGACAGGAGACAGCGGAGGCAGAGAGGGTGACAGGAGACAGCGGAGGCAGAGAGGGTGACAGGAGACAGCGGAGGCAGAGAGGGTGACAGGAGACAGCGGAGGCAGAGAGGGTGACAGGAGACAGCGGAGGCAGAGAGGGTGACAGGAGACAGCGGAGGCAGAGAGGGTGACAGGAGACAGCGGAGGCAGAGAGGGTGACAGGAGACAGCGGAGGCAGAGAGGGTGACAGGAGACAGCGGAGGCAGAGAGGGTGACAGGAGACAGCGGAGACAGAGAGGGTGACAGGAGACAGCGGAGGCAGAGAGGGTGACAGGAGACAGCGGAGGCAGAGAGGGTGACAGGAGACAGCGGAGAGGGAGGAGGCAGAGAGGGTGACAGGAGACAGCGGAGGCAGAGAGGGTGACAGGAGACAGAGGAGAGGGAGGAGGCCGAGAGGGTGACAGGAGACAGCGGAGAGGGAGGAGGCAGAGAGGGTGACAGGAGACAGCGGAGGCCGAGAGGGTGACAGGAGACAGAGGAGAGGGAGGAGGCCGAGAGGGTGACAGGAGACAGAGGAGAGGGAGGAGGCCGAGAGGGTGACAGGAGACAGCGGAGAGGGAGGAGGCAGAGAGGGTGACAGGAGACAGCGGAGGCAGAGAGGGTGACAGGAGACAGCGGAGGCAGAGAGGATGACAGGAGACAGCGGAGGCAGAGAGGGTGACAGGAGACAGCGGAGGCAGAGAGGGTGACAGGAGACAGCGGAGGCAGAGAGGGTGACAGGAGACAGCGGAGGCAGAGAGGGTGACAGGAGACAGCGGAGGCAGAGAGGGTGACAGGAGACAGTGGAGAGGGAGGAGGCAGAGAGGGTGACAGGAGACAGCGGAGAGGGAGGAGGCGGAAAGGGTGACAGGAGACAGCGGAGAGGGAGGAGGCGGAGAGGGAGTAGGCAGAGAGGGTGACAGGAGACAGCGGAGGCAGAGAGGGTGACAGGAGACAGCGGAGGCAGAGAGGGTGACAGGAGACAGCGGAGGCAGAGAGGGTGACAGGAGACAGCGGAGGCAGAGAGGGTGACAGGAGACAGCGGAGGCAGAGAGGGTGACAGGAGACAGCGGAGGCAGAGAGGGTGACAGGAGACAGCGGAGGCAGAGAGGGTGACAGGAGACAGCGGAGGCAGAGAGGGTGACAGGAGACAGCGGAGGCAGAGAGGGTGACAGGAGACAGCGGAGGCAGAGAGGGTGACAGGAGACAGCGGAGGCAGAGAGGGTGACAGGAGACAGCGGAGGCAGAGAGGGTGACAGGAGACAGCGGAGGCAGAGAGGGTGACAGGAGACAGCGGAGGCAGAGAGGGTGACAGGAGACAGCGGAGGCAGAGAGGGTGACAGGAGAAAGCAGAGGCAGAGAGGGTGACAGGAGACAGCAGAGGCAGAGAGGGTGACAGGAGACAGCGGAGGCAGAGAGGGTGACAGGAGACAGCGGAGGCAGAGAGGGTGACAGGAGACAGCGGAGGCAGAGAGGGTGACAGGAGACAGCGGAGGCAGAGAGGGTGACAGGAGACAGCGGAGGCAGAGAGGGTGACAGGAGACAGCGGAGGCAGAGAGGGTGACAGGAGACAGCGGAGGCAGAGAGGGTGACAGGAGACAGCGGAGGCAGAGAGGGTGACAGGGGACAGCGGAGGCAGAGAGGGTGACAGGAAACAGCGGAGGCAGAGAGAGTGACAGGAGACAGCGGAGAGGGAGGAGGCAGAGAGCGTGACAGGAGACAGCGGAGAGGGAGGAGGCAGAGAGGGTGACAGTGGAGAGGGAGGAGGCAGAGAGGGTGACAGTGGAGAGGGAGGAGGCAGAGAGGGTGACAGCGGAGAGGGAGGAGGCAGAGAGGGTGACAGGAGACAGCGGAGAGGGAGGAGGCAGAGAGGGTGACAGGAGACAGCGGAGAGGGAGTAGGCAGAGAGGGTGACAGGAGACAGCGGAGAGGCTGCGGAAAGGGTAACAGGAGACAGCGGAGAGGGAGGAGGCGGAGAGGGAGGAGGCAGAGAGGGTGACAGGAGACAGCGGAGAGGGAGGAGGCAGAGAGGGTGACAGGAGACAGCGGAGAGGGAGGAGGCAGAGAGGGTGACAGGTGACAGCGGAGAGGGAGGAGGCAGAGAGGGTGACAGGAGACAGCGGAGAGGGAGGAGGCAGAGAGGGTGACAGGAGACAGCGGAGAGGGAGGAGGCAGAGAGGGTGACAGGAGACAGCGGAGGCAGAGTGGGTGACAGGAGACAGCGGAGGCAGAGAGGGTGACAGGAGACAGCGGAGGCAGAGAGGGTGACAGGAAACAGCGGAGGCAGAGAGAGTGACAGGAGACAGCGGAGAGGGAGGAGGCAGAGAGCGTGACAGGAGACAGCGGAGAGGGAGGAGGCAGAGAGGGTGACAGTGGAGAGGGAGGAGGCAGAGAGGGTGACAGTGGAGAGGGAGGAGGCAGAGAGGGTGACAGCGGAGAGGGAGGAGGCAGAGAGGGTGACAGGAGACAGCGGAGAGGGAGGAGGCAGAGAGGGTGACAGGAGACAGCGGAGAGGGAGTAGGCAGAGAGGGTGACAGGAGACAGCGGAGAGGCTGCGGAAAGGGTAACAGGAGACAGCGGAGAGGGAGGAGGCGGAGAGGGAGGAGGCAGAGAGGGTGACAGGAGACAGCGGAGAGGGAGGAGGCAGAGAGGGTGACAGGAGACAGCGGAGAGGGAGGAGGCAGAGAGGGTGACAGGTGACAGCGGAGAGGGAGGAGGCAGAGAGGGTGACAGGAGACAGCGGAGAGGGAGGAGGCAGAGAGGGTGACAGGAGACAGCGGAGAGGGAGGAGGCAGAGAGGGTGACAGGAGACAGCGGAGGCAGAGTGGGTGACAGGAGACAGCGGAGGCAGAGAGGGTGACAGGAGACAGCGGAGGCAGAGAGGGTGACAGGAGACAGCGGAGGCAGAGAGGGTGACAGGAGACAGTGGAGAGGGAGGAATGAGAGGGTGACAGGAGACAGCAGAGAGGGAGGAGGCAGAGAGGGTGACAGGAGACAGCGGAGGCAGAGAGGGTGACAGGAGACAGCGGAGGCAGAGAGGGTGACAGGAGACAGCGGAGGCAGAGAGGGTGACAGGAGACAGCGGAGGCAGAGAGGGTGACAGGAGACAGCGGAGGCAGAGAGGGTGACAGGAGACAGCGGAGGCAGAGAGGGTGACAGGAGACAGCGGAGGCAGAGAGGGTGACAGGAGACAGCGGAGGCAGAGAGGGTGACAGGAGACAGCGGAGGCAGAGAGGGTGACAGGAGACAGCGGAGGCAGAGAGGGTGACAGGAGACAGCGGAGGCAGAGAGGGTGACAGGAGACAGCGGAGGCAGAGAGGGTGACAGGAGACAGCGGAGGCAGAGAGGGTGACAGGAGACAGCGGAGGCAGAGAGGGTGACAGGAGACAGCGGAGGCAGAGAGGGTGACATGAGACAGCAGAGAGGGAGGAGGCAGAGAGGGTGACAGGAGACAGCGGAGGCAGAGAGGGTGACAGGAGACAGCGGAGGCAGAGAGGGTGACAGGAGACAGCGGAGGCAGAGAGGGTGACAGGAGACAGCGGAGGCAGAGAGGGTGACAGGAGACAGTGGAGGCAGAGAGGGTGACAGGAGACAGCGGAGAGGGAGGAGGCAGAGAGGGTGACAGGAGACAGCGGAGAGGGAGGAGGCAGAGAGGGTGACAGGAGACAGCGGAGAGGGAGGAGGTAGAGAGGGTGACAGGAGACAGCGGAGAGGGAGGAGGCAGAGAGGGTGACAGGAGACAGCGGAGGCAGAGAGGGTGACAGGAGACAGCGGAGGCAGAGAGGGTGACAGGAGACAGCGGAGGCAGAGAGGGTGACAGGAGACAGCGGAGGCAGAGAGGGTGACAGGAGACAGCGGAGAGGGAGGAGGCGGAAAGGGTGACAGGAGACAGCGGAGAGGGAGGAGGCGGAGAGGGAGGAGGCAGAGAGGGTGACAGGAGACAGCGGAGAGGGAGGAGGCAGAGAGGGTGACAGGAGACAGCGGAGAGGGAGGAGGCAGAGAGGGTGACAGGAGACAGCGGAGAGGGAGGAGGCAGAGAGGGTGACAGGAGACAGCGGAGAGGGAGGAGGCAGAGAGGGTGACAGGAGACAGCGGAGAGGGAGGAGGCAGAGAGGGTGACAGGAGACAGCGGAGGCAGAGAGGGTGACAGGAGACAGCGGAGGCAGAGAGGGTGACAGGAGACAGCGGAGGCAGAGAGGGTGACAGGAGACAGCGGAGGCAGAGAGGGTGACAGGAGACAGCGGAGAGGGAGGAGGCGGAAAGGGTGACAGGAGACAGCGGAGAGGGAGGAGGCGGAGAGGGAGGAGGCAGAGAGGGTGACAGGAGACAGCGGAGAGGGAGGAGGCAGAGAGGGTGACAGGAGACAGCGGAGAGGGAGGAGGCAGAGAGGGTGACAGGAGACAGCGGAGAGGGAGGAGGCAGAGAGGGTGACAGGAGACAGCGGAGAGGGAGGAGGCAGAGAGGGTGACAGGAGACAGCGGAGGCAGAGAGGGTGACAGGAGACAGCGGAGGCAGAGAGGGTGACAGGAGACAGCAGAGAGGGAGGAGGCAGAGAGGGTGACAGGAGACAGCGGAGGCAGAGAGGGTGACAGGAGACAGCGGAGGCAGAGAGGGTGACAGGAGACAGCGGAGGCAGAGAGGGTGACAGGAGACAGCGGAGAGGGAGGAGGCAGAGAGGGTGACAGGAGACAGCGGAGGCAGAGAGGGTGACAGGAGACAGCGGAGGCAGAGAGGGTGACAGGAGACAGCGGAGGCAGAGAGGGTGACAGGAGACAGCGGAGGCAGAGAGGGTGACAGGAGACAGCGGAGGCAGAGAGGGTGACAGGAGACAGCGGAGGCAGAGAGGGTGACAGGAGACAGCGGAGGCAGAGAGGGTGACAGGAGACAGCGGAGAGGGAGGAGGCGGAAAGGGTGACAGGAGACAGCGGAGAGGGAGGAGGCGGAGAGGGAGGAGGCAGAGAGGGTGACAGGAGACAGCGGATAGGGAGGAGGCAGAGAGGGTGACAGGAGACAGCGGAGAGGGAGGAGGCAGAGAGGGTGACAGGAGACAGCGGAGAGGGAGGAGGCAGAGAGGGTGACAGGAGACAGCGGAGAGGGAGGAGGCAGAGAGGGTGACAGGAGACAGCGGAGGCAGAGAGGGTGACAGGAGACAGCGGAGGCAGAGAGGGTGACAGGAGACAGCGGAGGCAGAGAGGGTGACAGGAGACAGCGGAGGCAGAGAGGGTGACAGGAGACAGCAGAGGCAGAGAGGGTGACAGGAGACAGCGGAGGCAGAGAGGGTGACAGGAGACAGCGGAGGCAGAGAGGGTGACAGGAGACAGCGGAGAGGGAGGAGGCAGAGAGGGTGACAGGAGACAGCGGAGAGGGAGGAGGCAGAGAGGGTGACAGGAGACAGCGGAGAGGGAGGAGGCAGAGAGGGTGACAGGAGACAGCGGAGGCAGAGAGGGTGACAGGAGACAGCGGAGGCAGAGAGGGTGACAGGAGACAGCGGAGGCAGAGAGGGTGACAGGAGACAGCGGAGGCAGAGAGGGTGACAGGAGACAGCGGAGGCAGAGAGGGTGACAGGAGACAGCGGAGAGGGAGGAGGCAGAGAGGGTGACAGGAGACAGCGGAGAGGGAGGAGGCGGAAAGGGTGACAGGAGACAGCGGAGAGGGAGGAGGCAGAGAGGGTGACAGTGGAGAGGGAGGAGGCAGAGAGGGTGACAGTGGAGAGGGAGGAGGCAGAGAGGGTGACAGGAGACAGCGGAGAGGGAGGAGGCAGAGAGGGTGACAGCGGAGAGGGAGGAGGCAGAGAGGGTGACAGGAGACAGCGGAGAGGGAGGAGGCAGAGAGGGTGACAGGAGACAGCGGAGAGGGAGGAGGCAGAGAGGGTGACAGGAGACAGCGGAGAGGGAGGAGGCAGAGAGGGTGACAGGAGACAGCGGAGAGGGAGGAGGCAGAGAGGGTGACAGGAGACAGCGGAGAGGGAGGAGGCAGAGAGGGTGACAGGAGACAGCGGAGAGGGAGGAGGCAGAGAGGGTGACAGTGGAGAGGGAGGAGGCGGAAAGGGTGACAGGAGACAGCGGAGAGGGAGGAGGCGGAGAGGGAGGAGGCAGAGAGGGTGACAGGAGACAGCGGAGAGGGAGGAGGCAGAGAGGGTGACAGGAGACAGCGGAGAGGGAGGAGGCAGAGAGGGTGACAGGAGACAGCGGAGGCAGAGAGGGTGACAGGAGACAGCGGAGGCAGAGAGGGTGACAGGAGACAGCGGAGGCAGAGAGGGTGACAGGAGACAGCGGAGGCAGAGAGGGTGACAGGAGACAGCGGAGGCAGAGAGGGTGACAGAGAGGGTGACAGGAGACAGCGGAGGCAGAGAGGGTGACAGGAGACAGCGGAGGCAGAGAGGGTGACAGGAGACAGAGAGGGTGACAGGAGACAGCGGAGGCAGAGAGGGTGACAGGAGACAGCGGAGGCAGAGAGGGTGACAGGAGACAGCGGAGGCAGAGAGGGTGACAGGAGACAGCGGAGGCAGAGAGGGTGACAGGAGACAGCGGAGGCAGAGAGGGTGACAGGAGACAGCGGAGGCAGAGAGGGTGACAGGAGACAGCGGAGGCAGAGAGGGTGACAGGAGACAGCGGAGGCAGAGAGGGTGACAGGAGACAGCGGAGGCAGAGAGGGTGACAGGAGACAGCGGAGGCAGAGAGGGTGACAGGAGACAGCGGAGGCAGAGAGGGTGACAGGAGACAGCGGAGGCAGAGAGGGTGACAGGAGACAGCAGAGGCAGAGAGGGTGACAGGAGACAGCGGAGGCAGAGAGGGTGACAGGAGACAGCGGAGGCAGAGAGGGTGACAGGAGACAGCGGAGGCAGAGAGGGTGACAGGAGACAGCGGAGGCAGAGAGGGTGACAGGAGACAGCGGAGGCAGAGAGGGTGACAGGAGACAGCGGAGGCAGAGAGGGTGACAGGAGACAGCGGAGGCAGAGAGGGTGACAGGAGACAGCGGAGGCAGAGAGGGTGACAGGGGACAGCGGAGGCAGAGAGGGTGACAGGAAACAGCGGAGGCAGAGAGAGTGACAGGAGACAGCGGAGAGGGAGGAGGCAGAGAGCGTGACAGGAGACAGCGGAGAGGGAGGAGGCAGAGAGGGTGACAGTGGAGAGGGAGGAGGCAGAGAGGGTGACAGTGGAGAGGGAGGAGGCAGAGAGGGTGACAGTGGAGAGGGAGGAGGCAGAGAGGGTGACAGCGGAGAGGGAGGAGGCAGAGAGGGTGACAGGAGACAGCGGAGAGGGAGGAGGCAGAGAGGGTGACAGGAGACAGCGGAGAGGGAGTAGGCAGAGAGGGTGACAGGAGACAGCGGAGAGGCTGCGGAAAGGGTAACAGGAGACAGCGGAGAGGGAGGAGGCGGAGAGGGAGGAGGCAGAGAGGGTGACAGGAGACAGCGGAGAGGGAGGAGGCAGAGAGGGTGACAGGAGACAGCGGAGAGGGAGGAGGCAGAGAGGGTGACAGGTGACAGCGGAGAGGGAGGAGGCAGAGAGGGTGACAGGAGACAGCGGAGAGGGAGGAGGCAGAGAGGGTGACAGGAGACAGCGGAGAGGGAGGAGGCAGAGAGGGTGACAGGAGACAGCGGAGGCAGAGTGGGTGACAGGAGACAGCGGAGGCAGAGAGGGTGACAGGAGACAGCGGAGGCAGAGAGGGTGACAGGAGACAGTGGAGAGGGAGGAGGCAGAGAGGGTGACAGGAGACAGCGGAGAGGGAGGAGGCGGAGAGGGAGGAGGCAGAGAGGGTGACAGGAGACAGCGGAGGCAGAGAGGGTGACAGGAGACAGCGGAGGCAGAGAGGGTGACAGGAGACAGCGGAGGCAGAGAGGGTGACAGGAGACAGCGGAGGCAGAGAGGGTGACAGGAGACAGCGGAGGCAGAGAGGGTGACAGGAGACAGCGGAGGCAGAGAGGGTGACAGGAGACAGCGGAGGCAGAGAGGGTGACAGGAGACAGCGGAGGCAGAGAGGGTGACAGGAGACAGCGGAGGCAGAGAGGGTGACAGGAGACAGCGGAGGCAGAGAGGGTGACAGGAGACAGCGGAGGCAGAGAGGGTGACAGGAGACAGCGGAGGCAGAGAGGGTGACATGAGACAGCAGAGAGGGAGGAGGCAGAGAGGGTGACAGGAGACAGCGGAGGCAGAGAGGGTGACAGGAGACAGCGGAGGCAGAGAGGGTGACAGGAGACAGCGGAGGCAGAGAGGGTGACAGGAGACAGCGGAGGCAGAGAGGGTGACAGGAGACAGCGGAGAGGGAGGAGGCAGAGAGGGTGACAGGAGACAGCGGAGAGGGAGGAGGCAGAGAGGGTGACAGGAGACAGCGGAGAGGGAGGAGGCAGAGAGGGTGACAGGAGACAGCGGAGAGGGAGGAGGTAGAGAGGGTGACAGGAGACAGCGGAGAGGGAGGAGGCAGAGAGGGTGACAGGAGACAGCGGAGGCAGAGAGGGTGACAGGAGACAGCGGAGGCAGAGAGGGTGACAGGAGACAGCGGAGGCAGAGAGGGTGACAGGAGACAGCGGAGGCAGAGAGGGTGACAGGAGACAGCGGAGAGGGAGGAGGCGGAAAGGGTGACAGGAGACAGCGGAGAGGGAGGAGGCGGAGAGGGAGGAGGCAGAGAGGGTGACAGGAGACAGCGGAGAGGGAGGAGGCAGAGAGGGTGACAGGAGACAGCGGAGAGGGAGGAGGCAGAGAGGGTGACAGGAGACAGCGGAGAGGGAGGAGGCAGAGAGGGTGACAGGAGACAGCGGAGAGGGAGGAGGCAGAGAGGGTGACAGGAGACAGCGGAGAGGGAGGAGGCAGAGAGGGTGACAGGAGACAGCGGAGGCAGAGAGGGTGACAGGAGACAGCGGAGGCAGAGAGGGTGACAGGAGACAGCGGAGGCAGAGAGGGTGACAGGAGACAGCGGAGGCAGAGAGGGTGACAGGAGACAGCGGAGAGGGAGGAGGCGGAAAGGGTGACAGGAGACAGCGGAGAGGGAGGAGGCGGAGAGGGAGGAGGCAGAGAGGGTGACAGGAGACAGCGGAGAGGGAGGAGGCAGAGAGGGTGACAGGAGACAGCGGAGAGGGAGGAGGCAGAGAGGGTGACAGGAGACAGCGGAGAGGGAGGAGGCAGAGAGGGTGACAGGAGACAGCGGAGAGGGAGGAGGCAGAGAGGGTGACAGGAGACAGCGGAGGCAGAGAGGGTGACAGGAGACAGCGGAGGCAGAGAGGGTGACAGGAGACAGCGGAGGCAGAGAGGGTGACAGGAGACAGCAGAGAGGGAGGAGGCAGAGAGGGTGACAGGAGACAGCGGAGGCAGAGAGGGTGACAGGAGACAGCGGAGGCAGAGAGGGTGACAGGAGACAGCGGAGGCAGAGAGGGTGACAGGAGACAGCGGAGAGGGAGGAGGCAGAGAGGGTGACAGGAGACAGCGGAGAGGGAGGAGGCAGAGAGGGTGACAGGAGACAGCGGAGGCAGAGAGGGTGACAGGAGACAGCGGAGGCAGAGAGGGTGACAGGAGACAGCGGAGGCAGAGAGGGTGACAGGAGACAGCGGAGGCAGAGAGGGTGACAGGAGACAGCGGAGAGGGAGGAGGCGGAAAGGGTGACAGGAGACAGCGGAGAGGGAGGAGGCGGAGAGGGAGGAGGCAGAGAGGGTGACAGGAGACAGCGGATAGGGAGGAGGCAGAGAGGGTGACAGGAGACAGCGGAGAGGGAGGAGGCAGAGAGGGTGACAGGAGACAGCGGAGAGGGAGGAGGCAGAGAGGGTGACAGGAGACAGCGGAGAGGGAGGAGGCAGAGAGGGTGACAGGAGACAGCGGAGGCAGAGAGGGTGACAGGAGACAGCGGAGGCAGAGAGGGTGACAGGAGACAGCGGAGGCAGAGAGGGTGACAGGAGACAGCGGAGGCAGAGAGGGTGACAGGAGACAGCGGAGGCAGAGAGGGTGACAGGAGACAGCGGAGGCAGAGAGGGTGACAGGAGACAGCGGAGAGGGAGGAGGCAGAGAGGGTGACAGGAGACAGCGGAGAGGGAGGAGGCAGAGAGGGTGACAGGAGACAGCGGAGAGGGAGGAGGCAGAGAGGGTGACAGGAGACAGCGGAGAGGGAGGAGGCAGAGAGGGTGACAGGAGACAGCGGAGGCAGAGAGGGTGACAGGAGACAGCGGAGGCAGAGAGGGTGACAGGAGACAGCGGAGGCAGAGAGGGTGACAGGAGACAGCGGAGGCAGAGAGGGTGACAGGAGACAGCGGAGGCAGAGAGGGTGACAGGAGACAGCGGAGAGGGAGGAGGCGGAAAGGGTGACAGGAGACAGCGGAGAGGGAGGAGGCAGAGAGGGTGACAGTGGAGAGGGAGGAGGCAGAGAGGGTGACAGTGGAGAGGGAGGAGGCAGAGAGGGTGACAGGAGACAGCGGAGAGGGAGGAGGCAGAGAGGGTGACAGCGGAGAGGGAGGAGGCAGAGAGGGTGACAGGAGACAGCGGAGAGGGAGGAGGCAGAGAGGGTGACAGGAGACAGCGGAGAGGGAGGAGGCAGAGAGGGTGACAGGAGACAGCGGAGAGGGAGGAGGCAGAGAGGGTGACAGGAGACAGCGGAGAGGGAGGAGGCAGAGAGGGTGACAGGAGACAGCGGAGAGGGAGGAGGCAGAGAGGGTGACAGGAGACAGCGGAGAGGGAGGAGGCAGAGAGGGTGACAGTGGAGAGGGAGGAGGCGGAAAGGGTGACAGGAGACAGCGGAGAGGGAGGAGGCGGAGAGGGAGGAGGCAGAGAGGGTGACAGGAGACAGCGGAGAGGGAGGAGGCAGAGAGGGTGACAGGAGACAGCGGAGAGGGAGGAGGCAGAGAGGGTGACAGGAGACAGCGGAGGCAGAGAGGGTGACAGGAGACAGCGGAGGCAGAGAGGGTGACAGGAGACAGCGGAGGCAGAGAGGGTGACAGGAGACAGCGGAGGCAGAGAGGGTGACAGGAGACAGCGGAGGCAGAGAGGGTGACAGGAGACAGCGGAGGCAGAGAGGGTGACAGAGAGGGTGACAGGAGACAGCGGAGGCAGAGAGGGTGACAGGAGACAGCGGAGGCAGAGAGGGTGACAGGAGACAGCGGAGGCAGAGAGGGTGACAGGAGACAGCGGAGGCAGAGAGGGTGACAGGAGACAGCGGAGGCAGAGAGGGTGACAGGAGACAGCGGAGAGGGAGGAGGCAGAGAGGGTGACAGGAGACAGCGGAGAGGGAGGAGGCAGAGAGGGTGACAGGAGACAGCGGAGAGGGAGGAGGCAGAGAGGGTGACAGGAGACAGCGGAGAGGGAGGAGGCAGAGAGGGTGACAGCGGAGAGGGAGGAGGCAGAGAGAGTGACAGCGGAGAGGGAGGAGGCAGAGAGGGTGACAGGAGACAGCGGAGGCAGAGAGGGTGACAGGAGACAGCGGAGGCAGAGAGGGTGACAGGAGACAGCGGAGGCAGAGAGGGTGACAGGAGACAGCGGAGGCAGAGAGGGTGACAGGAGACAGCGGAGGCAGAGAGGGTGACAGGAGACAGCGGAGGCAGAGAGGGTGACAGGAGACAGCGGAGGCAGAGAGGGTGACAGGAGACAGCGGAGGCAGAGAGGGTGACAGGAGACAGCGGAGGGGGAGGCCGCAGAAGCCATGTTTAGTTGAAAGTGAGGACTGCAGCTAGAGCAGACCCTAGACTACAGCAAATGTTGATTGTGCGACTGATGTTGGAGTGTGTATAATCGCCATCGCACAGACCACGGAGCCTGAAAGTGGGCGTCCCAGCGCGCGAACACTCCATCGCACGGTGCAGCACGAATGAAGGTGTTACAGAGAGAGCGGCTGCATTACCCCCATCTCTGAGTCACGCCCTATTATAGGAGACACAGATGGAAATGCTGCCAGATCCGCAGATATCTGCACCATAGAAAGCAGTCGCTGACTGTGCTTGCCCCAGACCATGCATTCACATATGGGCGGAGACTGCAAGAGCAAAAGGCCAGAGGGGAGAGGTCACGCCGCCTCCAACCTAAGCTTGACAACGTAAAAGCAGAATAAACATTGGGGCAGATGTATTAACCTGGAGAAGGCATAAGGAAGTGATAAACCAGTGATAAGTGCAAGGTGATAAACGCACCAGCCAATCAGCTCTAATATCAAGTCTTGAAGAGAGATAAAGTGGAGAACTAGCCAAAAGTAACCAGATTATGACGTTTATCTAGCACTGTCTACGAAACAACAGCTACAAGCGGATTGGTTGTTATGGCGACCTCTCCAATTGATCACTCCCCGAGACTTAATATATCTCCCCCTAGAGTGCAACGACCTATTACCTCAAATATATATATATAAATAGGAAACAAAAAATAAGAATTTACTTACCGATAATTCTATTTCTCGTAGTCCGTAGTGGATGCTGGGGACTCCGTCAGGACCATGGGGAATAGCGGCTCCGCAGGAGACAGGGCACAAAAGTAAAAGCTTTAGGATCAGGTGGTGTGCACTGGCTCCTCCCCCTATGACCCTCCTCCAAGCCTCAGTTAGGATACTGTGCCCGGACGAGCGTACACAATAAGGAAGGATTTTGAATCCCGGGTAAGACTCATACCAGCCACACCAATCACACTGTACAACCTGTGATCTGAACCCAGTTAACAGCATGATAACAGCGGAGCCTCTGAAAAGATGGCTCACAACAATAATAACCCGATTTTTGTAACAATAACTATGTACAAGTATTGCAGACAATCCGCACTTGGGATGGGCGCCCAGCATCCACTACGGACTACGAGAAATAGAATTATCGGTAAGTAAATTCTTATTTTCTCTGACGTCCTAAGTGGATGCTGGGGACTCCGTCAGGACCATGGGGATTATACCAAAGCTCCCAAACGGGCGGGAGAGTGCGGATGACTCTGCAGCACCGAGTGAGAGAACTCCAGGTCCTCCTCAGCCAGGGTGTGCCCCTGACCAAGTAGCAGCTCGGCAAAGTTGTAAAGCCGAGACCCCTCGGGCAGCCGCCCAAGATGAGCCCACCTTCCTTGTGGAATGGGCATTTACATATTTTGGCTGTGGCAGGCCTGCCACAGAATGTGCAAGCTGAATTGTACTACACATCCAACTAGAAATCGTCTGCTTAGAAGCAAGAGCACCCAGTTTGTTGGGTGCATACAGGATAACAGCAAGTCAGTTTTCCTGACTCCAGCCGTCCTGGAAACCTATATTTTCAGGGCCCTGACAACATCTAGCAACTTGGAGTCCTCCAAGTCCCTAGTAGCCGCAGGTACCACAATTAGCTGGTTCAGGTGAAACGCTGACACCACCTTAGGGAGAAACTGGGGACGAGTCCGCAGCTCTGCCCTGTCCGAATGGACAATCAGATATGGGCTTTTGTGAGACAAAGCCGCCAATTCTGACACTCGCCTGGCCGAGGCCAGGGCCAACATCATGGTCACTTTCCATGTGAGATATTTCAAATCCACAGATTTGAGCGGTTTAAACCAATGTGATTTGAGGAATCCCAGAACTACGTTGAGATCCCACAGTGCCACTGGAGGCACAAAAGGGGGTTGTATATGCAGTACTCCCTTGACAAACTTCTGGACTTCAGGAACTGAAGCCAATTCTTTCTGGAAGAAAATCGACAGGGTCGAAATTTGAACCTTAATGGACCCCAATTTGAGGCCCATAGACACTCCTGTTTGCAGGAAATGCAGGAATCGACCGAGTTGAAATTTCTTCGTGGGGCCTTCCTGGCCTCACACCACGCAACATATTTTCGCCACATGTGGTTATAATGTTGTGCGGTCACCTCCTTCCTGGCTTTGACCAGGGTAGGAATGACCTCTTCCGGAATGCCTTTTTCCCCTAGGATCCGGCGTTCAACCGCCATGCCGTCAAACGCAGCCGCGGTAAGTCTTGGAACAGACATGGTACTTGCTGAAGCAAGTCCCTTCTTAGCGGCAGAGGCCATGAGTCCTCTGTGAGCATCTCTTGAAGTTCCGGGTACCAAGTCCTTCTTGGCCAATCCGGAGCCACGAGTATAGTTCTTACTCCTCTACGTCTTATAATTCTCAGTACCTTAGGTATGAGAAGCAGAGGAGGGAACACATACACCGACTGGTACACCCACGGTGTTACCAGAACGTCCACAGCTATTGCCTGAGGGTCTCTTGACCTGGCGCAATACCTGTCCAGTTTTTTGTTCAGGCGGGACGCCATCATGTCCACCTTTGGTCTTTCCCAACGGTTCACAATCATGTGGAAGACTTCCCGATGAAGTCCCCACTCTCCCGGGTGGAGGTCGTGCTGAGGAAGTCTGCTTCCCAGTTGTCCACTCCCGGAATGAACACTGCTGACAGTGCTATCACATGATTTTCCGCCCAGCGAAGAATCCTTGCAGTTTCTGCCATTGCCCTCCTGCTTCTTGTGCCGCCCTGTCTGTTTACGTGGGCGACTGCCGTGATGTTGTCCCACTGGATCAATACCGGCTGACCTTGAAGCAGAGGTCTTGCTAAGCTTAGAGCATTGTAAATTGCTCTTAGCTCCAGTATATTTATGTGGAGAGAAGTCTCCAGACTTGATCACACTCCCTGGAAATTTTTTCCTTGTGTGACTGCTCCCCAGCCTTTCAGGCTGGCATCCGTGGTCACCAGGACCCAGTCCTGAATGCCGAATCTGTGGCCCTTTAGTAGATGAGCACTCTGCAGCCACCACAGAAGAGACACCCTTGTCCTTGGAGACAGGGTTATCCGCTGATGCATCTGAAGATGCGATCCGGACCATTTTTCCAGCAGATCCCACTGAAAAGTTCTTGCGTGAAATCTGCCGAATGGAATCGCTTCGTAAGAAGCCACCATTTTTCCCAGGACCCTTGTGCAATGATGCACTGACACTTTTCCTGGTTTTAGGAGGTTCCTGACTAGCTCGGATAACTCCCTGGCTTTCTCCTCCGGGAGAAACACCTTTTTCTGGACTGTGTCCAGAATCATCACTAGGAACAGCAGACGTGTCGTCGGAGACAGCTGCGATTTTGGAATATTTAGAATCCACCCGTGCTGTCGTAGAACTACTTGAGATAGTGCTACTCCGACCTCCAACTGTTCTCTGGACCTTGCCCTTATCAGGAGATCGTCCAAGTAAGGGATAATTAAGACGCCTTTTCTTTGAAGAAGAATCATCATTTCGGCCATTACCTTGGTAAAGACCCAGGGTGCCGTGGACAATCCAAACGGCAGCGTCTGAAACTGATAGTGACAGTTTTGTACCACGAACCTGAGGTACCCTTGGTGAGAAGGGCAAATTGGGACATGGAGGTAAGCATCCTTGATGTCCAGGGACACCCTATAGTCCCCTTCTTCCTGGTTCGCTATCACTGCTCTGAGTGACTCCATCTTGATTTGAACCTTTGTAAGTGTTCAAATATTTCAGATTTAGAATAGGTCTCACCGAGCCTTCTGGCTTCAGTACCACAACATAGTGTGGAATAATACCCCTTTCCTTGTTGTAGGAGGGGTACTTTGATTATCACCTGCTGGGAATACAGCTTGTGAATTGTTTCCAATACTGCCTCCCTGTCGGAGGGAGACGTTGGTAAAGCAGACTTCAGGAACCTGCGAGGGGGAAACGTCTCGACTTTCCAATCTGTACCCCTGGGATCCTACTTGTAGGATCCAGGGGTCCTGTACTGCCCCAGCGTCATGCTGAGAAACTTGGCAGAAGCGGTGGAGGCTTCTGTTCCTGGGAATGGGCTGCCTGCTGCAGTCTTCTTCCCTTTCCTCTATCCCTGGGCAGATATGACTCTTATGGGGACGAAAGGACTGAGGCTGAAAAGACGGTGTCTTTTTCTGCAGAGATGTGACTTAGGGTAAAAATGGTGGATTTTCCAGCAGTTGCCGTGGCCACCAGGTCCGATGGACCGACCCCAAATAACTCCTCCCCTTTATACGGCAATACTTCTTTGTGCCGTTTGGAATCTGCATCACCTGACCACTGTCGTGTCCATAAACATCTTCTGGCAGATATGGACTTCGCACTTACTCTTGATGCCAGAGTGCAAATATCCCTCTGTGCATCTCGTATATATAGAAATGCATCCTTTAAATGCTCTATAGTCAATAAAATACTGGCCCTGTCAAGGGTATCAATATTTTTAGTCAGGGAATCCGACCAAGCCACCCCAGCTCTGCACATCCAGGCTGAGGCGATCGCTGGTCGCAGTATAACACCAGTATGTGTGTATATACTTCTTAGGATATTTTCCAGCCTCCTATCAGTTGGCTCCTTGAGGACGGCCCTATCTGGAGACGGTACCGCCACTTGTTTTGATAAGCGTGTGAGCGCCTTATCCACCCTAAGGGGTGTTTCCCAACGCGCCCTAACTTCTGGCGGGAAAGGGTATACCGCCAATAATTTTCTATCGGGGGAAACCCACGCATCATCACACACTTCACTTAATTTATCTGATTCAGGAAAAACTACAGGTAGTTTTTTCACACCCCACATAATACCCTTTTTTGTGGTACTTGTAGTATCAGAAATATGTAACACCTCCTTCATTGCCCTCAACAAGTAACGTGTGGCCCTTAAGGAAAATACGTTTGTTTCTTCACCGTCGACACTGAAATCAGTGTCCGTGTCTGTGTCTGTGTCGACCGACTGAGGTAAATGGGCGTTTTAAAGCCCCTGACGGTGTTTGAGACGCCTGGACAGGTACTATTTTGTTTGCCGGCCGTCTCTGTTGACATTATCACGTAATTCCTTGAATAAGCCATCCATTCCGGTGTCGACTCCCTAGAGAGTGACATCACCATTACAGGCAATTGCTCCGCCTCCTCACCAACATCGTCCTCATACATGTCGACACACACGTACCGACACACAGCACACACACAGGGAATGCTCTGATAGAGGACAGGACCCCACTAGCCCTTTGGGGAGACAGAGGGAGAGTTTGCCAGCACACACCAAAAACGCTATAATTATACAGGGACAACCCTTATATAAGTGTTTTTCCCTTATAGCATTTTAATATATATAGTCATATCGCCAAATAAGTGCCCCCCCTCTCTGTTTTAACCCTGTTTCTGTAGTGCAGTGCAGGGGAGAGCCTGGGAGCCTTCCCACCAGCATTTCTGTGAGGGAAAATGGCGCTGTGTGCTGAGGAGAATAGGCCCCGCCCCCTTTTCGTCGGGCTTCTTCTCCCGTTTTTCTGAGACCTGGCAGGGGTTAAATACATCCATATAGCCCCCAGGGGCTATATGTGATGTATTTTTAGCCAGAATAAGGTACTATCATTGCTGCCCAGGGCGCCCCCCCCAGCGCCCTGCACCCTCAGTGACCGCTGCTATGAAGTGTGCTGACAACAATGGCGCACAGCTGCAGTGCTGTGCGCTACCTTATGAAGACTGAAAAGTCTTCTGCCGCCGGTTTCTGGACCTCTTCACTTTTCGGCATCTGCAAGGGGGTCGGCGGCGCGGCTCCGGGACGAACCCCAGGGTGAGACCTGTGTTCCGACTCCCTCTGGAGCTAATGGTGTCCAGTAGCCTAAGAAGCCAATCCATCCTGCACGCAGGTGAGTTCACTTCTCTCCCCTAAGTCCCTCGATGCAGTGAGCCTGTTGCCAGCAGGACTCACTGAAAATAAAAAACCTAACAAAACTTTTACTCTAAGCAGCTCTTTAGGAGAGCCACCTAGATTGCACCCTTCTCGGCCGGGCACAAAAATCTAACTGAGGCTTGGAGGAGGGTCATAGGGGGAGGAGCCAGTGCACACCACCTGATCCTAAAGCTTTTACTTTTGTGCCCTGTCTCCTGCGGAGCCGCTATTCCCCATGGTCCTGACGGAGTCCCCAGCATCCACTTAGGACGTCAGAGAAAATAGAAAAAGGATGTTTGATACCTATGAGTATAGCTCCCCTGGTCATATAGGGACTTCATCCCAACCACCTGAGCATCATCACCTAGGAGACCTACTGATATCACCCTTATCTACCATACATTATACAACCTCCCTGAGAACGGTCAATAACAATAGGTGGACACCAACCTACATAACACACACAATATATCTGCAGTTTCCCAAATGTCCAACCTTGCAGACTTCCTTGTAGTGATCCAAGTGGCAGCCCATCAGGAAGGTCGTTGGCGCCATGATGAAGTCCAGCATGTGACGAGACAAGATGGGCACTAAGGTGTGCTGCCACTTGATGGGGTGGAGGAAGACCATTAAGCACTCGGCCAGGAGGGTGAGCAAGGCCCAGTCTGAGGAGAAAAGGACTATTCTCTGCTCGGTCAGGATGCAGGCCATGATCTGCGGAATGAACAAGACGGGTCAGCACTGGGGGAGGCCGGATGGGCCACAAGTACAAGACCTCTTGTAGAGGAGAGCACTGGTGCCTAGAAGGGAATCAGGATCACCGTGGGAGCCCGTGCCCTTGCTCTAAGCGCTCATTACAGGTGGCGAGCTGGGGCAGTAGTAAAAGCTAGGCATGAGCGCCTCTGGAAAAGGCCATGTGCCCCCTACAATCCCTAACACCCCACCTGCTGGCACATACCTGCAGCACCTGCTTGGGAGTGAAACAGAGAAATGGAAGATGAAGATCCATATCGATTATTGGGCTGTCAGGATCCTTTCGTGATGGAAAAAAAATCTGAAGGGGTTTCAAGCTGAAGACCTGGAAGAGAGACAGAGAGAGAGAGAGAATGAGGATAAGAGAAAGAAAAAGAAAGAAAGATAAAAAGTAAAAGAAAGAAAAAGAAAAAGAAAAAAGAAAGAAAAAGAAAGAAAAAAGAAAAAGTAAGATAAAGAAAAAGAAAAAAAGAAAAAGAAAGAAAAAAGATAGATAAAAAGAAAAAAGAAAAAGAAAGAGAAAGAAAAAGAAAAAAGAAAGAACAAAAAAAAGAAAAACAGAAAGAAAGAAAGAGAAAGAAAGAGTAAGAAAGAGAAAGAAAGAGAAAGAAAGAGAAAGAAAGAGAAAGAAAGAAAAGAAAGAAAAGAAAGAAAAGAAAGAAAAGAAAGAAAAGAGAGAAAAGAAAGAAAAGATAAAGAGATGTAATTAATAAGGAACTAGACCCAATCTTGTTTTGGAGTTTACATCCGTCTACTGATAAGATAACTGTTGTGTCTGATGTTGATATGAACCAATATTCTACTTTATAGCTGCCCAATGGGTACATTATTAAGATTTTTTTACCAACACCGCCAAAAGGAGACGTGTTGTAGACTGGATGCAGGTAGCAGATTAGTTCATGTCTAAGCAGGGCAGGTAAATACTCCTTACTGACTAGGACCAGTCCCTCTGTCAGAGCCACAAAGGATTAGATGGTAAACCCCAATTGGCAAGGATACGGTCTGAGCTGCAGTGTGTAAAACAAACAACTAAAATCAATACAAAGGACGTCTGAAGCCAGAATATCATAACAGAGGCTCTGAAACATCTACAAGTGTGCATGTCCCAGACTAATACACATCTACAGCTTTACTGAACAACCCAAATACCCAGTATGTGCTAAACAGGCATACCCTGAAGACCTGCACTCTTCTCTCTCCCTGAGAAATACGGAGAGAAAGACATCATTACCAGGTGAAGGGGTCCAGGTGGCGGGCTTGGTATAAGAGATAATTTGGCTGCAAATTCTTTAATACGGTCGTCAAGTTCAGCGACTCTGTAAGATTTCAGCTGTGTCAGGAGGCTGAAAACGGTGAGAAAATAAGAATTTACTTACCGATAATTCTATTTCTCGGAGTCCGTAGTGGATGCTGGGGTTCCTGAAAGGACCATGGGGAATAGCGGCTCCGCAGGAGACAGGGCACAAAAGTAAAGCTTTTACAGGTCAGGTGGTGTGTACTGGCTCCTCCCCCCATGACCCTCCTCCAGACTCCAGTTAGGTACTGTGCCCGGACGAGCGTACACAATAAGGGAGGATTTTGAATCCCGGGTAAGACTCATACCAGCCACACCAATCACACCGTACAACTTGTGATCTAAACCCAGTTAACAGTATGATAACAGAGGAGCCTCTGAAAGATGGCTTCCTAAACAATAACCCGAATTAGTTAACAATAACTATGTACAAGTATTGCAGATAATCCGCACTTGGGATGGGCGCCCAGCATCCACTACGGACTCCGAGAAATAGAATTATCGGTAAGTAAATTCTTATTTTCTCTATCGTCCTAAGTGGATGCTGGGGTTCCTGAAAGGACCATGGGGATTATACCAAAGCTCCCAAACGGGCGGGAGAGTGCGGATGACTCTGCAGCACCGAATGAGAGAACTCCAGGTCCTCCTTTGCCAGGGTATCAAATTTGTAAAAATTTACAAACGTGTTCTCCCCTGACCACGTAGCTGCTCGGCAGAGTTGTAATGCCGAGACCCCTCGGGCAGCCGCCCAAGATGAGCCCACCTTCCTTGCGGAATGGGCCTTAACAGATTTAGGCTGTGGCAGGCCTGCCACAGAATGTACAAGTTGAATTTTGTTACAAATCCAACGAGCAATCGACTGCTTAGAAGCAGGTGCACCCAACTTGTTGGGTGCATACAGTATAAACAGCGAGTCAGATTTTCTGACTCCAGCCGTCCTTTAAATGTATATTTTTAAGGCTCTGACAACGTCCAACAACTTGGAGTCCTTCAAGTCGTCTGTAGCCGCAGGCACTACAATAGGCTGGTTCAGGTGAAACGCTGATACCACCTTAGGGAGAAAATGCGGACGCGTCCGCAGCTCTGCCCTATGTCGAATGGAAAATTAAATAAGGGCTTTTATAAAACAAAGCCGCCAGTTCAGATACTCTCCCGGCCGAAGCCAGGGCCAGTAACATAGTCACTTTCCATGTGAGATATTTCAAATCCACATTCTTTAGTGGTTCAAACCAATTGGATTTGAGGAAATCTAAAACTACATTTAGATCCCACGGTGCCACCTTAGGCACCACAGGAGGCTGTATATGCAGTACTCCTTTGATAAAAATCTGGACCTCAGGGACTGAGGCCAATTCTTTTTGGAAGAATATTGATAGGGCCGAAATTTGAACCTTAATAGATCCCAATTTGAGACCCATAGACAATCCTGATTGCAGGAAATGTAGGAAAACGACCCAGTTGAAATTCCTCCATCGGAGCACTCCGCTGCTCGCACCACGCAACATATTTTCGCCAAATACGGCGATAATGCTTCGCGGTGACTTCCTTCCTTGCCTTTATCAAGGTAGGAATGACTTCTTCTGGAATGCCTTTTCCTTTTAGGATCTGGCATTCAAACGCCATGCCGTCAAACGCAGCCGCGGTAAGTCTTGAAAAAGACAAGGACCCTGCTGAAGCAGGTCCCTTCTCAGAAGTAGAGGCCACGGATCGTCCGTGACCATCTCTTGAAGTTCCGGGTACCAAGTCCTTCTTGGCCAATCCGGAGCCACTAGTCTTACTCCTCTTTGCCGTATAATCCTCAATACCTTTGGTATGAGAGGCAGAGGAGGAAACACATATACGGACTGGTACACCCAAGGTGTTACCAACGCGTCCACAGCTATTGCCTGCGGATCTCTTGACCTGGCGCAATAACTGTCCAGTGTCTTGTTGAGGCGAGACGCCATCATGTCCACCATTGGTTTTACCCAACGGTTTAATAGCATGTGGAAAACTTCTGGATGAAGTACCCACTCTCCCGGGTGAAGGTCGTGTCTGCTGAGGAAGTCTGCTTCCCAGTTGTCCACGCCCGGGATGAATACTGCTGACAGTGCTATCACGTGATTCTCCGCCCAGCGAAGGATCCTGGCAGCTTCTGCCATTCTGTTTCTTGTGCCGCCCTGTCTGTTTACATGGGCGACTGCCGTGATGTTGTCCGACTGGATCAACACCGGTCTTCCTTGAAGCAGAGGTTCCGCCTGGCTTAGAGCATTGTAGATTGCTCTTAGTTCCAGAATGCTTATGTGAAGAGACTTTTTCAGGCTCGACCACACTCCCTGGAAATTTCTTCCCTGTGTGACTGCTCCCCAGCCTCTCAGGCTGGCATCCGTGGTCACCAGGATCCAATCCTGCATGCCGAATCTGCGGCCCTCCAATAGATGAGCCTCCTGCAACCACCACAGAAGGGATACCCTTGTCCTCGGCGACAGGGTTATCCGCAGGTGCATCTGAAGATGCGACCCTGACCATTTGTCCAACAGATCCCTTTGCATGGAATCTGCCGAAAGGGATTGCTTCGTAAGAAGCTACCATTTTTTCCCAGGACTCTTGTGCATTGATGTACAGACACCTTTCCTGGTTTTAGGAGGTTCCTGACCAGGTCAGATAACTCCTTGGCTTTTTCTTCGGGAAGAAAAACCTTTTTCTGAACTGTGTCCAGAATCATCCCCAGGAACAGCAGACGAGTTGTCGGCATTAATTGGGATTTTGGAATATTCAGAATCCATCCGTGCTGCTTTAGCACCTCTTGAGATAGTGCTAAACCCATCTCTAGCTGTTCTCTGGACCTTGTCCTTATTAGGAGATCGTCCAAATATGGGATAATTAATACGCCTTTTCTTCGAAGAAGAAATATTATCTCGGCCATTACCTTTGTAAAGACCCGAGGTGCCGTGGACAAACCAAACGGCAGCGTCTGAAACTGATAGTGACAGTTTTGTACAACGAACCTGAGGTACCCCTGGTGTGAGGGGTAATTGGAACGTGGAGATACGCATCCTTGATGTCCAAGGATACCATAAAGTCCCCTTCTTCCAGGTTCGCTATCACTGCTCTGAGTGACTCCATCTTGAACTTGAACTTCTTTATGTACAGGTTCAAGGACTTCAGATTTAGAATAGGCCTTACCGAGCCATCCGGCTTCGGTACCACAAAAAGAGTGGAATAATACCCCTTCCCTTGTTGTAGAAGAGGTACCTTGACTATCACCTGCTGAGAATACAGCTTGTGAATGGCTTCCAAAACCGTCTCCCTTTCTGAGGGGGACGTTGGTAAAGCCGACTTCAGGAAACGGCGAGGTGGCTCTGTCTCTAATTTCAACCTGTACCCCTGAGATATTATCTGCAGGATCCAGGGATTTACCTGCGAGTGAGCCCACTGCGCGCTGTAATTTTTGAGACGACCGCCTACCGCCCCCAAGTCCGCTTGCGAAGCCCCAGCGTCATGCTGAGGCTTTTGTAGAAGCCGGGGAGGGCTTCTGTTCCTGGGAAGGAGCTGCCTGTTGCTGTCTCTTCCCTCGTCCTCTGCCTCGTGGCAGATATGAATAGCCCTTTGCGCTCTTATTTTTAAAGGAACGAAAAGGCTGCGGTTGAAAAGTCGGTGCCTTTTTCTGTTGGGGAGTGACTTGAGGTAGAAAGGTGGATTTCCCGGCCGTAGCCGTGGCCACCAAATCCGATAGACCGACCCCAAATAACTCCTCTACGCATCGCCTGTCCACTGTCGTGTCCATAAAGCTCTTCTGGCCGAAATGGACATAGCACTTACCCGTGATGCCAGTGTGCAGATATCTCTCTGTGCATCACGCATATAAAGAAATGCATCCTTTATTTGTTCTAACGACAGTAAAATATTGTCCCCGTCCAGGGTATCAATATTTTTGATCAGGGACTCTGACCAAACTACCCCAGCACTGCACATCCAGGCAGTCGCAATAGCTGGTCGTAGTATAACACCTGCATGTGTGTATATACCTTTTTGGATATTTTCCATCCTCCTATCTGATGGATCTTTAAGTGCGGCCGTCTCAGGAGAGGGTAACGCCACTTGTTTTGATAAGCGTGTTAGCGCTTTGTCCACCCTAGGAGGTGTTTCCCAGCGCTCCCTAACCTCTGGCGGGAAAGGGTATAAAGCCAATAACTTCTTTGAAATTAGCAGTTTTTTATCGGGGCACCCCACGCTTCATCACACACGTCATTTAATTCTTCTGATTCGGTAAAAACTACTGGTAGTTTTTTCACACCCCACATAATACCCTGTTTAGTGGTACCTGTAGTATCAGCTAAATGTAACATCTCCTTTATTGCCAAAATCATATAACGTGTGGCCCTACTGGAAAATACGGTTGATTCGTCACCTTCACCACCGGAATCAGTGCCTGTGTCTGGGTCTGTGTCGACCGACTGAGGCAAGGGGCGTTTTACAGCCCCTGACGGTGTTTGAGGCGCCTGGACAGGCACTAATTGAGTGTCCGGCCGCCTCATGTCGGCAAACGACTGCTTAAGCGAGTTGACGCTATCCCGTAATTCCACAAATAAAGGCATCCATTCTGGTGTCGACCCCCTAGGAGGTGACATCCTCATATTTGGCAATTGCTCCGCCTCCACACCAATAACGTCCTCATACATGTCGACACACACGTACCGACACACAGCAGACACACAGGGAATGCTCTATACGAAGACAGGACCCACTAGCCCTTTGGGGAGACAGAGGGAGAGTCTGCCAGCACACACCAAAAAGCGCTATATATGACAGGGATAGCCTTATGATTAAGTGCTCCCTTATAGCTGCTTTTATATTGATATATTGCCATTTATTTTGCCCCCCCTCTCTGTTATACCCTGTTTCTGTAGTGCAGTGCAGGGGAGAGACCTGGGAGCCTTCCTGACCAGCGGAGCTGTGACAGAAAATGGCGCCGTGTGCTGAGGAGATAGGCCCCGCCCCTTTTCCGGCGGGCTCGTCTCCCGCTATTTAGTACATTTAGGCAGGGGTAAATATCTCCATATAGCCTCTGGGGCTATATGTGAGGTATTTTTAGCCTTTTTAAAGGTTTTCATTTGCCTCCCAGGGCGCCCCCCTCCCAGCGCCCTGCACCCTCAGTGACTGCCGTGTGAAGTGTGCTGAGAGGAAAATGGCGCACAGCTGCAGTGCTGTGCGCTACCTTAAGAAGACTGCAGGAGTCTTCAGCCGCCGATTCTGGACCTCTTCTTGCTTCAGCATCTGTGAGGGGGCCGGCGGCGTGGCTCCGGTGACCATCCAGGCTGTACCTGTGATCGTCCCTCTGGAGCTTCATGTCCAGTAGCCAAGAAGCCAATCCATCCTGCACGCAGGTGAGTTCACTTCTTCTCCCCTCTGTCCCTCGTTGCAGTGATCCTGTTGCCAGCAGGAATCACTGTAAAATAAAAAACCTAAGCTAAACTCTCTAAGCAGCTCTTTATGAGAGCCACCTAGAATTGCACCCTTCTCGGCCGGGCACAAAAATCTAACTGGAGTCTGGAGGAGGGTCATGGGGGGAGGAGCCAGTACACACCACCTGACCTGTAAAAGCTTTACTTTTGTGCCCTGTCTCCTGCGGAGCCGCTATTCCCCATGGTCCTTTCAGGAACCCCAGCATCCACTTAGGACGATAGAGAAATGTGAATTAAAACACCAGAAAGAAACAAACAAGCGAAACAAAACCCACTACTGACAATTACTGTAAAGGACACATTTATTGGTATTGTATAACAATTCCTATCGCCATGCTATCTCCTCAGAGCGGTCTGCCTTCTGCACGGACTCCACGCTGTAACGTGTCCCCGCCGGATCAAGCGAACGGCTCAATAACCACTTGGCTGCAGCAGATGAAGGGCTGCATAATTCATGTCATACAACTCAAACAGAAACCACCTTAATGAAACAGCATCACCCAGCCTGACAAGGAGACCGAATTACATGGGAGCAGGCTGGCGGCTTCTCGCTGCGTTATCTATGTGGGGTACACAGAGAGGGCCAGAGGGTGATGGGGGTCACTAATCAAGGGTATGACCGGGAATTCTACAGACAGAAACCCAGAAAGATCTGTGCATTAATATACTGTGTGCACTCAGTAAGATGGGCTTAGCAATACTACAATACCCAGTAATACTTTTAGAGATCTTGTACAACCCGTACGCTGGTATAATTATGGTAAATATGCAAATTACCGGTGTGCAGAGAAATGTGGATGTTGTAATTGATTACTGTACAGGTTGGGCCTGATTCTGAATAGTGAGCAAAGCACAGTAGGTAACCATGCACCTGGACAAGCCACATTGCACTGCAAGGAGTGCAAACACATGTATTATTTTGAATGCAGAGTAAAAAGCGGCTGCTTTTGCATGTAGCCCACAAATGCTGGGCAGCTTTATTTTTACACTGCATTTTGGAGTTCAGTTTGTACACACTCCACCCAAAGCTCTCTGCACATTGTACATCTGCCCCAACTGCAGTGCAGCATGGGTTTACCAAGGTGCAAAGTTACTTGCTGATTTTTTGCTTTGCGGCCAATACAGAATCAGACCCATTATCTGTATTAAAGAGGTACGTAACTTCAGTGTCCTCCTATGTAAACTCCACCTGTTCCTAGGTCATCCAAAATCAGTCAAATAACTGGATGGGAAGTTACACAGAGGATTTAGAACCTCTTGTGCAGTACTATCACCGATCAACTCCTATCTCTCTCAGCATTATCTAGTGTTCATTCTAGCACCCTGCACCTTTCAAACCCCGTGTAATTCCTCTTTCCTGCCAGGTGTGTCGCTGTCTGCTGTGGTGCTTCTCAGCACACTCTGATCTGCAACTCAGGGCTGTGATACAAACCTGTGTGTGCAGAGAAGCTCCAGAGCAGAAAGACACCCCAGGCAGGAAAGAGGAACTGCACAGGTTTTGAAAGGTGCAGGGTGCTAGAATGAACACTACTTATCAGATGGAGGTTCCACCCTCCACGCTACCTAGCACACTCCATAGAGTGCTCACCCCACTGCTTTTAACGGGGTCAGGCCACTGTGTCTAGGGCATGGGAGGTCTGTTCTGGTTGACAAGGACACAGTGCACGGAGATGGCAGGGAGATCTAACCCCCAGTCTTGTCACCTCACCCACACGGTGTGTAACATTGCTCAGCCAGCATCACACAGCACTGTACCACCTAATGGCTCTATACAAGTAGCAGAATCTGACCCCGCTCACTCTGCAACTGCCTGCAAAAATCACGGTTGTGTCCGAGACCTTATGGTCTGCATGCAGCATGGACCCAGGATTTGTAACAGTGGACCGGGACACCTACAAAATGAAGTGGGGGCCATTGTGTGGGCTCAACCAGTGCTGGCGAGAATTTATTTAATTAATCTTACAAAAATGGACTCACAGAATGGTTACCTCTGCATGATCATCAGAGCTCTCGCCCTGGAAGTGTTCTGGGGACACACCTGCAATTCACATCTACAGCGGTGGTTCTGCATCTATGTTAGCGTGATGGAACCCTAATCTACTAAGGAAACCCTACCTGCCCCCCTAAAAGCTTGGCTACACATCTCTAAAGAAGTTGCAGGACTGTTGTTGCTGTCTGGAACCTTCTCAGGTTCTTCACTACGACCCATCTTATAATCTTCTTGTCTTCTCTTCAAACCACCACGTATTAGCCACGTATCCATGACAAAAGGTGCACAGAATCATGTAAACCCTCCCTACCAGGTGCGCTGGTTACAGACAGACGTCCAGGATGCGGCGAGGCTTAGAACCTTCCACCCTGCGCTTGGAGAGTCATCAGTGGTGGTGCCAGGAATCTTCTGGAGTGAAGCATCGGAGCAGTGGTGCGTTCTCGACAGTGGCCGTGTGCAATGTAGCCACAGAAATAATTCACTCATCCATGCAAATATATAACCGCCAATACATTTTTACCACCACGACGCAATTACGTCTCACCCGTCCCCTTTTCCCTTACAGCAGAACCTTGGAGGTCTGAGGAACAATAGCCTATAGCAATGTCCACCTAAAGGGACGGATGTCATTCTCCACTACTTGTCCCTCTTCTGTCCCGATAACGATGGACTGGTTTGGTCACGGACAGGTCTTCTCCAGAATCAGAAATAATAATGACGCATCTTTTGAACCATGATTCACTTACAAAGTTCATGCCAGACAAATACAGTCAGACCACTTTCTACGGGACTCGGAAAACGGGTGGAAGATGATGGAGGATAAAAGCTTCCATAACAATAAGGAAAACAGGATCATAGAGCAATCGGCAATGTAACACTGCGGGGAGATATTTTTCATGAATACGTACAATAGCACACTGCGGTGTATACTCCTGCATCATTATATATCCATTTGTCGCAATGGTTTTCCGCTGTGTGACTTTCTGAGAGTAAGTGACTGGCACGTGTGTAGCAGCAGCTAGTGGTTACAGCACAGGCGTCTCTCAGTGACCTTTCACATTCCGCTCACAAACCTGAAGCCAGTTTTAACCTGCATCTTATTCAGGGTCCAAAACACAATTGTCTGCAATCGCACTCACAGCAAACGTCATCCACATTACTCACCGAGTGCAACCGCCTGAGGTTATTTCTGGAAGCAGGGTTTGTGTTTTACCCTCCAGGAATGGAGCAGAAATGCAAAAACAACAGGTCTGTTTCCAGTCCAGCGTCATTGTCACCCCCAAGGAACTAGCACCTAAGCCACAAACCCCACAACGGTCACAGAAATGTGCTGAAAACGTGTCGTTTTCCGGTCTTCTAAATATAAATCCCAGATAATCACCACTTTGTCGTAGCAAACTATGTAATATTCCAGACTGAAGGCGACTTTACTTTCTATGCATAATTGCACTTTAGTTAAATGCCTTTCTTGGAGACTACTGTAACGATGTATCAGAGCTCCTGGTGGATCTTTTGCGAATAAGACTCAGCGCGGCCAAAGGTGAACAGGACCTGGTATGCCGCAAGAGGCTATTTAGCACAACAGGAGCAGCCGTAAGAAAAAGCACAGCTGGGCGTAAGTGGGGCTCCGGTAACCTTCCCCACCTCCTACCATGCATCATACTACGGTTACTTTGTAAGCGTCAGCGATTTCAATTACATTATCGCATCTCTCGGTTCCTCCACACAAGACGGAGGATAAACAGGACCCTTTTCTGTAACAAGTGTGACCTTGTATTGGGACACTACAATTGTGTTTGTACAGCGGCCACGCAAAAGGATTTCTAATCTGACACTTCCCTTTTCAGTAGAAAAAACATTCAGAATAGAACAATGCAATGAATACTGCGTAATCTTTCCCATGCTCTTCAGCCATAACATTGTAGCAGCCTGGATAAAATCTGTAGATCCAACTCACAGAAACATCCATACTGAAACTCCAACTAAGGATTTCCATGATATAATTTTGAAAACAAATAGAAGATATTAAAGAGAAGTAAAACTGAGTTTTTTTTCAAACATGAGCCTTGCACAAACATACGCTGTTCAGTGTTACCCTGGGATTACAGTGCAGCTCTACCCCTCCTCCCCCACCATAAACAGCTGAAGCTCCTCGCACATCTCTTACAGTATCCTGAGAATGCGGTCACTGTGACAACACTGCTCCTGTGTATACATCCAGCAAACCACACCGCGCATATCTGCAAAACCCGTCCAACTAGCCGTCAGTCACTGCCCCTACACTGTGCACATGACAAGCCAGCTTGCTGCGGGGGTGTAAGGGCTGATGGAGGCATATTAAGGTCTGGACTAACACCAGCTACAGGTTGGGGGGAGGACCCCACTCAACCAGCTGTTATATGAAGATGGTGGCTCTACATTGTGGGTACTATAGCAAGGAAACCTGGCTGGCATATGGTAAGAAGGAGAGGAGTGGGGTCACCGGGGGTCACATGGTAGGGTGGCGAGAAGAGCGTGCGGGGAGGGGGAACCCTGGCTGCCATCATTTCTTTCTAGTAGAGTACCGTAAGCCATGGGTCTTCAACCTGTGGCCCTCAAGCTGCTGTGGAACTACACAAACCAGCATGCCCTGCCTGAGATTTAGTATAACTTAATAGCAGGGCATGCTGGGATGTGTAGTTCCACAGCAGCTGGAGGGCCACAGATATTTTTGTTATTTTGCTAAGCTGTGGGAGCCTAGATGAAGCCGCTAGCTCACTAGAATACAGGCAGCGCTTTACTTTGGGACTTTTTCAAACAATATAATAACCAAAAACAGAGGAACATCACACAGAAAGCAGCTGCCTATCCAATCACACACACACACACACACACACACACACACACACACACACACACACACACACATTAAATACATGGGTTATTCCATCACAGAAACGGGAAGGGGAACCAGCCTGAGGAGACTCCGCCTAGGAGGAACTTGGCTAAGCGATTCCTACTACGGGCGGTATCCAATTAGTCGCAAAATTGCGGCAATTTTTCACACAATTTTTTCACGTCTATTGCACAAAAAATGCTGTTTGCGTGCTCCCGTTTTTCACCCTATCCTATTCCAAACGTGCGAAAACAGGACTCTGGTAAAAAAAAAAATCAGAGTGAAAATGGGGAAATCAGCCTGTACCTCAAAAAATGGTAAACTAACCTAGGACAACGGTATAGAAGGGTATTATGAGTCATATTAAATATATCTGCGGTACTTAAATTGGGTCAAATGGCTGTTAAATGCATTTTTGTTAAAAAAAAATATTAATAATGGAAAAAATTTTATAAAAGCAAGTTCTTTTCAGCAAAATAAGTGCTCAAATTGAATTCAGGGTACATAAGAACGGGTATTAATATATATATATTTGGGTCATTATATGGGATTTAAAATACCGTATTTTTCGGACCATAAGACGCACTTTTTCTCCCCAAAAATGTGGGGGGGAAAGTATGTGCGTCTTATGGAGCGAATAAGACATTTGCGGGTAGAGGGTAGTGGCGGCGGCCGGCGGGTAGCGGAGGCTGGCGGGTAGCGGCGGGTCCTGGATGCTACTGCTGCGCCGTCATCAGCAGAGCGTCATGTAACTCCCCCGCTCCCTCATACCTCCTCCCTCCTGTCGGGTAGCTGCGGCCGGCGGGTAGCGGCGGGTCCTGGATGCTGCTGCTGCTGCTGTGCCGTCATCAGCAGAGCGGCCACATCTCAGCAGCAGAGCCGGCGTCATGTGACTCCCCCGCTCCCCCCCACCTCCTCCCTACCTCCTCCCTTCTCAGGAGACGCAGGGAACCACTGGTACTGTCAGTGTGTGTGTGTGTGTGTGTGTGTGTGTGTGTGTGTGTGTGTCTGTGTATTCTGGCTCTGACAGAAGGCTGCACTGTATTCTTGAGTCTGAGAAATCCCAGAAATATCTCTTAGAGGTCAGAATATTTTTTTTCCAGTTTTCCTACTCTAAAAACTAGGTGCGTCTTATGGTCCGGTGCGTCTTATGGTCCGAAAAATACGGTATATATATTATCAGTTACGGTCTCTTATCTAGTTCATCAGTACACCCTACAGAATATACACCTATAAGGGTGAGGGTGTTCTTTAAAGGCTTGAACAGAAAACCTATTGACTGTATCTGGATGTATTTCTTTTAAGAATGTTTATATGAATGTATGGAACCTTTTATTTGTAAAAAAATGTTCATATGAATTTATGGAATTCTATATTTTTTTTAATAAAAACAAATTGGTATCATATTTAATTTAGGCCATTCTGGCCGTCTTTTTGTTCGGGTGTGTTCTCTGGTGTGAGGGTATACTTGCAGGTGATACCAGGTATAAGAATCCACACCGTGGAAGAACAGCTACTGGAAATACTAAAATCTGAGTGTTCTAAAGTTATACCAAGCGCAATTGGTTATTGTTTTGTTTATATATATATATATATATATATATATATATATATATATATATATATATATATATATACACATATACACACACATATATACACACACACACTACTCCCACCTGCGAGCCTAAAAACACTTGTCCCACTCACCCCAAAACACCCCAATATAACTGTCTCGTACCTTGTACCCCAAATTCAATCACTTTGCACTTTCCCCCCAAAAAATTACATGTATTACTGGCCAATTAAAAATAATTTTCTAAGTGCCTAATTAGTCAGAGAGGGTGTGCCAGGGGTCCTGAAGCAAATTCTGACATTTTTACCTTAAAATAGGGATTTTCCCCAACTTTTCACCTGCTCACAGTAGGTGTAGAGAAATTTGCGGTAAAATTATTGTGAGAAAACATACGAGGGTGGTTCTATAAGTGTAGTGACAAGACCTCTGACCTCTGTAATGTTCTCTATCTCAGTCCAATTCCCCGCCAGGCCAGAGCAGGTAGACAGCTGCACCCCCTTATGCACCTCTTTCTATGCTTTACCAATTTATTCCTTCTTAAGGGGACATAAGCCAACTATTGGTCGACAGTGACTAGGTCGACATCCAAAATAGGTCGACACAAGCAATAGGTCAACATGAGGTTTTTTTATTTTTTTGGTGTTGATTCCTTCGTAGAGTGACCGGGAACCCCAATTAGTGCACCGTGTCCCCGTGCATGGCTCGCTTCGCACGACATGCTTCGGGTAGGTTACCGTTCCCAATTGTAGTCCACGTGGATCGTAAAGTATGAAAAAGTTCAAAAATTTTTACAAATATTGTGAAAAACTCATGTTGACCTAGAAACCCTGTCGAACTAATGCATGTCGGCCAATAGTGGTTGACCTAATGACTGTCGACCTAAGCGTGGTCGACCTAGAGACCAGATACCGTCCAGATGATAGGTCGACAATGAAAAGATCGACATGCATTAGGACAACATGGTCAAAAAGAAACAAGGTCAATAGGTCAACATGTATAAGATTTTTGTTTGCTTTTTTACCATTTTATTCAACTTTTTGGGGTTCCATGTGCTTTCACTGTAAAAACACCCAAAACACTTAAAAATGTTGTGTCGACTTTTTCATGTGTCGCTCTCTTGACCACGTCAACCTTTTCCACTGTCTAACTTTTTCACGTCAACCTAATGACCCTGTCAACCTCTTCCATGTCGACCTTTTGGGGTCAACCTACTGACTCTATACCTGACCCACACCCGATAAATGACCTACCTACTCAGCGAACTACGGATACAGAAGGACTAGAACTCAGGAGTCCGATCATCAACTGGTCCAAACAATGCAATAGCCAATTCTCCACCTTGTAGGATACAATCCCATAACAGACCTAATTCTACTAAACAAACAAAACTTCTGTTTTCTCCACCAACGTATCCCTGGTCTCATTCCACTTACCATGAGAGGCAGTCCTTTATGGCATTGTAGTACGGATACCGGGATATAACACAGAGGGCAAAGGGTAAATAGGCATCGTAGGTCTTTGTGTCCCGGGTGGAGGAGTCCCAGTAAGCTCCACTGGACAGCCTCAACGTGTCCTAGAGATACAGAGAGATATAATTACACAGGGACAGCCTGCAAACCGGCGCAGTGTACTGGTCACTTCCGCTCTGACCGGCGCAGTGTACTAGTCACTTCCGCTCTGACCGGCGCAGTGTACTGGTCACTTCCGCTCTGACCGGCGCAGTGTACTGGTCACTTCCGCTCTGACCGGCGCAGTGTACTGGGTCAATTCCGCTCTGACCGGCGCAGTGTACTGGGTCAATTCCGCTCTGACCGGCGCAGTGTACTGGGTCAATTCCGCTCTGACCGGCGCAGTGTACTGGGTCACTTCCGCTCTGACCGGCACAGTGTACTGGGTCACTTCCGCTCTGACCGGCACAGTGTACTGGGTCACTTCCGCTCTGACCGGCACAGTGTACTGGTCACTTCCGCTCTGACCGGCACAGTGTACTGGTCACTTCCGCTCTGACCGGCACAGTGTACTGGGTCACTTCCGCTCTGACCGGCACAGTGTACTGGTCACTTCCGCTCTGACCGGCGCAGTGTACTGGGTCACTTCCGCTCTGACCGGCACAGTGTACTGGGTCACTTCCGCTCTGACCGGCACAGTGTACTGGTCACTTCCGCTCTGACCGGCGCAGTGTACTGGGTCACTTCCGCTCTGACCGGCGCAGTGTACTGGGTCACTTCCGCTCTGACCACAAACGGGTGTGGATCATTAGATCGACAGTGTCTAGGTCGACAATGATTAGGTCGACCACTATAGGCCGACACTAGGTCGACAGGGCTGGAAGGTCGACAGGGTTTCTAGGTCGACATGTGCTACATCGACAGGTCAAAAAAAGGTCGGCATGAGGTTTTTTTTGGGGGGTTGTGTCATTTTCTTCATAGAGTGACCGGTAACCCCAATTAGTGCACCGTGTCCCCTCGCTTCGCTCGCCATGCTTTGGGCAAGGTTCCTCGCTCCACTACCGCTTTGCTCGGCACAGATTACCGTTCCAACCGTAGTCCACGTGGATCGTTAAGTATGAAAACGTTTTTAAAAAAAGAAAAAAAATGTGAAAAACTCATGTCGACCTTTTGACCTGTCGACCTAGAAACCCTGTAAACCTTCCAACCCTGTCGACCTAGTGACTGTCGACCTATAGTGGTCGACCTACACATTGTCGATCTTCAGACTGGATCCCCACAATACACGTCACGTCTTCTCCAGACACCGGCCGACTGTCCTGCAGACTGACAACTACGCAACCCCTAATTACCTCATTTAATGACGGGTCAGTGATGACAGGCGACACAGGACTCAACATGTTATACAGCATCTGTCTCTCTACAAGTTACCTGGACGGTCCTGGAGTCCTGAGCAACAACCCCGAACGTCCTGTTCCCCAAAACATCGGTGAACACCAGGAAGTGGAAATGCTGCTCTTTGGGTTCTGCAGTAACCTGAAGGCCGCCTGTGGAGAAAAGGTCAGGCATTAATATTTAGAGTAAAAGAATATATATACAGTGTGCTGCATCATCTATGTAATACAGGTTGAGTTTCCCATATCCAAATATTCCGAAATACGGAATATTCCGAAATACGGACTTTTTTGAGTGAGAGTGAGATAGTGAAACCTTTGTTTTTTGATGGCTCAATGTACACAAACTTTGTTTAATACACAAAGTTATTAAAAATATTGTATTAAATGACCTTCAGGCTGTGTGTATAAGGTATATTTGAAACATAAAAGAATTGTGTGAATGTAGATACACTTTGTTCAATGCACAAAGTTACAAAAAGTATTAGCTAAAATGACCTTCCGGCTGTGTGTATAAGGTGTATATGTAACATAAATGCATTCTGTGCTTAGACTTAGGTCCCATCACCATGATATCTCATTATGGTATGCAATTATTCCAAAATACGGAAAAAAACGATATCCAAAATACCTCTGGTCCCAAGCATTTTGGATAAGGGATACTCAACCTGTATATATATATATATATATATATATATATATATATATATATATATATATATATATATATACACACACACATATATTATATGACATATGGGTTGGAGGCTAAAGTTTAGGTTCTGAAGCTGCCGATAAATATTTTTTATTATTGAAAAATAAAAAAGTGAGGGGAACATGGTGAAAGTTTTTAGAAAGATGCAGCAGCAAAGGGCGGCTTGTCTTCCAGTCATGCAGTTTACGGTTATAATCCAACCCGACAGAAGGGCTATCCAGTCAGTCTAATCCAATTTTGTGGTCATCATCATACTCTGGGGTCACATATGAAGCAGAGAAAAGCCCAGCTGTGCCTACGCTGAAGCTCGCCCCATTTTCTACTTTCCAGGGCTGGCTTGTACGGTTCCTTTGTATCACACTGTGCAAGTCTGTCCATGATGAAGAAATCTACATACAGATGGAGCCCTGCTCATCTATCCCTTTAATAGGATTACCTCAGCCAGTGCGGTCGGACTTTGGCCCTCATTCCGAGTTGTTCGCTCGCTAGCTGCTTTTAGCAGCATTGCACACGCTAGGCCGCCGCCCTCTGAGAGTGTATCTTAGCTTAGCAGAATTGCGAACAAAAGATTAGCAGAATTGCTACTAAATATTTCCCTGCAGTTTCTGAGTAGCTCCAGACCTCAGTCCGTTTAGTTCCTGGTTTGACGTCACAAACACTCCCTGCGTTCGGCCAGCCACTCCCCAGTTTCTCCAGACACTCCCGCGTTTTTTAGCAAACGCCAGGAAAACGCTCAGTTACCACCCAGAAACGCCCCTTTCCTGTCAATCATTCACCGATCAGCAGTGCGACTGAAAAGCGCCGCAGAATCCACAGCAAATCTGCTAAGGTTTTAGTTAAATAACTAAGCGCATGCGCCCTGCGTGCCTCGCGCATGCGCAGTTTGCAACAAATCGCAGCATAGCAAAAATCGGCAACGAGCGAACAACTCGGAATGACCCCCTTAATCCCCTGCTGTAATGGCTTAATCCTCTGCTGTGTTGTTCTCTCTGTATTGTATTGCAGCTGAGAACAATAGATGAAAGGATTATGCTAATAAGACTCGGTGCACCTAGGTGCAGCAGAGAAGGAAAGATGAGCAAGGCCCTTTCTCACCCTGCTGGCTGTTTTCATTTAAAGTGTGTGTCGACATGCACCAAGACAAGACAAAACGCACCTCAGCGTAAGCAGCGGCCATGACTATGAGGGGGTATAAAGACCCGCTGACCCTTTCTCAAACGGGGGATGTCGCTACATGTGCGCAGTCTGCAACCTTTAGAAGTTTAGAATATAGATTTCTGCAAGATTAGTCTACAGTATGGGCCTGAATCATGTTTGTAAGTAAAGCAAAAAAAAAAACACGCACCTGGACAAAACCATGCTGCACTGCAGGTGGGACAGATGTAACATGTGCAGAGAGATTTAGATTTGGGTGGGTAGTATTGTTTCTGTGCAAGGTAAATACTGGCTGCTTTTGCACTAAGCCCCGCAAATGTTAGCCGCTTTATTTTTACACTGTAATTTAGGCTTCAGTTTGAAGACATCCCAACCAAATCTAACTCTCTGCACATGTTACATCTGCCCCACTTGCAGTGCAGCATGGTGAGGCCAGTTGCTTGCTTTTTTTTTTGCTTTACTTCCAAACATGAATCAGTATTTTTGTGCATTACTGTGGTTATTCTGCATCCAGCCATTAAAAAGAGCAATGATTTGCAACTATCGCAATAGTCAATCGCTTGCCTTGCAAGTAAAGGGCCCTACAGACATGCCGATCCGCCGCCGAGCTGCCCGACGGCGGATACGGCCGACGGATGACCCGGCGGCGGGGGGGCAGTGACGGGGGGAGTGAAGTTTCTTCACTCCCCCCGTCACCCGGCTCCATAGAACTGCAGGCAAATATGGACGAAATCGTCCATATTGGCCTGCATGTACAGCCGACGGGGGACCAGCGTTGAACGAGCGCGGGGCCGCGCATCGTTCATCGCTGGAGCCTCCACACTGAAAGATATGAACGAGTTCTCGTTCATTTATGAACGAGATCGTTCATATCTTTCAAACAAATCGGCATGTGTGTAGGGCCTATAAGTGTATGTATCAACATGTGTAAATTAAAAAGAACTGAAGACTAGCAATTTATCAAACTGAGACACTTCCAAGGAATAAAGTAATATTAGCTATTAGCACAACGTTTTAGCTTTCCTGGAAATAGCGGCATTCGCTCCCGTGAGCTATCATTACCAAATACAATGTCATCCTTTGTTTTTTGCAACTGCATAAAAAACAGAAAGCTACAGTATCAAATATCCACAACAGCCAATCACAATCTGGTTTTGTGCACGTCAGACTTTTTTTTTTTCCTTTTCCAGTTTTACTCTAAGTGATGTTAAACTACGCATGAGACAACGTAGAAGCATTTTCTACCTCTAGACAATTTAAATCTACTGGTTTCTGTGTGACCCCCCCCCCCTCAGCTTCTAGGCAATACTTGTGTTTTCAACAAAGCTTTTATATCATATGGCATCCTACGCAGCTCAGATCTGTTTTTTGCTTTGGGTAAAAGTATATCCACAGAGCAGTTTTTGATTGTTTTCTAAGGGCAAAGCCAATAAACAAATCTGCCCAGAAAATATATTTGCTTTGCTGAAAAGACGGAGTAGGAAGCCAAATAAGGAAGAACTTTTGGGCAAGCCGCTCTGAAATGACCCTTCTACCTACACAAATCCCCACAAAGCGCTCTCTCATCTCCGCAGCCCCCCCCCCCCCCCCCCTTCCACAAATAGGATCGGGAGACAGAACAAGAGACAGCTCGCAGCCATAACAAGGAGGGGTTTTAAATTAATTTGCAAGCCAGCGACGTAGGACTGTCATATCTAATTTGACAAAGGACACATTAGTAAGCAGGTATGCATATTTTATATTATTTTGTGGCCCTGTGTGTTCTCCGTTGAGTATTTGGGTGCCTAGGATTTGCCCTGTTAAAAGGAGGCTTGTTTTGGAAATGGTACATTACTTGCTTGACTACTTACGATCACCACAATATGAGGGGCACGTTAATATCCGAATTGCTAGGCCATCGTTTAATTGGTCACCAAGAGCCAATCATGGAGATCTCTTCAGTTCAATGTACTGGGAAGATGCCATACAGGAAGTTGTTGAGCCTAGCCTGAAACTGCGGGGTCTGGTTTCCCAGTGGTCCCCATCAGAACATAAAACCTTAATACCAGTACCGTGTCACCATCTACCGCAACGAATGCCCCCGGCCTTATAAACATCCCAGTGAACTTCTACTGCTGCTCAAAAGGCCCCGGAGGAACCTTCCGAGAGCTACAAACATGTGGAATGAAATTTCTCTCCTTTCCAAAAAAGGTCTTTGTGGTTTGAAATCTGGTACAATGATTATGGAAATATAACCCCACAAGTTATTATTATTATTATACATATGAGGATTTGAAACCATAGAAAACCAAATCATAGCAAATAAAAATGTTTTCAGTGTGTAAAAACGTGAGCATGCGTTAGAACAAGGGCCTGCTCTGAGGACTCCTGTCTTCTCCTGGTCATACCTGGAAAGCAGAGCTGGGGCAAACCTATGAGGTCAATGTCTTGGGGCACACTAATCTCCTCCGTGGTGGTCTCTCTGTGGTTGGCATCGTCACCGGACGGCGTCTGGGCTCTGGGCTTTTCCTTCTTTTTCCGGAAGGAGCGCCTCCTGGCCACCCTCTGATAACTGTTCTGAGCAGCTGACGCTGCACTCTGCTTCTCATCCTTGGAAACAAACGGAGGGACGAAGACAGAAGTGATTTCCGGCTCGATAGTGGGTAAACTCCTTATACCTTTCTGAGCGACCTGTCGGCAAGAGAAGCGGAGAGAGGTTATTGCAGCGAAAGCCTACTGTGCGGCGTCTGACCAATTTCACTTTTACAAAAAAAGAGCGAAAAGAAGCGGGGAGTGCACACAAGAAATAAACTCATATAGAGAGACGAACAAAGGTGCTCCACAGAACTGAACTGTTTTACAGAAAAAAAAAAAAACTTTTTTGGAGATTTAGTCAAAAATCGACCTTTGGGTGTAAGCGGTGCAGCATTTCAGAGGCAGTCTGGCAGCCAAGGGAGAGTAAAGATCACTTATCCGCTTCCCCGACAGACACGAACCGGGGGGGGGAGTGTGTGATGTACAATGTGGGACAAATACAGCGGTGCACCTTCCAGGATAAAGAGAATTCAGTAATATTTATGACCCTGGTCTCCGTGAATCCACAATAAAACAGGTGTAATGAGCGTGCAGATGCCTAGAGAGCAGGCATGGAAACCCAAGGTATCATAATGGCTGAATTTAAAGTTTAGGCTTGTTTTATCTCCTTCCGTTATTCTATTACCTTGGTAACCATCCACCCTGCAGTTAGTTGTTAGTTACTCAGAGAAGCAACCAATATGCTGCTATTTACAGAGGATCAATCGTGTTTTCTGACAAAAATGGGTTTTACCATCTCCACAGGTCAGATAGCTCTCCAAATTAGAGGGTCAAAACTACGACGGCCAACATGAAACTCTGCTTAGCTAAAATGTCTGTCAGTAATAGAGGAAAGAAAAGTACCGTATATACTCGAGTATAAGCCGACTTTTTCAGCCCCCCTTGGCTTATACTCGAGTCAACGGCTGCAGCAGACGCCGTGGGCTGTGTGGGCGTCCGCTGCAGCCGGCTCCAGGGACAGACACTAGAGGTCATTATTGACCTCTAGTGTCTGTGCGGCGTTGCTATGGGAGAGACGTCATGACGTCTCTCCCATAGAGATGATCGGGTGCCGGGAAGCGGGCGCCGGAGCGGGCGGCCAGACGGAGCGGAGCAGCGCAGCAGCAGAAGAAGCGTTCGGGAAGCAGGAGCGGGGCAATGGTAAGTATTGTTTTTGTGTGCGTTTGTAAGCGGCGACGGGAGCACAGCAACAGGGGGCAAAGAAAGAGGGGGCACAACTACTGGGGGCAAAGAAAGGGGGCACAACTACTAGGGGCAAAGAAAATAAGAATTTACTCACCGGTAATTCTATTTCTCGTAGTCCGTAGTGGATGCTGGGACTCCGTAAGGACCATGGGGAATAGCGGCTCCGCAGGAGACTGGGCACAACTATAAAGAAAGCTTTAGGTCTAACTGGTGTGCACTGGCTCCTCCCACTATGACCCTCCTCCAGACTTCAGTTAGGATACTGTGCCCGGAAGAGCTGACACAATAAGGAAGGATTTAGAATCCCGGGTAAGACTCATACCAGCCACACCAATCACACCGTATAACTCGTGATACAATACCCAGTTAACAGTATGACAACAATTGAGCCTCTCAACAGATGGCTCAACAATAACCCTTTAGTTAGGCAATAACTATATACAAGTATTGCAGACAATCCGCACTTGGGATGGGCGCCCAGCATCCACTACAGACTACGAGAAATAGAATTACCGGTGAGTAAATTCTTATTTTCTCTGACGTCCTAAGTGGATGCTGGGACTCCGTAAGGACCATGGGGATTATACCAAAGCTCCCAAACGGGCGGGAGAGTGCGGATGACTCTGCAGTACCGAATGGGCAAACTCTAGGTCCTCCTCAGCCAGGGTGTCAAACTTGTAGAATTTAGCAAATGTGTTTGACCCCAACCAAGTAGCTGCTCGGCAAAGTTGTAAAGCCGAGACCCCTCGGGCAGCCGCCCAAGAAGAGCCCACCTTCCTCGTGGAATGGGCTTTCACCGATTTAGGATGCGGCAGTCCAGCCGCAGAATGTGCAAGCTGAATCGTACTACAGATCCAGCGAGCAATAGTCTGCTTTGAAGCAGGTGCACCCAACTTGTTGGGCGCATACAGGATAAATAGCGAGTCAGTCTTTCTGACTCCAGCTGTCCTGGAACCATAGATTTTCAGGGCCCTGACTATGTCCAACAACTTGGAAGCCTCCAAGTCTGTAGTAGCCGCAGGCACCACGATAGGTTGGTTCAGATGAAAAGCTGATACCACTTTAGGAAGAAACTGGGGACGAGTCCTCAATTCTGCCCTATCCATATGGAAAATCAGATAAGGGCTTTTACATGACAAAGCCGCCATTTTTGATACACGCCTGGCCGAAGCCAAGGCCAACAACATGACCACTTTCCACGTGAGATATTTCAATTCCACGGTTTTAAGTGGCTCAAACCAATGTGACTTTAGGAAATCCAACACCACGTTGAGATCCCAAGGTGCCACTGGAGGCACAAAAGGGGGCTGAATATGCAGCACTCCCTTAACAAAAGTCTGAACTTCAGGTAGTGAAGCCAGTTCTCTCTGGAAGAAAATCGATAGAGCCGAAATCTGGACCTTAATGGAACCCAATTTTTAGGCCCATAGTCACCCCTGACTGTAGGAAGTGCAGGAAACGGCCCAGCTGAAATTCCTCCGTTGGGGCCTTCCTGGCCTCACACCACGCAACATATTTTCGCCATATGCGGTGATAATGGTTTGCGGTCACTTCTTTCCTAGCTTTAATCAGCGTAGGAATGACTTCCTCCGGAATGCCCTTTTCCTTCAGGATCCGGTGTTCAACCGCCATGCCGTCAAACGCAGCCGCGGTAAGTCTTGGAACAGACAGGGCCCCTGCTGCAGCAGGTCCTGTCTGAGCGGCAGAGGCCATGGGTCCTCTGACATCATTTCTTGAAGTTCCGGGTACCAAGCTCTTCTTGGCCAATCCGGAACAATGAGTATAGTTCTTACTCCTCTTCTCCTTATTATCCTCAGTACCTTTGGTATGAGAGGAAGAGGAGGGAACACATAAACCGACCGGTACACCCACGGTGTCACTAGAGCGTCCACAGCTATCGCCTGCGGGTCTCTTGACCTGGCGCAATATCTTTCTAGCTTTTTGTTTAGGCGGGACGCCATCATGTCCACCTGTGGCCTTTCCCAACGGTTTACAATCAGTTGGAAGACTTCTGGATGAAGTCCCCAGTCTCCCGGGTGGAGGTCGTGCCTGCTGAGGAAGTCTGCTTCCCAGTTGTCCACTCCCGGAATGAACACTGCTGACAGTGCTAACACGTGATTTTCCGCCCATCATAGAATCCTTGTGGCTTCTGCCATCGCCGTCCTGCTTCTCGTGCCGCCCTGTCGGTTTACATGGACGACCGCCGTGATGTTGTCTGACTGGATCAGTACCGGCTGGTTTTGAAGCAGGGGTTTTGCCTGACTTAGGGCATTGTAAATGGCCCTCAGCTCCAGAATATTTATGTGTAGGGAAGTCTCCTGACTCGACTATAGTCCTTGGAAGTTTCTTCCCTGTGTGACTGCCCCCCAGCCTCGAAGGCTGGCATCCGTGGTCACCAGGACCCAGTCCTGTATGCCGAATCTGCGGCCCTCTTGAAGATGAGCACTCTGCAGCCACCACAGCAGAGACACCCTGGTCCTTGGAGACAGGGTTATCAGCCGATGCATCTGAAGATGCGATCCGGACCACTTGTCCAACAGGTCCCACTGAAAGGTTCTTGCATGGAACCTGCCGAATGGAATTGCTTCGTAGGAAGCTACCATCTTTCCCAGGATCCGCGTGCAGTGATGCACCGACACCTGTTTTGGTTTTAGGAGGCCTCTGACTAGAGATGACAGCTCCTTGGCCTTCTCCTCCGGGAGAAACACTTTTTTTCTGTTCTGTGTCCAGAGCCATCCCCAGGAACAGTAGACGTGTCGTAGGGACCAGCTGTGACTTTGGAATATTTAGAATCCAGCCGTGCTGTTGTAGCACCTCCCGAGATAGTGCTACCCCGACCAACAACTGCTCCCTGGACCTCGCCTTTATCAGGAGATCGTCCAAGTACGGGATAATTAAAACTCCCTTCTTTCGAAGGAGTATCATCATTTCGGCCATTACCTTGGTAAAGACCCTCGGAGCCGTGGATAGACCGAACGGCAACGTCTGGAATTGGTAATGACAATCCTGTACCACAAATCTGAAGTACTCCTGGTGAGGATGGTAAATGGGGACATGCAGGTAAGCATCCTTGATGTCCAGTGATACCATGTAATCCCCCTCGTCCAGGCTTGCAATAACCGCCCTGAGCGATTCCATCTTGAACTTGAATTTTTTTATATACGTGTTCAAGGATTTAAAATTCAATATGGGTCTCACCGAACCGTCCGGTTTCGGTACCACAAACATTGTGGAATAGTAACCCCGTCCTTGTTGAAGTAGGGGCACCTTTACTATCACCTGCTGGGAATACAGCTTGTGAATTGCCTCTAACACTGCCTCCCTGCCTGAGGGAGTTGTTGGCAAGGCAGATTTGAGGAAACGGCGGGGGGGAGACGTCTCGAATTCCAGCTTGTACCCCTGAGATACTACTTGAAAGATCCAGGGATCCACCCGTGAGCGAGCCCACTGATCGCTGAAATTTTTGAGACGGGCCCCCACCGTACCTGGCTCCGCCTGTGGAGCCCCAGCGTCATGCTGTGGACTTAGAGGAAGCGGGGGAGGACTTTTGCTCCTGGGAACTGGCTGTATGCTGCAGCTTTTTCCCTCTACCTCTGCCTCTGGGCAGAAAGGACGCGCCTTTAACCCGCTTGCCCTTATTGGGCCGAAAGGACTGTACCTGATAATACGGTGCTTTCTTTGGCTGTGAGGGAACATGGGGTAAAAATGTAGACTTCCCAGCTGTTGCTGTGGAAACGAGGTCCGAGAGACCATCCCCGAACAACTCCTCACCCTTATAAGGCAAAACTTCCATGTGCCTTTTAGAATCTGCATCTCCTGTCCACTGCCGAGTCCATAACCCTCTCCTGGCAGAAATGGACATTGCACTTATTTTAGATGCCAGCCGGCAAATATCCCTCTGTGCATCCCTCATGTAGAAGAGTGCGTCTTTAATATGCTCTACGGTTAGCAATATAGTGTCCCTGTCTAGGGTATCAATATTTTCCGACAGGGAATCTGACCACGCAGCTGCAGCACTGCACATCCATGCTGAAGCAATAGCTGGTCTCAGTATAACACCTGTGTGTGTATATATAGACTTCAGGATAGCCTCCTGCTTTCTATCAGCAGATTCCTTCAGGGCGGCCGTATCCGGAGACGGTAGTGCCACCTTCTTTGACAAGCGTGTGAGCGCTTCATCCACCCTAGGGGATGTTTCCCAACGTGACCTATCCTCTGGCGGGAAAGGGTACGCCATTAGTAACCTCTTAGAAATTACCAGTTTCTTATCGGGGGAAGCCCACGCTTCTTCACACACTTCATTTAATTCCTCAGATGGAGGAAAAACAACTGGTAGTTTTTTCTCTCCAAACATAATACCCTTTTTTGTGGTACCCGGGGTAACATCAGAAATATGCAACACATTTTTCATTGCCTCAATCATATAACGTGTGGCCCTATTGGAAGATACATTAGTCTCATCGTCGTCTACACTGGATTCAGTATCCGTGTCGACATCTGTGTCTGCCATCTGAGGTAGCGGGCGTTTTAGAGCCCCTGATGGCTTTTGAGACGCCTGGGCAGGCACAGGCTGAGAAGCCGGCTGTCCCATATTTGGTATGTCGTCAAACCTTTTATGCAAGGAGTCGACGCTGTCGCGTAATTCCTTCCACAGAACCATCCACTCAGGTGTCGACCCCGCAGGGGGTGACATCACATTTATCGGCATCTGCTCCGCCTCCACATAAGCCTCCTCATAAAACATGTCGACACAGCCGTACCGACACACCGCATACACACAGGGAATGCTCTGACAGAGGACAGGACCCCACAAAGCCCTTTGGGGAGACAGAGAGAGAGTATGCCAGCACACACCAGAGCGCTATATAACACAGGGATCCCACTATAAATGAGTGTTTTTTTTCCCTTATAGCTGCTTATATTATATTATATATATACTGCGCCTAAATTTAGTGCCCTCCCTCTCTTTTTTACCCTTATGTAGCTTGACACTGCAGGGGAGAGCCAGGGAGCGTCCTTCCAGCGGAGCTGTGAGGGAAAAATGGCGCCAGTGTGCTGAGGGAGATGGCCCCGCCCCTTTTCCGGCGGACTTCTCCCGCTTTTTCTGGAATTCTGGCAGGGGTATTTTTACACCTATATAGCCTTCCTGACTATATATGGTGTAGATTTGCCAGCCAAGGTGTATTATATTGCCCTCAGGGCGCCCCCCCCCCCCAGCGCCCTGCACCCATCAGTGACCGGAGTGTGAGGTGTGCATGAGGAGCAATGGCGCACAGCTGCAGTGCTGTGTGCTACCTTGAAGACAGAAGTCTTCTGCCGCCGATTTTCCGGAACACTTCTTGCTACTGGCTCTGTAAGGGGGCCGGCGGCGCGGCTCCGGGACCGAACGATTGAGGTCGGGTCCTGTGTTCGATCCCTCTGGAGCTAATGGTGTCCAGTAGCCTAAGAAGCCCAAGCTACCACCAGTTAGGTAGGTTCGCTTCTTCTCCCCTTAGTCCCTCGCTGCAGTGAGTCTGTTGCCAGCAGATCTCACTGTAAAATAAAAAACCTAAAATATACTTTCTTTCTAGGAGCTCAGGAGAGCCCCTAGTGTGCATCCAGCTCAGCCGGGCACAAGATTCTAACTGGAGTCTGGAGGAGGGTCATAGTGGGAGGGGCCAGTGCACACCAGTTAGACCAAAAGCTTTCTTTACAGTTGTGCCCAGTCTCCTGCGGAGCCGCTATTCCCCATGGTCCTTACGGAGTCCCAGCATCCACTTAGGACGTCAGAGAAAGAGGGGTTATAACTACTGGGGGCAATGAAAGAGGGGGCACAACTACTGGGGGCAAAGAAAAAGAGGGCATAACTACTGGGGGCAATGAAAGAGGGGGCACAACTACTGGGGGCAAAGAAGGGGCATAACTACTGGGGGCAAAGCAACGGGGGCATGTTTTTATCTGGCACTGTGGGGGCATATCTGTCACTGGGGGTATATATGGCACTGGGGGCACAACCCTAACAACAAGCATTACCCCCTGGCAACAAGCATAACACCTACCGCATGAAACCCCTGGCAACGAGCATGACACCCTGAGCATGAAAACCCCTGGCACCGTGCATTTCCCACCCTAGGCTTATACTCGAGTCAGTATTTCTTCCCAGTTTTTTGTGGTAAAATTAGGTGCCTCGGCTTATATTTGGGTCGACTTATACTCGAGTATATACGGTACTCTTGCCGGGGGCACAAACCCACTATAAGTATAAAACTTAGCTTTTAATAAATAATGTCAAAATAAGAAAAGGGGTATCATTTTCCTACAAAACAGACAAATACAAACTACACACAGAGAAATTCATAGACATAATAAACACAGTAAAATGGTGTTGCACACAGATATTTACCAACAGAATTAACCAGAAGGTTGAGAAAATACTCTCCTGGTTCCGAGTGCACGCACCAAGTGCAGAATACAGGCCCTGGCCACAGGTATACAGCTGCAGATATAGCTAGGTATAGTATTTATTGGGCCAAAAGTGTTGGGAATATCAGATTTCCGTGAGCCTCATCTTCTTGATACCAATTAGGCTGGGCCAGTTTTCTGCATAAATTCATAGGATGGGAAATTTAGGGATCTTCCCCCTCTGTAACCCGGCCGAGGTACAAATGATATTTTGGATAGTAAATATTTGTAGGTGAATTCCTAAATGAATATGAAATTCATCACCAACCAAGGTGATAGTCACCATCTTATGTGGATTGTATCCAGGGACACAATATGATAATTCAGCCTACTAATATGGCTATGACTTTTGGAGGGAGCTATACAGCATACTTCCCTCCTTCTCACACGTTACAGGGACCTGCAATTCTAGAATAAACATTTGCACATTCCATGGTTCAGGCCTTTCTCCGCTGTTAATCTCCTTCTGATATAAACATGTTTATCACACTCTCTCATTTCCACATTTGCAGTCACAATAATAATAAGAATTTACTTACCGATAATTCTATTTCTCGGAGTCCGTAGTGGATGCTGGGGTTCCTGAAAGGACCATGGGGAATAGCGGCTCCGCAGGAGACAGGGCACAAAAGTAAAGCTTTTACAGGTCAGGTGGTGTGTACTGGCTCCTCCCCCTATGACCCTCCTCCAGACTCCAGTTAGGTACTGTGCCCGGACGAGCGTACACAATAAGGGAGGATTTTGAATCCCGGGTAAGACTCATACCAGCCACACCAATCACACCGTACAACTTGTGATCTAAACCCAGTTAACAGTATGATAACAGAGGAGCCTCTGAAAGATGGCTTCCTAAACAATAACCCGAATTAGTTAACAATAACTATGTACAAGTATTGCAGATAATCCGCACTTGGGATGGGCGCCCAGCATCCACTACGGACTCCGAGAAATAGAATTATCGGTAAGTAAATTCTTATTTTCTCTATCGTCCTAAGTGGATGCTGGGGTTCCTGAAAGGACCATGGGGATTATACCAAAGCTCCCAAACGGGCGGGAAAGTGCGGATGACTCTGCAGCACCGAATGAGAGAACTCCAGGTCCTCCTTTGCCAGGGTATCAAATTTGTAAAAATTTACAAACGTGTTCTCCCCTGACCACGTAGCTGCTCGGCAGAGTAGTAATGCCGAGACCCCTCGGGCAGCCGCCCAAGATGAGCCCACCTTCCTTGCGGAATGGGCCTTAACAGATTTAGGCTGTGGCAGGCCTGCCACAGAATGTACAAGTTGAATTTTGTTACAAATCCAACGAGCAATCGACTGCTTAGAAGCAGGTGCACCCAACTTGTTGGGTGCATACAGTATAAACAGCGAGTCAGATTTTCTGACTCCAGCCGTCCTTTAAATGTATATTTTTAAGGCTCTGACAACGTCCAACAACTTGGAGTCCTTCAAGTCGTCTGTAGCCGCAGGCACTACAATAGGCTGGTTCAGGTGAAACGCTGATACCACCTTAGGGAGAAAATGCGGACGCGTCCGCAGCTCTGCCCTATGTCGAATGGAAAATTAAATAAGGGCTTTTATAAAACAAAGCCGCCAGTTCAGATACTCTCCCGGCCGAAGCCAGGGCCAGTAACATAGTCACTTTCCATGTGAGATATTTCAAATCCACCTTCTTTAGTGGTTCAAACCAATTTGATTTGAGGAAATCTAAAACTACATTTAGATCCCACGGTGCCACCTTAGGCACCACAGGAGGCTGTATATGCAGTACTCCTTTGATAAAAATCTGGACCTCAGGGACTGAGGCCAATTCTTTTTGGAAGAATATTGATAGGGCCGAAATTTGAACCTTAATAGATCCCAATTTGAGACCCATAGACAATCCTGATTGCAGGAAATGTAGGAAAACGACCCAGTTGAAATTCCTCCATCGGAGCACTCCGCTGCTCGCACCACGCAACATATTTTCGCCAAATACGGCGATAATGCTTCGCGGTGACTTCCTTCCTTGCCTTTATCAAGGTAGGAATGACTTCTTCTGGAATGCCTTTTCCTTTTAGGATCTGGCATTCAAACGCCATGCCGACAAACGCAGCCGCGGTAAGTCTTGAAAAAGACAAGTACCCTGCTGAAGCAGGTCCCTTCTCAGAAGTAGAGGCCACGGATCGTCCGTGACCATCTCTTGAAGTTCCGGGTACCAAGTCCTTCTTGGCCAATCCGGAGCCACTAGTCTTACTCCACTTTGCCGTATAATCCTCAATACCTTTGGTATGAGAGGCAGAGGAGGAAACACATATACCGACTGGTACACCCAAGGTGTTACCAGCGCGTCCACAGCTATTGCCTGCGGATCTCTTGACCTGGCGCAATACCTGTCCAGTGTTTTGTTGAGGCGAGACGCCATCATGTCCACCATTGGTTTTACCCAACGGTTTAATAGCATGTGGAAAACTTCTGGATGAAGTCTCCACTCTCCCGGGTGAAGGTCGTGTCTGCTGAGGAAGTCTGCTTCCCAGTTGTCCACGCCCGGGATGAATACTGCTGACAGTGCTATCACGTGATTCTCCGCCCAGCGAAGGATCCTGGCAGCTTCTGCCATTGCCCTCCTGCTTCTTGTGCCGCCCTGTCTGTTTACATGGGCGACTGCCGTGATGTTGTCCGACTGGATCAACACCGGTCTTCCTTGAAGCAGAGGTTCCGCCTGGCTTAGAGCATTGTAGATTGCTCTTAGTTCCAGAATGCTTATGTGAAGAGACTTTTTCAGGCTCGACCACACTCCCTGGAAATTTCTTCCCTGTGTGACTGCTCCCCAGCCTCTCTGGCTGGCACCCGTGGTCACCAGGATCCAATCCTGCATGCCGAATCTGCGGCCCTCCAATAGATGAGCCTCCTGCAACCACCACAGAAGGGATACCCTTGTCCTCGGCGACAGGGTTATCCGCAGGTGCATCTGAAGATGCGACCCTGACCATTTGTCCAACAGATCCCTTTGCATGGAATCTGCCGAAAGGGATTGCTTCGTAAGAAGCTACCATTTTTTTTTTTTTTAGGACTCTTGTGCATTGATGTACAGACACCTTTCCTGGTTTTAGGAGGTTCCTGACCAGGTCAGATAACTCCTTGGCTTTTTCTTCGGGAAGAAAAACCTTTTCTGAACTGTGTCCAGAATCATCCCCAGGAACAGCAGACGAGTTGTCGGCATTAATTGGGATTTTGGAATATTCAGAATCCATCCGTGCTGCTTTAGCACCTCTTGAGATAGTGCTAAACCCATCTCTAGCTGTTCTCTGGACCTTGCCCTTATTAGGAGATCGTCCAAGTATGGGATAATTAATACGCCTTTTCTTCGAAGAAGAAATATTATCTCGGCCATTACCTTTGTAAAGACCCGAGGTGCCGTGGACAAACCAAACGGCAGCGTCTGAAACTGATAGTGACAGTTTTGTACAACGAACCTGAGGTACCCCTGGTGTGAGGGGTAATTGGAACGTGGAGATACGCATCCTTGATGTCCAAGGATACCATAAAGTCCCCTTCTTCCAGGTTCGCTATCACTGCTCTGAGTGACTCCATCTTGAACTTGAACTTCTTTATGTACAGGTTCAAGGACTTCAGATTTAGAATAGGCCTTACCGAGCCATCCGGCTTCGGTACCACAAAAAGAGTGGAATAATACCCCTTCCCTTGTTGTAGAAGAGGTACCTTGACTATCACCTGCTGAGAATACAGCTTGTGAATGGCTTCCAAAACCGTCTCCCTTTCTGAGGGGGACGTTGGTAAAGCAGACTTCAGGAAACGGCGAGGTGGCTCTGTCTCTAATTTCAACCTGTACCCCTGAGATATTATCTGCAGGATCCAGGGATTTACCTGCGAGTGAGCCCACTGCGCGCTGTAATTCTTGAGACGACCGCCTACCGCCCCCGAGTCCGCTTGCGAAGCCCCAGCGTCATGCTGAGGCTTTTGTAGAAGCCGGGGAGGGCTTCTGTTCCTGGGAAGGAGCTGCCTGTTGCTGTCTCTTCCCTCGTCCTCTGCCTCGTGGCAGATATGAATAGCCCTTTGCTCTCTTATTTTTAAAGGAACGAAAAGGCTGCGGTTGAAAGGTCGGTGCCTTTTTCTGTTGGGGAGTGACTTGAGGTAGAAAGGTGGATTTCCCGGCCGTAGCCGTGGCCACCAAATCCGATAGACCGACCCCAAATAACTCCTCTACGCATCGCCTGTCCACTGTCGTGTCCATAAAGCTCTTCTGGCCGAAATGGACATAGCACTTACCCGTGATGCCAGTGTGCAGATATCTCTCTGTGCATCACGCATATAAAGAAATGCATCCTTTATTTGTTCTAACGACAGTAAAATATTGTCCCTGTCCAGGGTATCAATATTTTCGATCAGGGACTCTGACCAAACTACCCCAGCACTGCACATCCAGGCAGTCGCAATAGCTGGTCGTAGTATAACACCTGCATGTGTGTATATACCTTTTTGGATATTTTCCATCCTCCTATCTGATGGATCTTTAAGTGCGGCCGTCTCAGGAGAGGGTAACGCCACTTGTTTTGATAAGCGTGTTAGCGCTTTGTCCACCCTAGGAGGTGTTTCCCAGCGCTCCCTAACCTCTGGCGGGAAAGGGTATAAAGCCAATAACTTCTTTGAAATTAGCAGTTTTTTATCGGGGCACCCCACGCTTCATCACACACGTCATTTAATTCTTCTGATTCGGTAAAAACTACTGGTAGTTTTTTCACACCCCACATAATACCCTGTTTAGTGGTACCTGTAGTATCAGCTAAATGTAACATCTCCTTTATTGCCAAAATCATATAACGTGTGGCCCTTTTGGAAAATACGGTTGATTCGTCACCTTCACTACCGGAATCAGTGCCTGTGTCTGGGTCTGTGTCGACCGACTGAGGCAAGGGGCGTTTTACAGCCCCTGACGGTGTTTGAGGCGCCTGGACAGGCACTAAGTGAGTGTCCGGCCGCCTCATGTCGGCAAACGACTGCTTAAGCGAGTTGACGCTATCCCGTAATTCCACAAATAAAGGCATCCATTCTGGTGTCGACCCCCTAGAAGGTGACATCCTCATATTTGGCAATTGCTCCGCCTCCACACCAATAACGTCCTCATACATGTCGACACACACGTACCGACACACAGCAGACACACAGGGAATGCTCTATACGAAGACAGGACCCACTAGCCCTTTGGGGAGACAGAGGGAGAGTCTGCCAGCACACACCAAAAAGCGCTATATATGACAGGGATAGCCTTATGATTAAGTGCTCCCTTATAGCTGCTTTTATATTAATATATTGCCATTTATTTTGCCCCCCCTCTCTGTTATACCCTGTTTCTGTAGTGCAGTGCAGGGGAGAGACCTGGGAGCCTTCCTGACCAGCGGAGCTGTGACAGAAAATGGCGCCGTGTGCTGAGGAGATAGGCCCCGCCCCTTTTCCGGCGGGCTCGTCTCCCGCTATTTAGTACATGTAGGCAGGGGTAAATATCTCCATATAGCCTCTGGGGCTATATGTGAGGTATTTTTAGCCTTTTTAAAGGTTTACATTTGCCTCCCAGGGCGCCCCCCCCCAGCGCCCTGCACCCTCAGTGACTGCCGTGTGAAGTGTGCTGAGAGGAAAATGGCGCACAGCTGCAGTGCTGTGCGCTACCTTAAGAAGACTGCAGGAGTCTTCAGCCGCCGATTCTGGACCTCTTCTTGCTTCAGCATCTGTGAGGGGGCCGGCGGCGTGGCTCCGGTGACCATCCAGGCTGTACCTGTGATCGTCCCTCTGGAGCTTCATGTCCAGTAGCCAAGAAGCCAATCCATCCTGCACGCAGGTGAGTTCACTTCTTCTCCCCTCTGTCCCTCGTTGCAGTGATCCTGTTGCCAGCAGGAATCACTGTAAAATAAAAAACCTAAGCTAAACTCTCTAAGCAGCTCTTTATGAGAGCCACCTAGAATTGCACCCTTCTCGGCCGGGCACAAAAATCTAACTGGAGTCTGGAGGAGGGTCATAGGGGGAGGAGCCAGTACACACCACCTGACCTGTAAAAGCTTTACTTTTGTGCCCTGTCTCCTGCGGAGCCGCTATTCCCCATGGTCCTTTCAGGAACCCCAGCATCCACTTAGGACGATAGACAAAAGTCCTTGAAGAATATCCGCCTGTAATCTTGTGAGCAGAGAATTGGTTCAGAGAAAGGGCAATTCTTACATCAGATTGATAGACAGGTCTGCCAGCCACTTTATATGAGGAATGCAAGGTTCCGATTATAGACCTCAAACTGCATTATACAGCCCCCGTGCCAGGGAGATTTTGCCAGCGATTGGAGGTAGACTGGGGCAAAAGTTGTGCAGCTTTGAGATCATCGTTGTCACAATGAAATAGAACACATCAATGAGCGTATGGCTGGCCACGGACACCTCAGACTAGATTTCCTAAGCACGCCGCCAGTTTTAAGTGGTTTGGACTTTGAAATGTTAAGCAACATTAATATTGAGCGTAAAGCGAGGTGCGTTTTGCACTTTATTATTAGTGACGCTTTATATTTTGAGATCAAACCTGCTGAGAAGTAAATCAGACATTTACATTTACTGTAACTGCAAAAGACTCCAGCGGTAGATTTACTAAAACGTCTAAAAATAAATCAAACTGGTAATCAGAATCTGGTTGAAGGCTTCACCACAACTTTGTATATTTAGAAGGTTTATTAAATCTACCCCCAAAATCCTTACATCGTGACGTCTTTACGGGAAGGTCTCTGCCCATTATATTCTAGAACATAGGTTCTCAAACTCGGTCCTCAGGACCCCACACGGTGCATGTTTTGCAGGTCTCCTCACAGAATCACAAGTGAAATAATTAGCTGCACCTGTGGGCCTTTTAAAATGTGTCAGTGAGTAATTAATACACCTGTGCCCCTGCTGGGTTACCTGCAAAACATGCACTGTGTGGGGTCCTGAGGACCGAGTTTGAGAACCTCTGTTCTAGAAGGATCACAGGGGAGAAAAATATTACATTCAACGTCAGCCACTAGTATCTCTTAAATCTGGCTTCCCTAGGAAATGTACCTGATTCGTTAATGTGTGTTATCGTATAATTATTATATAATGGATTCTATTTCCAGAACATACACTTTGGTGAATTAGGTTTCTGGGTGTTCAGCGATCAGATCTTTGGAAATGCCTCTTGTCTAGCAGCCTCTATGGATCATAGTTGCCTACCCTCCCGCATTCTGCAGGAGACTCCCTGAAATAGAAGTAATCTCCCTGACTCCCTGAATAGACCAGCAATCTCCCTAATTGCAGAGATTTCAACATTGAAATGGGATCATCAGCGCCAGTTCCCAGCATTGGTTATAAGGCACAATGATACCTATGGCTACATGCATTTTAAATAAAGGTTTCTCCTGTCCACTTACAGTATATGGAACACAAACAAACAGACACTGATATTTTTCAGATCGTACTAACTTTGAGGCTAATTTACATTTGGATGTAAGTCATTTTTATGACGAGCCCGCGCTGATAGCATGTCAGGGAGATTGTGAAAGTAACACCTATTTCAAAAGTAGGCAAGTATGCATTGGGTTCCTGAGTTGCCTGGAAGCTACCTAGCAAGCCCGGGCAGGGTACGTTTGGGTAGAGAAGGAGATGGAAGACTTGCAGAGTAAATTTAAGGAACTGCAGCGCCGTATATTGCAGACACAGGCGATGCCTCTGCAGGGTCTGGTAAATCGTTAAGAGGAAGAAAAAAAATCCAGGCAAGAAAATCCCCAAAACAATCTCAAGCAAATACATCTTCTCCTTTTTGTCCAGGTCACGTGTCGTATTGTTCAATCGCTCAACAGACTCTCTCATCCGGAAAATAAAACAGCAAAGACAACGCTGTTTCCAGAAGTCCAGTGCCATAAATAGTTAGGTGACACAAGACCGGCACTTTACAAAGCACATTATGTTAAAAGAAGATACAAAAGTGAAAATAACAAAAAATAAATAAAAAATAAAAAATCACATTTTTATAAATTTCACCTACAATTTTCTTTGTAAAAGCAATTTTAAAAATGTAAGAAAAAAACATTAATGCTGTCCTGTCCGGAAGGAAACCTTTAAAGGACACATCTACATAGAGTAGAGGCCGTCGTTATTCAACAAACCAATTCACAGGGTCCTAGTGTCCAGGCTGAGGCATTAGGAAGCAATATTCCTTTTTTAGTTTGCACAGAAATTAGGGTGACTTGATAGTATTGATATTTGAAATTCTATGCGCAAGGCAAATGATAATTGGCAGCTTTATAAGCCTCCATTTAGTAAATAAGCCCCCGTTCCTTGTCACAATGGGGGTATGGTTGTCCCTCATGCGCCCCCCCCCCCATTTCTCGTCACACTGGAAGCATGTCCAGGGGTTCCTGAGCTGCCTCAGCCTCTCTCTCTCTGATCGCCACGTGCGTGCATGAGAGAGCTCCCTCCCAACCTCCCCACCCACATGACACTGCGGCCTCGAAGGTGAGTGCCCAAAAAGCGGGACTGTGCCACTAAAACTGGGAGGTATGGGTGGGTATAAACACATGCTAAATTAGCACGGTGGCATAGTGGCTAACATTATTTCCTCACAGAACTGAGGTCACGAGTTCAGTTGCCAACTAGTGCCCCATCTGTGTGGAGTGTGTATGTTCTCCGGCGCTTGTCTGTTTCCTCCAGTGTTCCGGCTCCCACCCACAAACCAAAGACAGATTGATAGGCTGATCTCATTATGAGAAAAATGGAGCATTGGCCAAATTCAGACCTGATCGCAGCAGCAAAATTGTTCTGTAATGGGTAAAACCATGTGCACTGCGGGGGGAAGGGCAGATGTAACATGTGCAGAGAAGAGAGTTATATTTGGGTGGGGTGTGTTTAAACTGAAATCTAAATAGCAGGTAAAAATAAAGCAGACAGTATTAACCCTGCACAGAAACAATATAACCCACCCAAATATCTAACTCTCTCTGCACATGTTACATCTGCCACACCTGCAGTGCACATGGGGGGGGGGGGGGGGGTAATTCGGACCTGATTGTAGCAGCACATTTGTTAGCAGTTGGGCAAAACCATGCTGCACTGCAGGTGGGGCAGATATAACTTGTGCAGAGAGAGTTAGATTTGGGTGGGTTATAGTGTTTCTGTGCAGGGTAAACACTGGCTGCTTTATTTTTACACTGCAATTTAGATTTCAGTTTGAACACACCCCACTCAAATCTAACTCTCTCTGCACATGTTATATCTGCCCCACCCGCAGTGCACATGGTTTTGCCCAACTGCTAACAAATTTACTGCTACGATCAGGTCTGAATTGCCCCCATGGTTTTGCCTATTAGAGAACAATTTTGCTGCTGCCATCAGGTCTAAATTAGGCCCTTAGTGTATTTGCGTGTGCACACTTGTAAATCAGGGAATTTAGACTGCAAGCTCCAGGAGCGCAGGGACCGATATGAAATACAGATATTCTGTGTACTGCACTAATTGCGTGATGGACGGTGTTATACAGACACTAATAAAGAAAATAATAATTAAGCTGCGTTGAAGGCAGAGTGCCAGTTTATCCAGGCTGCGGTCTGCCAGCGTCGGGGGAAGTACTGCCCTGCACAGGAGTCAGGGATTAGAGCTTATCGCTGAATAAACCTCCGGACAGGAGCAGAAGTAACTAGCAGCCAGTACACATCTCAGTGTCAGCCTGCCCTGCTTCTTCATCCTTCACAATGCAAACAACACAATGCAGCTCATACGTTGTTCTTGTGTCAGCCCATGGCCAAATACACAATACTACTTAAATCAGTGTTTCTGTAGCTGATCATTAGAGCAGAATCATCTCACTCACATCTCAAACAATTAAAGTAAAACGTCGGTAAGACCGGTCTTTCTGCCTTTACCTCCCGTAACCACGTCACTACAACTGCCACCGGCAACACAGCAGCAGAGGTGGAGATCCAGAATCATTTAGATTAAAAACCAACCTCTGCATATAGCTTATATTCTGTATCGATAAAAATGAGCTTTGTACAGAAACGGCGACACTTCCTGCTGCAGGGAATAAACGGCCTATCTAAAGTAGTGATGAGCGGGTTCGGTTTCTCTGAAACCGAACCCCCCCGAACTTCACCCTTTTTACACGGGTCCGAGGCAGGTTCGAACCTTCCCGCCTTGCTCGGCTAACCCGAGCGCGCCCGAACGTCATCATCCCGCTGTCGGATTCTCGCGAGATTCGTATTTTATATGAGCAGCCGCGCGTCGCCGCCATTTTCACTCGTGCATTGGAGATGATAGGGAGAGGACGTGGCTGGCGTCCTCTCCGCTTATTGTTGAAGTTGATTGGTTATTGCTTAATTGTGGGGAGGATTGGGGAGCAGCTGTTAGGAGTACTGTGCAGAGTTTTGCTGATAAGTGACCACCAGTTTTTATCCGTTCTCTGCCTGAAAAAAACGCTCCATACCATATCTGTGCTCAGTGTGCTGCATAATATATCTGTGCTGAGTGCTCACACTGCTTAATTGTGGGGACTGGGGAGCAGCTATAGCAGGAGTACAGTGCAGAGTTTTGCTGACAGTGACCACCAGTATACGTTGTCTGCCTGAAAAACACTCCATATCTGTGCTCAGTGTGCTGCTTTATTGTGGGGACTGGGGACCACCAGTATAATTAATATTATATAGGAGGAGTACAGTGCAGAGTGTACTGCTGTACCTACCTCTGTGTCGTCATCCATTAAGTATACTATCCATCTACATTCTATACCTGTGGTGCATTTTAGTTTTGCAGTTTGCTGACACAGTGTCCACCAGTATACTATATATTGCAGTACGGTACGGAAGGCCACTGCTGTACCTACCTCTGTGTCGTCATCCATTAAGTATACTATCCATCTACATTCTATACCTGTGGTGCATTTTAGTTTTGCAGTTTGCTGACAGTGTCCACCAGTATACTATATATAGCAGTACGGTAGGCCACTGCTGTACCTACCTCTGTGTCATCATCCATTAAGTATACTATCCATCTACATTCTATACCTGTGGTGCATTTTAGTTTTGCAGTTTGCTGACACAGTGACCACCAGTATACTATATATAGCAGTACGGTAGGCCACTGCCGTACCTACCTCTGTGTCGTCATCCATTAAGTATACTATCCAATATCCATCTACATTCTATACCTGTGGTGCATTTTAGTTTTGCAGTTTGCTGACACAGTGACCACCAGTATACTATATATAGCAGTATGGTAGGCCACTGCTGTACCTACCTCTGTGTCATCATCCATTAAGTATACTATCCATCTACATTCTATACCTGTGGTGCATTTCAGTTGTGCGCAGTAAATATAGTAGTAGGCCATTGCTATTGATACTGGCATATAATTCCACACATTAAAAAATGGAGAACAAAAATGTGGAGGTTAAAATAGGGAAAGATCAAGATCCACTTCCACCTCGTGCTGGAGCTGCTGCCACTAGTCATGGCCGAGACGATGAAATGCCATCAACGTCGTCTGCCAAGGCCGATGCCCAATGTCATAGTAGAGAGCATGTAAAATCCAAAAAACAAAAGTTCAGTAAAATGACCCAAAAGTCAAAATTAAAAGCGTCTGAGGAGAAGCGTAAACTTGCCAATATGCCATTTACGACACGGAGTGGCAAGGAACGGCTGAGGCCCTGGCCTATGTTCATGGCTAGTGGTTCAGCTTCACATGAGGATGGAAGCACTCATCCTCTCGCTAGAAAAAAGAAAAGACTTAAGCTGGCAAAAGCACAGCAAAGAACTGTGCGTTCTTCTAAATCACAAATCCCCAAGGAGAGTCCAATTGTGTCGGTTGCGATGCCTGACCTTCCCAACACTGGACGGGAAGAGCTTGCGCCTTCCACCATTTGCACGCCCCCTGCAAGTACTGATTATGTCAAATGAATTTCATGATTGAATAGCCTAGGTATGATTCGTGGAACTACACATCCCAGCAAGTTGTACTGCATTTGCTGATTATGTCAAATGAATTTCATGATTGAATAGCCTAGGTATATTGAAAAAGGGTGTTTTTTTTTTGTATGTTTTTCTCTTTGTAGAGATATAGTTGGCTGCCGTATTGGTATGTAATGTCTGTTTTTCTAAGCTAATTTATGGCTTTAGTTTAAAGGGGGATGGTTTTGGGTGGAGTTTGCAATCATTGCATTCACATGGATATTGTTCCTATTTGAAGTCTAGTATACGGCTGGATAGCCATCGGCTGGATGTGCTTCCATAGAAGTGCTGACATAAAAGTGTTATTATAAAAATAGCGTTTTACCTGCGTTAAACCGAAGGAAACCAGAAGGAAAACATCAACACACCAACACTACCACAAAAGGACTGCCTTAATGCCTCAAAAGTATGTAATTCATCTTATGCATATCATCTGTTTTTAAAAAACCTATGAAAAGGCATCCCCAATCTGCTCACTACAGTTCTCTCTTATGCAAACTTATGTATGTTTCTTTATGTAATGATTTCTTGTAAATGTCATTGCATGTGTGGGGAAGTAGCTCAGTGAAACAGTTTATTATTGCATACTGACTGGTGATTACCTCCTTTGAACATTTACCCATTGTGGTCAGGTGTACTATGTCTTTATATTTAGTAAGGTATAGTCATGGTGTAAAGGACAGAGTATGATTACTGATTAGTAAAAGAAAACAAATACTGAGCAACATCCCCAAACAGGTAATTTCAACTTTAAACTTGTCATTTATTTTGTACGCTCTGGACATGGCTACTACTAACAAATGCACAGAAAAAAATTCTTAAAGCTATGTCTGCAAATGCTAGGAGCTTAGGAGACAAAATTCCAGAGCTAATTGCGATAATGACAAGGGATAACCTGAATTTTGTGGCAATTACAGAGTCTTGGTGCAATGAGAATCATGACTGGGACTTAGCTATACCAGGATACAATTTATTTAGGAAAGATAGAATAGGAAGAATAGGAGGAGGGGTAGCAATGTATGTGAAAAAAAGCATAAATGCTACTTTAATACAAAATATTGAAGCCAAAACTGAGGCCCTTTGGGTCACCATAGAAACTGGGAAGAAGGACATTATTCGCATTGGGGTGATCTATAGACCACCAGGCCAGGGGCAGGATTTGGACAGGAACCTATTGTTGGACATCTCTAAAATGGCTTTTAAGGGAGAAGTCATAATCATGGGAGACTTTAATTTACCTGATGTAAATTGGGAGGGGTCTTTTGCAAGTTCAGCTACAAGTTGCAAATTTCTACATTCCTTACAGGGAGCATCTCTCAAGCAATTGGTGAGGGAGCCCACTCGCAAAGACTCAATATTAGATCTAATTCTTACAAATGGTGATAGGATATCTGATATATATGTGGGTGAGCACCTGGGATCCAGTGATCATCAAGCAGTATGGTTTAGTATAAAGACAGGATCCAACTCCTCTCACACAAAAACAAAGGTGTTGGATTTTAGAAATGCAGACTTTGCAAAAATGGGGAGATGTTTAAGTGATTCATTGGCAGACTGGAGGAACTTGGAAGGAGTGCAGGAGAGGTGGAAAAAAATGAAAAGTGCATTACTAAGTGCAACAGACCTTTGTATCAAAATGGTTAGGAAAAGCACCAGGAAAAGGAAGCCAGTGTGGTTCACAAAAGTAGTATCAACTAGCGTGAAAGCAAAAAAGATGGCTTTTAGGACATACAAACAGACTCAAAATAATAACGACAAAGAGGTGTATCTGGACAGACGGAAGGATGCTAAGAAAGTGATCAGACGTGCAAAGGCAGAAGCGGAGGAGAAAATGGCCCAGTCAGTAGATAAAGGGGGCAAAACTTTTTTTAAGTATATAAGTGAAAGGAGAAAATCAAATGGAGGAATAATAAGACTTAAGACAGAGAGTGGGCATTTGGTGGAGGGAGACAAGGCAATAGCAGATCACCTAAATAATTATTTTTGCTCAGTATTTACTACAGAAGAAGGGATGGGGCCACAGTTAAATTGCAAGGACATTCATAAAAATAAGGTAGATGAAAATACATTTACAGAGGAGAAGGTCCTAACAGAACTTTCAAAACTAAAAGTGGATAAATCAATGGGACCAGATGGGATACACCCAAGGATACTCAAAGAGCTAAAAGATGTGCTGGTTACACCTTTAACAGATTTATTTAACCAGTCACTAAATACAGGTGCTATTCCAGAGGACTGGAAAAGAGCAAATGTAGTTCCACTGCACAAAAGTGGAAGCAAGGAAGAAGCAAGTAACTACAGACCAGTAAGCCTTACATCAGTAGTAGGGAAAGTAATGGAAAAACTATTAAAAGAAAGAGTAGTCGAATATCTTAAATCAAACAACTTACAGGATCCAAAACAGCATGGATTTACTGGTGGGAGATCATGCCAAACAAATCTTATTGACTTTTTTGACTCTGTGATGAAAATAATAGATCAAGGGGGAGCTGTAGATGTAGCATATCTAGACTTTAGTAAGGCATTTGACACTGTCCCACATCGCAGACTGCTAAATAAACTTGAAAGCCTGGGGGTGGACTATAAATCAGTTAAATGGATAAGAACCTGGTTGCAGGATAGGAAACAGACAGTCGTAGTTAATGGAGTGCAATCTATGGAGGGAAATGTTACCAGTGGAGTACCCCAGGGATCTGTACTTGGTCCAGTTCTCTTTAATATCTTTGTTGGTGACATTGCAGATGGTATTGAAGGGAAGATATGCCTTTTTGCAGATGATACAAAGATATGCAACAGGGTAGACACACCGGGAGGGGTCAAACAAATGATTAATGACCTAGGTAGGCTTGAGAAATGGTCAAGAACGTGGCAACTACAGTTTAATGCTAAAAAATGCAAAATCATGCACTTGGGTCTCAAAAACCCAAAGGCTAAGTATAGTATCAAGGGTACTATAATGGAAACTACTGAGGAGGAAAGAGATTTAGGAGTCACTATTTCAAGTGACTTGAAGGCAGGAAAGCAATGCAACAAAGCAATGAAAAAGGCAAGTCAGATGCTTGGTTGCATAGGGAGAGGAATCAGTAGCAGGAAAAAAGAAGTGATAATGCCACTGTATAGGTCATTGGTACGGCCCCATCTGGAATACTGTGTCCAGTTCTGGAGACCCTATCTCCAGAAGGATATAAATACATTAGAGAGTGTACAAAGAAGGGCAACTAAAATGGTGCATGGCCTACATCACAAAACTTACCCGGAAAGGCTAAAAGATCTTAACATGTATAGTTTGGAGGAGAGAAGAAAAAGGGGAGACATGATAGAAACTTTCAAATATATAAAGGGTCTTAACAAAGTTCAGGAGGGAAACATTCTTCAAAGGAAAAGAAGTATTAGAACTCGAGGGCATACATTGAGACTGGAGGGGGGGAGGTTCAGGGGAAATTTATGGAAAAATTATTTCACAGAAAGGGTAGTGGATAAGTGGAATAGCCTCCCATCAGAGGTGGTAGAGGCTAAGACTGTAGGGCAATTTAAACATGCTTGGGACAGGCATATGAATATCCTTACAAAGAATCAAGGTTAAAAAAGGGTTGAGATTGCCTAAATGATAAAATAAAAAAGGGGCAGACTAGATGGGCCAAGTGGTTCTTATCTGCCGTCAAATTCTATGTTTCTATGTAAGGAGCACCCGCAGTCCAGTTCCCGATAGTCAAATTGAAGATGTCACTGTTGAAGTACACCAGGATGAGGATATGGGTGTTGCTGGCGCTGGGGAGGAAATTGACAAGGAGGATTCTGATGGTGAGGTGGTTTGTTTAAGTCAGGCACCCGGGGAGACACCTGTTGTCCGTGGGACGAATATGGCCATTGACATGCCTGGTCAAAATACAAAAAAAATCAGCTCTTCGGTGTGGAATTATTTCAACACAAATGCGGACAACAGGTGTCAAGCCGTGTGTTGCCTTTGTCAAGCTGTAATAAGTAGGGGTAAGGACGTTAACCACCTCGGAACATCCTCCCTTATACGTCACCTGCAGCGCATTCATCATAAGTCAGTGACAAGTTCAAAAACTTTGGGTGACAGCGGAAGCAGTCCACTGACCAGTAAATCCCTTCCTCTTGTAACCAAGCTCCTGCAAACCACACCACCAACTCCCTCAGTGTCAATTTCCTCCTTACCCAGGAAAGCCAATAGTCCTGCAGGCCATGTCACTGTCAAGTCTGACGAGTCCTCTCCTGCCTGGGATTCCTCCGATGCATCCTTGAGTGTAACGCCTACTGCTGCTAGCGCTGCTGTTGTTGCTGCTGGGAGTCGATCGTCATCCCAGAGGGGAAGTCGGAAGACCACTTGTACTACTTCCAGTAAGCAATTGACTGTCCAACAGTCCTTTGCGAGGAAGATGAAATATCACAGCAGTCATCCTGCTGCAAAGCAGATAACTCAGGCCTTGGCAGCCTGGGCGGTGAGAAACGTGGTTCCGGTATCCATCGTTAATTCAGAGGCAACTATAGACTTGATTGAGGTACTGTGTCCCCGGTACCAAATACCATCTAGGTTCCATTTCTCTAAGCAGGTGATACCGAAAATGTACACAGACCTCAGAAAAAGACTCACCAGTGTCCTAAAAAATGCAGTTGTACCCAATGTCCACTTAACCACGGACATGTGGACAAGTGGAGCAGGGCAGACTCAGGACTATATGACTGTGACAGCCCACTGGGTAGATGTATTGCCTCCCGCAGCAAGAACAGCAACGGCGGCACCAGTAGCAGCATCTCGCAAACGCCAACTCGTTCCTAGTCAGGCTACGCTTTGTATCACCGCTTTCCAGAATAGGCACACAGCTGACAACCTCTTACGGCAACTGAGGAAGATCATCGCAGAATGGCTTACCCCAATTGGACTCTCCTGGGGATTTGTGACATCGGACAACGCCAGCAATATTGTGCGTGCATTACATCTGGGCAAATTCCAGCACTTCCCATGTTTTGCACATACATTGAATTTGGTGGTGCAGAATTATTTAAAAAACGACAGGGGCGTGCAAGAGATGCTGTCGGTGGCCCGAAGAATTGCGGGCCACTTTCGGCATTCAGGCACCGCGTACAGAAGACTGGAGCACCACCAAACATTCCTGAACCTGCCCTGCCATCATCTGAAGCAAGAGGTGGTAACGAGGTGGAATTCAACCCTCTATATGCTTCAGAGGATGGAGGAGCAGCAAAAGGCCATTCAAGCCTATACATCTGCCCACGATATAGGCAAAGGAGGGGGAATGCACCTGACTCAAGCGCAGTGGAGAATGATTTCAACGTTGTGCAAAGTCCTGCAACCCTTTGAACTTGCCACACGTGAAGTCAGTTCAGACACTGCCAGCCTGAGTCAGGTCATTCCCCTCATCAGGCTTTTGCAGAAGAAGCTGGAGACATTGAAGGAGGAGCTAAAACAGAGCGATTCCGCTAGGCATGTGGGACTTGTGGATGGAGCCCTTAATTCACTTAACCAGGATTCACGGTGGTCAATCTGTTGAAATCAGAGCACTACATTTTGGCCACCGTGCTCGATCCTAGATTTAAAACCTACGTTGTATCTCTCTTTCCGGCAGACACAAGTCTGCAGAGGTTCAAAGACCTGCTGGTGAGAAAATTGTCAAGTCAAGCGGAACGTGACCCGTCAACATCTCCTCCTTCACATTCTCCCGCAACTGGGGGTGCGAGGAAAAGGCTAAGAATTCCTAGCCCACCCACTGGCGGTGATGCAGGGCAGTCTGGAGCGAGTGCTGACATCTGGTCCGGACTGAAGGACCTACCAATGATTACTGACATGTCGTCTACTGTCACTGCATATGATTCTCTCACCATGGAAAGAATGGTGGAGGATTATATGAGTGACCGCATCCAAGTAGGCACGTCAGACAGTCCGTACGTATACTGGCAGGAAAAAGAGGCAATTTGGAGGCCCTTGCACAAACTGGCTTTATTCTACCTAAGTTGCCCTCCCTCCAGTGTGTACTCCGAAAGAGTGTTTAGTGCAGCCGCTCACCTTGTCAGCAATCGGCGTACAAGGTTACTTCCAGAAAATGTGGAGAAGATGATGTTCATTAAAATGAATTATAATCAATTCCTCCGTGGAGACATTGACCAGCAGCAATTGCCTCCAGAAAGTACACGGGGACCTGAGATGGTGGATTCCAGTGGGGACGAATTAATAATCTGTGAGGAGGGGGATGTACACAGTGAAAGGGGTGAGGAATCGGAGGATGATGATGAGGTGGACATCTTGCCTCTGTAGAGCCAGTTTGTGCAAGGAGAGATTGATTGCTTCTTTTTTGGTGGGGGCACAAACCAACCAGTCATTTCAGTCACAGTCGTGTGGCAGACCCTGTCGCTGAAATGATGGGTTCGTTAAAGTGTGCATGTCCTGTTTATACAACATAAGGGTGGGTGGGAGGGCCCAAGGACAATTCCATCTTGCACCTCTTTTTTCTTTCATTTTTCTTTGCATCATGTGCTGTTTGGGGACAATTTTCTGGAAGTGCCATCCTGCCTGACACTGCAGTGCCACTCCTAGATGGGCCAGGTGTTTGTGTCGGCCACTTGTGTCGCTTAGCTTAGTCACACAGCCACCTTGGTGCGCCTCTTTTTTTCTTTGCATCATGTGCTGTTTGGGGACAATTTTTTGGAAGTGCCATCCTGTCTTGATTGACACTGCAGTGCCACTCCTAGATTGGCCAGGTGTTTGTGTCGGCCACTTGGGTCGCTTAGCTTAGTCATCCAGCGACCTTGGTGCAAATTGTAGGACTAAAAATAATATTGTGAGGTGTGAGGTGTTCAGAATAGACTGGAAATGAGTGGAAATTATGATAATTGAGGTTAATAATACTATGGGATCAAAATGACCCCCAAATTCTATGATTTAAGCTGTTTTTTAGGGGTTTTTGAAAAAAACACCCGAATCCGACAAAAAATCTTCAGTGAGGTTTTGCCAAAACGCGTCCGAATCCAAAACACGGCCGCGGAACCGAATCCTAAACCAAAACACAAAACCCGAAAAATGTCCGGTGCACATCACTAATCTAAAGTACCCCCATTGTTCCAGGTAACTCCTTCACCTACTGTGGATCGGAGTGGCCTCACCTCCATCCGGTAAAACAACCCTTCCACAGGTATACGTTCAGGGGGTGCAGAGGAGACCACTCATGGGGGGGAAATTCAACGGAGAGCGGATTTTTTTAAATTTATTTATTTTTTTAAACGGGGAGGTTTTCCAGCAGCCGCAGAGTTTTGCTATTCAATTAAAAGAGAAAAATTAGATGCAGTGATTTCTTCTTTTTTCTCACACCTGTGGAGCATGCATGATTTTTTTATTCTTTCTGATCGCGCAGCAGGGATTTTTGAAGCTTTAAACTCTGTGTGCATTTTGTTCAAAATTGGAAACCACGGGTATCGGAAGCGCATGTGTCCGGGGTAATCCAAAGTGGAGTGCGAGGTTTTGGTGTGGTGAAAACCTTGCACCCAACTGAATTCCTCCACAGTGCCTGAAGTGGTCGCAGGAGCGACGGGCACAACCGATTCTTTTGGCGGTTGCTCGCCTGCAGCTTTATGCGGCTACAAAACCCTTCCCTGGTGCCCACCCGTGCATGTAATTGTGCAAGGACTGAAATAGCCACTGTCGGCATTCGTACACACCGTAAAACCGATGGATGCATCATTAGAAACACGATCAGAGGCACCATCTAAATCAGGGGTGGGGAACCTTTTTTCTACCAAGGACCATATGGATATTTATAAAATCCCTCGGGGGCCATACAAAAATTCTCAACTTAAAAATTACCCTGCCCCCCAGTAGGTCTGCCCCTTAGAGGTACTGAGTGCGCGTGCCAAAAAATGGGTGTGGCCAATTAAAATGGGACGTGATACACAAATGCCCCCAATAGTGCAGTGCCAGATCCACATGTCAGTGCAGTGCCAGATACACAATTGCCCCCACAGTGCCAGATCCACAATTGCCCCCACAGTGCCAGATCCACAATTGCCCCCACAGTGCCAGATCCACAATTGCCCCCACAGTGCCAGGTATACAATTGCCCCCACAGTGCCAGGTATACAATTGCCCCCACAGTGCCAGGTATACAATTGCCCCCACAGTGCCAGGTATATAAATGCCCCCACAGTACCAGGTATACAAATGCCCCCACAGTGCCAGGTATACAAATGCCCCTCACAGTGCCAGATCCACAAATGCCCCCACAGTGCCAGGTATACAAATGCCCCCACAGTGCCAGGTATACAAATGCCTCCACAGTGCCAGGTATAGAAATGCCCCCACAGTGCCAGGTACAGAAATGCCCCCACAGTGCCAGGTATACAAATGCCCCCACAGTGTCAGGTATACAAATGCCCCCACAGTGTCAGGTATACAAATGCCTCCACAGTGCCAGGTATAGAAATGCCCCCACAGTGCCAGGTATAGAAATGCCCCCACAGTGCCAGATCTACAAATGCCCCCACAGTGCCCCCCCACCCCACTGTGCTGCTCACCGCTGCTGCTCCATCCGGCGGCGTGTCTCGGGTGTCAGGGCAGGGAGGAGAGCGCGGCTATGTCGGGCAGCAGCGGTGTGTAGGAACTCAAACCAGCCGCCAGTTCGTGAGCCAATCAGAGCCTGCGGACCGGCAGCGGCGGCTCCAGATTGGCTGCCGGTCCGTGAGCTCTGATTGGCGCACGAACCAGCGGCTGGTTTGAGATCTTACCTGCCGCCAGACATGTAGCTGCGCTCTCCTCTCTGCCCTGACAGCTGAGACACGCCGCCGCCGGACTGAGCGGCGGCGTGTCTCACTGACACAAGCGGGCGGGCCGGAACAAATGGCTTTGCGGGCTTTTATATGGCCCGCGGGCCGGAGGTTCCCCACCCCTGATCTAAATGTTCGCCAGCCCTATGGCAGGTGCAGCTTCTCCGTCCGTGTACGTTGCCACTTTCCCCGACAACGTGGATCCATACCCCCCCATCAATTTTAGGAACGCACAGCCAGGACAAAATAATGCGTGCCTCTGATCCGCTACTCCCCGAATTGGGATTGTCCTGACAACAGTGGGACAGTTTGGAGGTATGTAGACCTCAGTCACTGCTCTCTGTGGAGCCGGGAGCCTAGCGCCCACTGGCACATAACAGTCCGCCTTCACGGAGGAAGTGATTAAAGGAAAAAAAACATTTAAAAATTAAAATAATGCGTGCGGCGAGGCCACTGGTTAGTGCCACACTGGGGGGACAGGGAGAGCCAGCTCCCTGGAACCCCAGAGGCAGGAAAGCAGGCTGGAGGATGGGGGAAGCCAGCCCCATACCTCCAGCACTGAGAGGGAGAGCCCTAGCAGCCAGGCTGCAGGGCTAGGGAAGGCACTGCAGTGCCTGAGCATGTAGAGTCTGTGCAAGGCACAGGCTCAGTGTATATTTAGAGGGAAATGTACAGTGTGATTTAAAATGTAATTTATTTAAAGAGAAAGTGCACTTACTTGATTGTGTGTCCCAGGAGGGGGGAATCCATAGCTGTGCAGGCTGATGGATTCTCCCAGACCTTTTCCCCAAAAACGGAATGTTTTCCCATCCAGCCTCACAGTTCCAAGAGGTACAGTGAGAAAGAGAAGCAGCTTAGCTATGAAACAAGCTGAGTGGTTTCTTGGAGCTCCATGGAGATCAGCCGTAGTGCCAAGAAACCTGGACCAGGGAGCCAGGCTGCCCAGCTCTGGAGCCCAAATCCAGGCTGCAGGCAGTGAGAGGGGTCCCGGGCAGGTTTCTGGAAGTCAGTTTAGGAGGGAAAACCTCCCCCCAGCCAGACTGAACGGCACCGTGGGAGTACCCTGCTCTCCCAGATGGGAGAGACAAAGGAGACCGACCACTCCCCACTGTCCATAGGGAACAATGTTAGGTGTGCATGAGACCAGAGCATGCACAGCTCATGGGTAAACATTGATTGGTTGTGCACCACAGGGCGGGCTTACCCCCTGTGGTAAGGGGTCTTGGAGAGGGATAAAAGAAGGGCAGTTGGCCCATAGGAGTGTGTATTGTAACATCTTCTTCTGCTGAAAACATCTTGATTGTATGCTGTTGCCCCTAGCAATAGGGAGGAGCCTTTTTAAAGGTTATTTGAGCAATAAACATCTTTGCCTCAAGAAGACTGCTTCATCTTGTGACCTACAGGGTTAGGCCAAACCTAGCCCCGTTCTCCGGCTGTCCAGGGAATCACCTGACGTCTCCAAGCTCCGCCTTCCGCCAGCTACCGGTAGAGGCCTAGCAAGTGGCTAGTGGGGATTCGTCGACACCACACAGGTGTGGTAAAGCAGTGCGTCGGCACATACAGAGCAGAACCGTGGTTCCAAACGCCACGGCAGGTTAGGAGTTTGGTGGTGGCAGCGAGAATCCGCCCACAGCGCAGTGGGTGGAGTCAGTAACAGGCGGTTACTGACGGTAAGCGGGAATCCCCTATGTGGTCAGGCCTCGTGCGGCTTGACTTTCCATTCTGTGCGCAGTCGACGGGACGCGGCAAGTGGCGAGTGCTTCCGTACGGTACCGTCCTGTCACAGAAATTGGTGGCAGCGGTGGGATCGTCACTATGTTTGTTGGCGCCATTCCCCGGAGTCAAGTTCCAAAACCACCGTTGACATCAGCTACTCCAGCACAGCCCAACCCAGAGAAAAAGACTACAGCTGCTAGACAACTGCCAGCACAGCCAACCACAGCATCAACCAACCCAGAGGAAAAGATCACAGCGGCTAGATCAGTACATCAACCCAGCATGCCTTTTGCCTCTGGTATGCCTACGTCCCCTAGCAACGCAGAGGATGTCGGTTCCAGCTCGTGTGATCCTGTGGGGGTGCCCAATGATGCTCCTGACCCAAGTGGTTTGCCAACTCCGGCGGTGAGTATGAGAAACCACACTGATTTTTCCATGACTGACCCCTACCAGACTGACCCTAGTAGTCCCCACCTAGATCCCCCTGTAGAGTGTCCCAATTTAGGAGAGATTGAGGGCCACAGGCAGGAGTTTAGGGAGGCTCAACTCTCTGACCCATCCCCGAAAGGCATGAGGCGCCACTCTGGCAGCGGCCTTGACAGGGTTGGGGCAGGAAGTTTGACCTGGCGGGAAGGGTTAAGGTACAGGGTAGACAGGAAAGTGGGAGGGGATAGACCAGATAGGGAATGTGTCCAACTGGTCCCCTCAGGGAAAGTTCCTGCGCAACCGCTGTCGGTTGCCAGTGAAACCCCTTTGGACAGTAACCCGGAGACAGACCGTACCCTGAAGTGCCTGACACAGAGCTTACCCTGGTCTGGAATGTCGGATGACGCCCAGACCAAATGGAAGGCTGGTGCCATGCGTTGGCCGCCGGGGCACTCCAGCGTTTGTGTTGTCTTTGGGCCTCTGCCCATAGGAGAACCCTTGCAGCAAGTTGCTGTGGACATAGCAGGTCCCCTGCCTGTGCACAGTAGATCGGGGAAGACACGCAGCCTCCCTGTAGTGGATGCCACACAGGATCCAGAGGCTGGTGGTCCGGCCGCCATCCCTGTGGCACAGGTAGCGGACGAGGAGGAAGGAGTAGGCCTAGGTGACAGGGTAGGTTTCCCGAGTCATAGGTCGACAGAAGAGGATTGGAGGGCAGGTCTGACAGTTAGGGCAGACAGTTGCCAGATAGGTATGACGGAGGTGCAGTGCCTGGGGCACCATGTGGGAGGAGACAGGGGTAGGCCCAACCCAGAGGGGGTGGAGGCAACCAGAGGCTGTCCCCGACCCACATCACCCAGACCGGTACTGACCTTAGAACCTGTAAGGCCCTACGGACATGTTGTCATTGACTTTAGTCCTGTAGTGAACCCCTTGACAGAGATGGCTAGGAAGGGCATTCCCAAGTCAGTGGACTTTGCACCCGCTTGCGAGTTGGCATTCCAGTCATTGAAGGAGGCTCGGGTACCCGCTCCAGTGCTGATGGCGCACATTCTTGACCAGGACTGTGTGTTACGAACTATTGCGCCACTGCACGGACTGGGAGCAGTACCGAGCCAGAAAGAGCCATATGGGCAGGAGCACCCTGTGGCCTGTTTGAGCAGAAAACTGCTATTGTGGGAGGTGGGGTATGCCACAGTTGGGACACCTTGGGTGGCACTTGGTAGGAACCGGCCCCCCACCGTGGTGACTTACCACCTACCTGTTAGGTGGCTGCAACCGACCTTGGGGGAATTGGACAGACTTTTGTGGTGGAGCCTTGAACTTGGACTTCAGGTGGACTATTTGAACATTGTGCACCCACGAAGAGAGGCCCACTACACTATGGATGAACTGTCTAGGCCAGAGCCTACACCCCCCAGGTAGCGTCCCCTTCACCCCAACGGACTGCGGGACCAGGACCCAAATCGTTGGGACATGGGTCCCTGGTTGACCCGCTTGAATGGGGGGGGGAGGAGTGTGGCCGGAGAGCCCCAGCCACGAGGCAAATGGCCGCCTGCGGCACTGAAGGGGTTAACCCCTAGTGCCCGGCGCCATTTTTTAAAGACAAAGGGGCGCTTGGCGCCAAATTTGAATTATGTTGGGCGCTAGGCGCCGTGATGTGTAAAATGTGTAAAAATGTATTTTTAAGTGTGCCGTGGTCCCGGACCTCTCCGGAGACCACGGCAGGGAGGACAGCCCCCGGCGCGCTCAGCAGTGTGTGCGTGCCGGGGGAGAGGAGGCAGCCGCTGACCGCAGGAGTCCGGGAGCTCCGCTCCCGGCAGCAGTCAGTGTAGCCCCGGGCGCACTGGAGTGTGCGCGCCGGGGAGAAGGGTGAGCGCTGCGGCTGGGAGCTCGGCTCCCGCTGCAGTGCTCTCTGTGAGAGCCGCCGCTGGGGGCCGGGAGCTCTGCTCCCAGCGCCTCAGCCCAGCACGGGTGGCCAGCCGCAGCAGCCGGGACGGACGTCCCGGGCTGCTAGCCGGCGAGGGGGGTGCGCTGCAGCCCGGCTCCCCGCCGGACGCTGCAGCGAGGCCACAAGACAGGCGCCGCTCGTGGGGGACCGGGCTAGCCGGCTCCCTAGCGGCGTGGGCACATTAGGCTGCCCAGCAGGATGGTGAGCGCTGAAACAAGCCAGGGTCCCGGCGGCCGGGACAAGTGTCCCGGGCCGCCGGACTTCGGTACAGGGGGGTGCGCCGCTGCGTGCGGCGAGGCCACTGGTTAGTGCCACACTGGGGGGACAGGGAGAGCCAGCTCCCTGGAACCCCAGAGGCAGGAAAGCAGGCTGGAGGATGGGGGAAGCCAGCCCCATACCTCCAGCACTGAGAGGGAGAGCCCTAGCAGCCAGGCTGCAGGGCTAGGGAAGGCACTGCAGTGCCTGAGCATGTAGAGTCTGTGCAAGGCACAGGCTCAGTGTATATTTAGAGGGAAATGTACAGTGTGATTTAAAATGTAATGTATTTAAAGAGAAAGTGCACTTACTTGATTGTGTGTCCCAGGAGGGGGGAATCCATAGCTGTGCAGGCTGATGGATTCTCCCAGACCTTTTCCCCAAAAACGGAATGTTTTCCCATCCAGCCTCACAGTTCCAAGAGGTACAGGGAGAAAGAGAAGCAGCTTAGCTATGAAACAAGCTGAGTGGTTTCTTGGAGCTCCATGGAGATCAGCCGTAGTGCCAAGAAACCTGGACCAGGGAGCCAGGCTGCCCAGCTCTGGAGCCCAAATCCAGGCTGCAGGCAGTGAGAGGGGTCCCGGGCAGGTTTCTGGAAGTCAGTTTAGGAGGGAAAACCTCCCCCCAGCCAGACTGAACGGCACCGTGGGAGTACCCTGCTCTCCCAGATGGGAGAGACAAAGGAGACCGACCACTCCCCACTGTCCATAGGGAACAATGTTAGGTGTGCATGAGACCAGAGCATGCACAGCTCATGGGTAAACATTGATTGGTTGTGCACCACAGGGCGGGCTTACCCCCTGTGGTAAGGGGTCTTGGAGAGGGATAAAAGAAGGGCAGTTGGCCCATAGGAGTGTGTATTGTAACATCTTCTTCTGCTGAAAACATCTTGATTGTATGCTGTTGCCCCTAGCAATAGGGAGGAGCCTTTTTAAAGGTTATTTGAGCAATAAACATCTTTGCCTCAAGAAGACTGCTTCATCTTGTGACCTACAGGGTTAGGCCAAACCTAGCCCCGTTCTCCGGCTGTCCAGGGAAGCACCTGACGTCTCCAAGCTCCGCCTTCCGCCAGCTACCGGTAGAGGCCTAGCAAGTGGCTAGTGGGGATTCGTCGACACCACACAGGTGTGGTAAAGCAGTGCGTCGGCACATACAGAGCAGAACCGTGGTTCCAAACGCCACGGCAGGTTAGGAGTTTGGTGGTGGCAGCGAGAATCCGCCCACAGCGCAGTGGGTGGAGTCAGTAACAGGCGGTTACTGACGGTAAGCGGGAATCCCCTATGTGGTCAGGCCTCGTGCGGCTTGACTTTCCATTCTGTGCGCAGTCGACGGGACGCGGCAAGCGGCGAGTGCTTCCGTACGGTACCGTCCTGTCACATAATGTTTTAGCAATAAATAATTATACAACATTAACTGAATTATCATTGACAATGTACAGTAAGTATATGAACTTTACTTAACATTAATGGGTGATTCAGAGGGGTACACAGAATCGTCCGCGTCTATTGATGTCACAGCGCCTTTGTATGCAGCGGCTGTACGAAATTAGAATAAAGCTTAAGTAAAAAGACGCCCACTGCCAGCTTCTCCGATACACTGCTGCGGCTGAAGGTGCAGCAACAGATCAACTGCATGAACATCAGTCACCTGCGTTACCCCCTCAGGTTACTCAGGACGTCCGGCAAAATCACGCTGCCCAGGCAAGTGAAGCTGTGCCCAAGGACGCAACCACCGGCACGCACAAAAAAAATGGGGCCGACGCGCCTCTATTTTCTGGAACGCAGTTGGTCATCACCCCCAACCGCCAGGCACACGTCAATCAGGCTGCGGCTGTCGGGGCACTGACGCCGCAGGACCAGATCGACACATTCACGCAAATATCGGATGTACGTAAATTTCTACATCAGGCCTGACATGCTTAGAGGCTGGTCCACAGAGGTTCCAGTCACTGCGAGGCAGCTCAGCCCCTCCGTAACATATCCCGTGACCCAAAAACAAGAGAGTGCATCTACTAAACACTGTATTTAAGTACATATAATGGGCACAAGCGATCGCTAGGCTTCTCAGATCTTGCATGTTAATACATAATAAGAACTTACTCACAGGTAATTCTATTTCTCGTAGTCCGTAGTGGATGCTGGGACTCCGTAAGGACCATGGGGAATAGCAGCTCCGCAGGAGACTGGACACAACTAAAAGAAAGCTTTAGTCTAACTGGTGTGCACTGGCTCCTCCCTCTATGACCCTCCTCCAGACCTCAGTTAGGATACTGTGCCCGGAAGAGCTGACACAATAAGGAAGGATTTTGAATCCCGGGTAAGACTCATACCAGCCACACCAATCACACCGTATAACTCGTGATACTATACCCAGTGAACAGTATGATAACAACTGAGCCTCTCAACAGATGGCTCAACAATAACCCTTTAGTTAAACAATAACTATATACAAGTATTGCAGACAATCCGCACTTGGGATGGGCGCCCAGCATCCACTACGGACTACGAGAAATAGACTTACCGGTGAGTAAAATCTTATTTTCTCTGACGTCCTAAGTGGATGCTGGGACTCCGTAAGGACCATGGGGATTATACCAAAGCTCCCAAACGGGCGGGAGAGTGCGGATGACTCTGCAGCACCGAATGAGCAAACTCTAGGTCCTCCTCAGCCAGGGTATCAAACTTCTAGACTCTTATAAAAATGTTTTAACCCGACCAAGTAACAGCTCGGCAAAGTTGTAAAGCCGAGACCCCTCGGGCAGCCGCCCAAGAAGAGCCCACTTTCCTCGTGGAATGGGCTTTTACAGATTTAGGGTGCGGCAGTCCAGCCGCAGAATGTGCAAGTTGAATCGTGCTACAGATCCAGCGAGCAATAGTCTGCTTAGAAGCAGGAGCACCCAGCTTGTTGGGTGCATACAGGAGAAATAGCGAGTCAGTTTTCCTGACTCCAGCCGTCCTGGAAACATATATTTTTCAGGGCCCTGACTACGTCCAGTAACTTGGAATCCTCCAAGTCCCAAGTAGCCGCAGGCACCACAATAGGTTGGTTCACATGAAAAACTGATACCACCTTAGGAAGGAATTGGGAACGAGTCCTCAATTCCGCCTTATCCATATAAAATACAGATAAGGGCTTTTGTATGACAAAGCTGCCAATTCTGATACACGCCTGGCCGACGCCAAGGCCCACAGCATGACCACTTTCCACGTGAGGTATTATAGCTCCACGGATTTAAGTGGCTCAACTTAATGCGACTTCAGGAAATCCAACACCACGTTGAGATCCCACGGTGCCACTGGAGGCACAAACGGGGGCTGACTATGCAGCACTCCCTTAACAAAAGTCTGAACTTCAGGCAGTGAAGCCAGTTCTATTTTGGAAGAAAATCGATAGAGCCAAAATCTGGACCTTAATGGAACCCAATTTTAGGCCCATAGTCACCTCTGACTGTAGGAAGTGCAGAAATCGACCTAGCTGAACTTTCTCCTTTGGGGCCTTCCTGGCCTCACAGCCCGCAACATATTTCCGCCATATGCGGTGATAATGGTTTGCGTTCACTTCTTTTCTAGCTGTAAATAGCGTAGGGATAACTTCCTCCGGAATGCCCTTTTCCTTCAGGATCCGGCGTTCAACCGCCATGCCGTCAAACGCAGCTGCGGTACGTCTTGGAACAGACAGGCCCCCTGCTGCAGCAGGTACTGTCTGAGCGGCAGAGACCATGGGTCCTCTGAGATCATTTCTTGGAGTTCTGGTTACCAAGCTCTTCTTGGCCAACCCGGAACAATGAGTATAGTTCTTACTCCTCTCCTTCTTATTATTCTCATTACCCTGGGTAAGAGAGGCAGAGAAGGGAACACATACACCGACTGGTACACCCACGGTGTTACCAGAGCGTCCACAGCTATCGCCTGAGGGTCCCTTGACCTGGCGCAATATCTTTGTAGCTTTTTGTTGAGGCGGGACGCCATCATGTCCACGTGTGGCCTTTCCCAACGGTGTACAATCATTTGGAAGACTTCTGGATGAAGTCCCCACTCTCCCGGGTGGAGGTCGTGTCTTCTGAGAAAGTCTGCTTCTCAGTTGTCCACTCCGGGAATGAACACTGCTGACAGTGCTAACACATGATTTTCCGCCCATCTGAGAATCCTTGTGGCTTCTGCCATCGCTATCCTGCTTCTTGTGCCGCCCTGTCGGTTTACATGAGCGACCGCCGTGATGTTGTCTGACTGGATCAGCACCGGCCGGTGTTGAAGCAGGGGTCTAGCCTGACTTAGGGCATTGTAAATAGCCCTTAGTTCCAGAATATTTATGTGTAGGGAAGTCTCCTGACTTTTCCATAGCCTTGGAAGTTTCTTCCCTGTGTGACTGCCCCCCAGCCTCGAAGGCTGGCATCCGTGGTCACCAGGACCCAGTCCTGTATGCCGAATCTGCGGCCCCCTAGAAGATGAGCACTCTGCAGCCACCACAACAGCGACACCCTGGCCCTTGGAGACAGGGTTATCCGCCGATGCATCTGAAGATGCGACCCGGACCACTTGTCCAACAGATCCCACTGGAAAATCCTTGCATGGGACCTGGCGAATGGAATTTCTTCGTAAGAAGCTACCATCTTTCCCAGGGCTCGCGTGCATTGATGCACCGACACCTGTATTTGTATTAGGAGGTCTCTGTCTAGAGACGACAACTCCTTGGACTTCTCCTCCGGGAGAAACCCTTTTTATCCTGTTCTGTGTCCAGAACCATACCCAGGAACAGTAGACGCGTCGTAGGAACCAGCTGCGACTTTGGAATATTCAGAAACCAGCCGTGCTGTTGTAGCACTTCCCGAGATAGTGCTACTCCGACGAACAACTGCTCCCTGGACCTCGCCTTTATAAGGAGATCGTCCAAGTACGGGATAATTATTTCGGCCATTACCTTGGTAAATACCTCGGTGCCGGGGACAGACCAACGGCAACGTCTGGAATTGGTAATGACAATCCTGTACCACAATTTTGAGGTACTCCTGGTGAAGAGGGTAAATAGGGACATGCAGGTAAGCATCCTTGATGTCCAGTGATACCATGAAATTCTCCAGGCTTGCAATAATCGCCCTGAGCGATTCCATTTTGAACTTGAACCTTCGTATATAAAAGTGTTCAAGGCTTTCAATTTTAGAATGGGTCTCACCGAACCGTCTGGTTTCGGTACCACAACATTTTGGAATAGTAACCCCGTCCTTGTTGAAGGAGGGGTACCTTGATTTCACCTGCTGGAAGTACAGCTTGTGAATTGCCGCCAGTACTACCTCCCTTTCTCCGAGGGCAGCAGGCAAGGCTGATGTGAGGTACCGGCGAGGGGGAGTCGCCTCGAACTCCAGCCTGTATCCCTGTGATACTATTTGCAGAACCTAGGGATCCACCTGTGGGCAAGCCCACTGGTCCCTGAAGTTCCCGAGACGCGCCCCTACCGCACCTGTCTCCACCTGTGGAGCCCCAGCGTCATGCGGTGGACTCAGAGGAAGCGGGGGAAGATTTTTGATCCTGGGAACTGGCTGTCTGGTGCAGCTTTTTCCTTCTTCCCTTGTCTCTGTGCAGAAAGGAAGCGCCTTTGACCTGCTTGCTTTTCTGAAGCCGAAAGGACTGTACCTGAAAATACGGTGCTTTCTTAGGCTGTGAGGAAACCTGAGGTATAAAATTTTCTTCCCAGCTGTTGCTGTGGATACGAGGTCCCAGAGACCATCCCCAAACAATTCCTCACCCTTATAAGGCAGAATCTCCATGTGCCTTTTACAGGCAGCATCACCTGTCCACTGCCGGGTTTCTAATACCCTCCTTAGAATGGACATTGCATTAATTCTGGATGCCAGCCGGCAAATATCCCTCTGTGCATCCTTCATATATAAGACGACGCCTTTAATATGCTCTATGTTAGCAAAATATTATCCCTGTCTAGGGTATTAATATTATCTGACAGGGTATCAGACCACGCTGCAGCAGCACTATTTATGCTGAGGCAATTGCAGGTCTCAGTATAGAACCTGAGTGTGAATATACAGACTTCAGGATAGCCTCCTGCTTTTTATTAGCAGGCTCCTTCAAGGTGGCCGTATCCTAAGACGGCAGTGCCACCTTTTTTGACGAACGTGTGAGCGCCTTATCCACCCTAGGGGATATCTCCCAACGTGACCTATCCTCTGGCGGGAAAGGGTACGCCATCAGTAACTTTTTAGAAATTACCAGTTTCTTATCGAGGGAACCCACGCTTCTTTACACACTTCATTCGCTCATCTGATGGGGGAACAAAACACTGGCTGCTTTTTCTCCCCAAAAATAAAGCCCCTTTTATGTGGTACTTGGGTTCATGTCAGAAATGTGTAACACATTTTTCATTGGCGAGATCATGTAACGGATGTTCCTAGTGGATTGTGTATATATCTCAACCTCGGCGACACTGGAGTCAGACTCCGTGTCGACATCTGTGTCTGCCATCTGAGGTAACAGGCGTTTTTTTGAGCCCCTGATGGCCTTTGAGACGCCTGGGCAGGCGCGGGCTGAGAAGCCGGCTGTCCCACAGCTGTTACGTCATTCAGCCTTTTATGTAAGTAGTTGACATTGTCGGTTAATACCTTCCACCTATCCATCCACTCTGGTGTCGGCCCCACAGGGGGCGACATCCCATTTATCGGCCTCTGCTCCGCCTCCACATAACCTTCCTCATCCAACATGTCGACACAGCCGTACCGACACACCGCACACACACAGGGAATGCTCTGACTGAGTACAGGACCCCACAAAGTCCTTTGGGGAGACAGAGAGAGAGTATGCCAGCACACACCAGAGCGCTATATAATGCAGGGATTAACACTATAACTGAGTGATTTTTCCCCCAATAGCGGCTTGTATACATATATTGCGCCTAAATTTAGTGCCCCCCCTCTCTTTTTAACCCTTTGAGCCTGAAAACTACAGGGGAGAGCCTGGGGAGCTGTCTTCCAGCTGCACTGTGAAGAAAAAATGGCGCCAGTGTGCTGAGGGAGATAGCCCCGCCCCTTTTTCGGCTGACTTTTCTCCCGCTTTTTTATGGATTCTGGCAGGGGTAATTTATCACATATATAGCCCTGGGACTATATATTGTGATGATTTGCCAGCCAAGGTGTCTTATATTGCCCTCAGGGCGCCCCCCCCCCCCCCCAGCGCCCTGCACCCATCAGTGACCGGAGTGTGAGGTGTGCATGAGGAGCAATGGCGCACAGCTGCAGTGCTGTGCGCTACCTTGTTGAAGACAGAAGTCTTCTGACGCCGATTTTCCGGAACACTTCTTGCTTCTGGCTCTGTAAGGGTGCCGGCGGCGCGGCTACGGGAACGAACACCAAGGTCGGGTCCTGCGGTCGATCCCTCTGGAGCTAATGGTGTCCAGTAGCCTAAGAAGCCCAAACTACCACCTGTTAGGTAGGTTCGCTTCTTCTCCCCTTAGTCCCTCGCTGCAGTGAGTCTGTTGCCAGCAGATCTCACTGTAAAATAAAAAACCTAAATATACTTTCTTTCTAGGAGCTCAGGAGAGCCCCTAGTGTGCATCCAGCTCAGCCGGGCACAAGAATCTAACTGAGGTCTGGAGGAGGGTCATAGTGGGAGGAGCCAGTGCACACCAGGTAGTCCTAAAGCTTTCTTTAGTTGTGCCCAGTCTCCTGAGGAGCCGCTATTCCCCATGGTCCTTACGGAGTCCCAGCATCCACTTAGGACGTCAGAGAAATAGAATTACCGGTGAGTAAATTCTTATTTTCTCTGACGTCCTAAGTGGATGCTGGGACTCCGTAAGGACCATGGGGATTATACCAAAGCTCCCAAACGGGCGGGAGAGTGCGGATGACTCTGCAGCACCGAATGGGCAAACTCTAGGTCCTCCTCAGCCAGGGTGTCAAACTTGTAGAATTTAGCAAACGTGTTTGACCCCGACCAAGTAGCTGCTCGGCAAAGTTGAAGAGCCGAGACCCCACGGGCAGCCGCCCAAGAAGAGCCCACCTTCCTCGTGGAATGGGCTTTTACCGATTTAGGATGCGGCAGTCCAGCCGCAGAATGTGCAAGCTGAATCGTACTACAGATACAGCGAGCAATAGTCTGCTTTGAAGCAGGTGCACCCAACTTGCGGGGCGCATACAGGATAAATAGCGAGTCAGTCTTTCTGACTCCAGCTGTCCTGGAAACATAAATTTTCAGGGCCCTGACTACGTCCAACAACTTGGAAGCCTCCAAGTCTTTAGTAGCCGCAGGCACCACGATAGGTTGGTTCAGATGAAAGGCTGATACCACCTTAGGGAGAAATTGGGGACGAGTCCTCAATTCTGCCCTATCCATATGGAAAATCAGATAAGGGCTTTTACATGACAAAGCCGCCAATTCTGATACACGCCTGGCCGAAGCCAAGGCCAACAACATGACCACTTTCCACGTGAGATACTTCAATTCCACGGTTTTAAGTGGCTCAAACCAATGTGACTTTAGGAAATCCAACACCACGTTGAGATCCCAAGGTGCCACTGGAGGCACAAAAGGGGGCTGAATATGCAGCACTCCCTTAACAAAAGTTTGAACTTCAGGTAGTGAAGCCAGTTCTCTCTGGAAGAAAATCGATAGAGCCGAAATCTGGACCTTAATGGAACCCAATTTTAGGCCCATAGTCACCCCTGACTGTAGGAAGTGCAGGAAACGGCCCAGCTGAAATTCCTCCGTTGGGGCCTTCCTGGCCTTACACCACGCAACATATTTTCGCCATATGCGGTGATAATAGTTTGCGGTTACTTCTTTCCTAGCTTTAATCAGCGTAGGAATGACTTCCTCCGGAATGCCCTTTTTCTTCAGGATCCGATGTTCAACCGCCATGCCGTCAAACGCAGCTGCGGTAAGTCTTGAAACAGACAGGGCCCCTGCTGCAGCAGGTCCTGTCTGAGCGGCAGAGGCCATGGGTCCTCTGAGATCATTTCTTGAAGTTCCGGGTACCAAGCTCTTCTTGGCCAATCCGGAACAATGAGTATAGTTCTTACTCCTCTTCAACTTATTATCCTCAGTACCTTTGGTATGAGAGGAAGAGGAGGGAACACATAAACCGACCGGTACACCCACGGTGTCACTAGAGCGTCCACAGCTATCGCCTGCGGGTCTCTTGACCTGGCGCAATATCTTTCTAGCTTTTTGTTTAGGCGGGACGCCATCATGTCCACCTGTGGCCTTTCCCAACGGTTTACAACCAGTTGGAAAACTTCTGGATGAAGTCCCCACTCTCCCGGGTGGAGGTCGTGCCTGCTGAGGAAGTCTGCTTCCCAGTTGTCCACTCCCGGAATGAACACTGCTGACAGTGCTAACACGTGATTTTCCGCCCATCGGAGAATCCTTGTGGCTTCTGCCGTCCTGCTTCTCGTGCCGCCCTGTCGGTTTACATGGGCGACTGCCGTGATGTTGTCTGACTGGATCAGTACCGGCTGGTTTTGAAGCAGGGGTTTTGCCTGACTTAGGGCATTGTAAATGGCCCTCAGTTCCAGAATATTTATGTGTAGGGAAGTCTCCTGACTTGACCATAGTCCTTGGAAGTTTCTTCCCTGTGTGACTGCCCCCCAGCCTCTAAGGCTGGCATCCGTGGTCACCAGGACCCAGTCCTGTATGCCGAATCTGCGGCCCTCTTGAAGATGAGCACTTTGCAGCCACCACAGCAGAGACACCCTGGTCCTTGGAGACAGGGTTATCAGCCGATGCATCTGAAGATGCGATGCGGACCACTTGTCCAACAGGTCCTACTGAAAGGTTCTTGCATGGAACCTGCCGAATGGAATTGCTTCGTAGGAAGCTACCATCTTTCCCAGGATCCGCGTGCAGTGATGCACCGACACCTGTTTTGGTTTTAGGAGGCCTCTGACTAGAGATGACAGCTCCTTGGCCTTCTCCTCCTGGAGAAACACTTTTTTCTGTTCTGTGTCCAGAACCATCCCCAGGAACAGTAGACGTGTCGTAGGGACCAGCTGTGACTTTGGAATATTTAGAATCCAGCCGTGCTGTTGTAGCACCTCCCGAGATAGTGCTACCCCGACTAACAACTGCTCCCTGGACCTCGCCTTTATCAGGAGATCGTCCAAGTACGGGATAATTAAAACTCCCTTCCTTCGAAGGAGTATCATCATTTCGGCCATTACCTTGGTAAAGACCCTCGGAGCCGTGGATAGACCGAACGGCAACGTCTGGAATTGGTAATGACAATCCTGTACCATAAATCTGAGGTACTCCTGGTGAGGACGGTAAATGGGGACATGCAGGTAAGCATCCTTGATGTCCAGTGATACCATGTAATCCCCCTCGTCCAGGCTTGCAATAACCGCCCTGAGCGATTCCATCTTGAACTTGAATTTTTTTATATATGTGTTCAAGGATTTCAAATTTAAAATGGGTCTCCCCGAACTGTCCGGTTTCGGTACCACAAACATTGTGGCATAGTAACCCCGTCCTTGTTGAAGTAGGGGCACCTTGACTATCACCTGCTGGGAATACAGCTTGTGAATTGCCTCTAGCACTGCCTCCCTGCCTGAGGGAGTTGTTGGCAAGGCAGATTTGAGGAAACGGCGGGGGGGAGACGTCTCGAATTCCAGCTTGTACCCCTGAGATACTACTTAAAAGATCCAGGGATCCACCCGTGAGCGAGCCCACTGATTGCTGACATTTTTGAGACGGGCCCCCACCGTACCTGGCTCCGCCTGTGGAGCCCCAGCGTCATGCGGTGGACTTAGAGGAAGCGGGGGAGGACTTTTGCTCCTGGGAACTGGCTGTATGCTGCAGCTTTTTCCCTCTACCTCTGCCTCTGGGCAGAAAGGACGCGCCTTTAACCCGCTTGCCCTTATGGGGCCGAAAGGACTGTACCTGATAATACGGTGCTTTCTTTGGCTGTGAGGGAACATGGGGTAAAAATGCAGACTTCCCAGCAGTTGCTGTGGAAACTAGGTCCGAGAGACCATCCCCGAACAACTCCTCACCTTTATAAGGCAAAACTTCCATGTGCCTTTTTGAGTCTGCATCACCTGTCCACTGCCGAGTCCATAACCCTCTCCTGGCAGAAATGGACATTGCACTTATTTTAGATGCCAGCCGGCAAATATCCCTCTGTGCATCTCTCATGTATAAAAGTGCGTCTTTAATATGCTCTACGGTTAGCAATATAGTGTCCCTGTCTAGGGTATCAATATTTTTCGACAGGGAATCTAACCACGCAGCTGCAGCACTGCACATCCATGCTGAAGCAATAGCTGGTCTCAGTATAATACCTGTGTGTGTATATACAGACTTCAGGATAGCCTCCTGCTTTCTATCAGCAGGTTCCTTTAGGGCGGCTGTATCCGGAGACGGTAGTGCCACCTTCTTTGACAAGCGTGTAAGCGCTTTATCCACCCTAGGGGATGTTTCCCAACGTGACCTATCCTCTGGCGGGAAAGGGTATGTCATTAGTAACCTTTTAGAAATTACTAGTTTCTTATCGGGGGAAGCCCACGCTTCTTCACACACTTCATTTAACTCCTCAGATGGAGGAAAAACTACTGGTAGTTTTTTCTCTCCAAACATAATACCCTTTTTTTGTGCTACCGGGGGTAACATCAGAAATGTGCAACACATTTTTCATTGCCTCAATCATGTAACGTGTGGCCCTATTGGAAGTTACATTAGTCTCATCGTCGTCGACACTGGAGTCAGTATCCGTGTCAACATCTGTGTCTGCCATCTGAGGTAGCGGGCGTTTTAGAGCCCCTGATGGCTTTTGAGATGCCTGGGCAGGCACAGGCTGAGAAGCCGGCTGTCCCATATTTGGTATGTCGTCAAACCTTTTATGTAAGGAGTCGACACTGTCACGTAGTTCCTTCCACATAACCATCCACTCAGGTGTCGGCCCCGCAGGGGGTGACATCACATTTATAGGCATCTGCTCCGCCTCCACATAAGCCTCCTCATCAAACATGTCGACACAGCCGTACCGACACACCGCACACACACAGGGAATGCTCTGACAGAGGACAGGACCCCACAAAGCCCTTTGGGGAGACAGAGAGAGAGTATGCCAGCACACACCTGAGCGCTATAATAATACAGGGATTAACTGAATTATTTCCCCCAATAGCTGCTATATAAGTTACACTGCGCCTAAATTTAGTGCCCCCCCTCTCTTTTTTACCCTTTGTAGCTTGATACTGCAGGGGAGAGCCTGGGAGCGATCCTTCCAGCGGAGCTGTGAGGGAGAAATGGCGCCAGTGTGCTGAGGGAGTTAGCCCCGCCCCTTTTCCGGCGGACTTCTCCCGCTTTTTTCAGGAATTCTGGCAGGGGTAATTTATCACATATATAGCCTCTAGGACTATATATTGTGATGATTTTGCCAGGCAAGGTGTTTATATTGCTGCTCAGGGCGCCCCCCCCAGCGCCCTGCACCCATCAGTGACCGGAGTGTGGGGTGTACATGAGGAGCAATGGCGCACAGCTGCAGTGCTGTGCGCTACCTTGTTGAAGACCAAGGTCTTCTGCCGCCGATTTTCCGGACCACTTCTTGCTCCTGGCTCTGTAAGGGGGACGGCGGCGCGGCTCCGGGACCGAACGATCGAGGTCGGGTCCTGCGTTCGATCCCTCTTGGAGCTAATGGTGTCCAGTAGCCTAAGAAGCCCAAACTATCTCCAGTCAGGTAGGTTCGCTTCTCTCCCCTTAGTCCCTCGTAGCAGTGAGTCTGTTGCCAGCAGGTCTCACTGAAAATAAAAAACCTAAATATACTTTCTTTTCTAGGAGCTCAGGAGAGCCCCTAGTGTGCATCCAGCTCAGCCGGGCACAAGATTCTAAAGTCCCATACACACTGGTCGATGTATCGGCCGTTCTCTTGAACGGCCGATACATCGCGGGTCCGTCGGCCAGTGTGTACGGGCGATACGTCTGTGAACTCCGTCGTTCACAGACGTATCGCGTCGGCCGCGCAGCACAGCCGACAGCCAATATATCTAACGATATATTGGCCCGTCGCTGTGTGTGTACGGGGCGGTCGTCCAACCGCCCGTACACATGCTGCGGCGGCCGGCGGTGATTGACAGGTGAACTGGGCGGCCGCGAGCGCCCCGCCCGCCCAGTTCATGACGTCAGTCCCCCGACGGATCGGGCTGTGTGTATGCACAACACACTGCCCGATCCGTACATAGATATATCTGCAGATCAATTGATCTGCAGATATATCTAATAGTGTGTACCCTCCTTAACTGAAGTCTGGAGGATGGTCATAGTGGGAGGAGCCAGTGCACACCAGTTAGACTAAAGCTTTCTTTTAGTTGTGCCCAGTCTCCTGCGGAGCCGCTATTCCCCATGGTCCTTACGGAGTCCCAGCATCCACTTAGGACGTCAGAGAAAGGGGGTTATTCAGAGTTGTTAGCAAACCAAAAAAAGTTAGCAACTGAGCAAAACCAGGTTGCACTGCAGGTGGGGAAGATGTAAAGGCCCGCTATGTCGCCCACTCCCCACCCCTCACAGCGATGTATGGGATCGGCAGCCGGTTCCCCCGATCTTTTGAACATACGGTAAGATCAGGGGAAGCAACGGACGTCCTCACGGCCCAGATCGTTGGACAAATCTTTCCTTGTGTATGCACCTTAACATGTGCATAGAGTTAGATTTGGGTGGGGTGTGTTCAAACAGAAATCTAAATTGCAGTGTAAGAATAAAGCAGCCAGTATTTACCCTGCACAGAAACAATATAACCCACCCAAATCTAACTCTCTCTGCACATGTTACATCTGCCCCACCTGCAGTGCAAAATGGTTTTACCCAATGCTAACTTTTTTGGTTTGCTAACAACTCTAAATAACTCCCATAGTCAGTAAATAAGCTGTGTACGCAAAATCGGAAAGAACACCTAAAACAACGTTCGTTTAAGATGCATTTTAGTAATATGCTTTTAATGCATCCTCCATATACTTTTACCAATACAATCTACAGAAAGTACAGAGCATGTCAGGTGATGCCACATTCTAAAACAACATAGGCCACCAAATTAAATAGGTTGTGCATTTTTGGTTACTTTAGGCCCCACTGATGAAATCCCCGGCACAGGGGATGAAACGCGTCAGCTGAACACTTTCTCACCCCCAGAAGTCCACTATATGCCACAAATAGGGCAGCTGGTACTCTTTGTTTCCAAGCCTGCATACTGTAGCCCAGACTACGAGCGGTAGATGTGATCCTCACAGAGTCACACCGGCTAAAGATTTAATGCTTGTCCGAGTGTTTGTCCTGATTTTTTTCTAATGTCTGATGTTTTGATCAATTTTAAAGGAGTATTACACAGGAAAAAGATCTAATAAATGCAGGGAACTAAAACCATGGTGTCCTGTTCTGCAGACAGCAATGTACGGTCACAAAACAAGCACGCACATCGCTGCCCTGCTGGGCGCTCTCTCACCTCTCCCGCTCCAGAACTACATGGTTGCATGTCTCTGCCGGCGGCCGCGGGCCATTGTCCATCTCCTCTCTCAGCGACTGCGGTGATCGGTGTCCCAAGTGGAGGCATCTTATGTTATGTCATGTGACTGCAGGAGCACCAATGGAGTAGGAAGGAAGTTGCATCACTGGCGAACAGCCAATCATCTGAGACCCAGGGGTATAAAGATCCTTCAGTGGCACTTCCTGTTGCCAGTGCTTTGTTGACTACAGACCTACTGAGACCTCTGGGCATATAGCAGCAGCACCCTGCACCCTGGGCAAAAGTGGGCATCATGGAAAAGTAGCCCGATCGAAATCACTGCGAGTCAAGGAGGACACAAATGTTTCTCTTCCGTTTGCCAAGATAGACAAGCCTTTTAGGAGAACGTTCTATGGACAGACAGGTCAAAAGGTGGATATTTTTGGACAAGGTAGACATGCATTGTCTATAGCATATAGAAAAGACAGTATGCCACAGTTAGACCATACCAACAGAAATAAATGGGGTTAGTAGTGGTATGCCCTAAGACCTGAGTGACTTGCTGTAATTGCAGTAACCATGAACCATTGGGAAGGAAGTGTCGGCGTTCGGGATGCTGGCGGTCAGAAGACTGACCGCGGGATCCCGATGATTAGAATTCCAACATGGGTAAGGTAAGTATATCTACCTTACCCCAATGCCCCCTTACCCTAACCCCCCCCGGGGTGCCTAAACCTGACCGGATCCCACCATGAATTCTGGTCTGTATCAGAAAAGTCTTAAGAAGAAAGTCCAGCTACCCACCCAGGAGACGTAGCTCAATACTAGCTTGGTCAGGCAACAAGACAATAATCCAAAACATATGTCCGAAACGCTGAAAGGAAACGTAACTAAACCTAGACCTAAGGTTAGACCTAGACCTACAGCAGGCAGTTCTAAACGGAGGAGGAGTGGACTACAATTCCACCACACCGATGTGAAAGAGAGATAATGAATTATAGGGAGGGGGACAAATACCATTTCACAGCACTGTACAGCTCCCGCTCACAAAACGATTAACAATTTCTTATATAGCGCAGTATATTCCGTTGCGCTTTACAATTGGAAACAACAGTGATAGAACAAAACAGTCCTAGAGGTAGGAAGGCCCTGCTCGCAAGCTTACACTCTACAGAACTAGGCATTGATACACAAGGATAGGTAAACCATCCTAGTATGAGATCTACAGAACGTATCCTAGTTGCAGTTTACCTTCAACACATACCCAGAGGGTGTCCTCATGTAAGTGTCAGGGCGAGATCAGTATGTTTTTTATTTTATTTTTTACTAAGAAAGTTTGCCGGAAAACTCCTTGTTGCGCCAGATACCTGCATGTGACAGCGGCCACAGGAATTTCCTGCTTGAATGATGGCGTCTGAGACTAGCGCAGGCCAGAGTTACCTAAGGGCCAGCAGATGAGTAAACAGGTTCTGGGAAATCTCCATGATTGTGAAACGAGGCCCTGCATGCCTCATGCCTCGTGTCTCAGTTATACAGAGCGGCTGCAGATTGATACCTCGGGAGCACTACTCACTCCTTGGATTGCAGGAACACTGCTCTGTAAAACATGGTGGTAATGATTAATAGGTGACTCCACCTGACTCAGATCCAGTCTGGAGAAAGAAACCACCGTCCTGTGTCTAAGATCCTCTTTCCGCACCGTCACGTGCGTAGCGAGTAATCCGCAAGGTGTACAACGGTTTATTGAAGCCTTATACATATTTAATTGCCTGTGTTTGTTTAGCGGGCAAGCTGCATGACATCAGGGCTAAGGCGACAGGCCAGCAGCTGTTGGGGATGATACACAACACCACCGGCCTTCAGGAGACATAAAAGAAGATCATTCATGTATCAGGTATGCTTCATAGTTGCCTTAAGATGCGGGCAGGCTGTAATGTGCAAATATGCATAAAACATACTGAAAATGCCATTCCACATCAAGCAGCCTTACATAAATGAGACACTGTTTCCTTGGCTGTCCTCCTTTCCAAGCACGCTCTCTCTCTCTCTCTCTCTCTCTCTGTGGGCCTGAGTCAGAGTCTGAAGAAGTGGAGCGATTTTTCTTCTCCTGTGCATCCAGATAGCATCTGCAGAGTCAGAGAAGCAACAGAAGCACACAGGAGACGCACGGTCCCAAAACCGGCAAAAGACGCACCTGAGGGACTTAGAATCGGTCTCTACACGGGATCCGGTCTGAAGATCGACAATGTTTAGGTCGACCACTATAGGTCGACCGTCACTAGGTCAACATGGATGGAAGGTCGACAGGGTTTCTAGGTCGACATGAGTTTCACATTTTATTTATTTTTTCATACTTAACGATCCACGTGGACTACGACTGGAACGGTAAAGTGTGCCGAGCGAAGCGGTAGCGGAGCGAAGGCACCATGCCCGAAGCATGGCGAGCGAAGCGAGCCATGCGAGGGGACGCGGTGCACTAATTTGGGATCCCGGTCACTCTACGAAGAAAACGACACCAAAAAAAAAAAAAATTCCTCATGTCGACCTTTAGACCTGTCGACCTAGCACATGTCGACCTAGAAACCCTGTCGACCTTCCATCCATGTCGACCTAGTGACTGTCGACCTATAGTGGTCGATCTAAACATTGTCGACCTAGATACGGTCGATAAAACGAACCCCACCCCTCTACACATCCCCCTAACCCCATTAGTCTTCTACCTCCAACACAGATCCCCTCCTCCCCTATCTATCCATTAACAACACTACCCTTACCTCTGTGGTTCCACAATAACACTGCTTGGACATCATTCTCGACATCCCACCTCCTATCCGGTCCCTCTCCCAATCACGCCGCATCCATCTGTGTAACATCTCCAGGATCAGACGCAGGACCTCTCACCCTGGACGCAGGACGAACGGTGTAATGGTTAGCATCACTGCCTCAGTGCACTGAGGTCATGGGTTCGATCCCCACCATGGCCCTAACTGTGTGGAGTTTGTATATTCTCCCCGTGCTTGCGTGGCTACTCCGGTTTCTCCCCACAGTCCAAAAATATACTGGTAGGTTAACTGGCTCCCCACATAAATGAACCCTAGTGTGTGTACATGAGCAGATAAGATGGGCCAAGAGGTTCTCATCCGCCGTCACATTCTATGCTTCTCACTAAGGGGTACATTTACTAAGATGGGAGTTTATTTAAGATGGGATGTTGCCCACAGCAACCAACCAGATTCTACTTCTCATTTATCTAGCACCTTGTAGACGAGAATACCTGGATTCTGAATGGTTGCTATGGGCAACATCCCATCTTAAATAGAACTCCCATCTTAGTAAATTTACCCCTAAGCCTCTCATCCGCTTGCTTGTCACTTCTCGCCTGGACTATTGCAACCTCTTCCTGCCAGCAAAACTGCAAAACCATAACTTCGCCTTGTACATCAACTAAACAGTGTCTGAGCACCAGCTTCAGTAGACCAGGGCGACCGCAATGATAGAATGGGCGGGATTCAAATGTTTTATTGCCCCCGATCTCCCTCCTAAAGTGCCGGGAGATTGCGGGGTGATATTCTATTGACCCCCGTTATCGCGCTGATCGCGCCCATAAGAGACCCAGACAGCACAGAGGGGAGCACTGAGCTGACAGCAGAGGGGGGGGGGCGGCACTGAGCCGACAGCAAAGAGGGGGGCACTGCGCAGGCAGCAAAGAGGGGGGCACTGCGCAGGCAGCAAAGAGGGGGGGCACTGCGCAGAGTGGGCAGAGGGAGGTACAGCGCAGAGGGGTGCAGAGGCGCAGAGGGGTGCATAGTGCAGAGGGGCACCATGCAGACAGCAGAGGGGGGCACAGCGGAGGGAAGGGCACAGTGGAGAGGACAGACGGGGGCACACCTGGGGGTGGCGAGCTGAAATGCTGATATCGCACCCATCGGCAGCAACATTTGAATACTGCCGGCGGGGAGCGATGGGGGCGGGAGGAAGGGGCAGAAGATTTGAATCCCGCCCAAAGTGATAAATAAGGGCAGGGGGATTCCTGCACAGACTGCGGCGTCAGCTTCTTGGAAGTGCAGATAAGCCACCATTGTCTTTGTATCCAGTACACGATTCATAAACCAGTCAGTGATAGAGGATGTAACCATCACCCCAGCTTCCCTATCAAACCTTCCCAGACCTTACAAGTTGTGGTGTACAGACCACCGCAGCCGCAGAGAACATGTCCTCACACGTGCATTGCATGGCGTTTCCCCATTTAGCCCCTTCCTCCCAAAAAATCCCACGTCTTATTTTTCCACCCCTGTGGTTCCTCTTTTAGAGCTGTTCCATTCCCTCCAAGACAAATGGAAATGATAACAGAAATATTATACTAGAAATAAATTTGGAAGAAATACCTAAGACGTTGCTATAGGTTACAGCAAAACCAAGTGTCCTCTGCTGACCCAGATCACTTAACATTACACCTTGTGGAATAATACAAGTAAGATAAGAGTGTTTGTTCAGCGGTCACTAACTGCCAAGGTCAGCTACAATGCCGAGTATGGAAGGTGCACAGATCTATCCGGGGGGAGGAGAGTGGTGCGGCCACCGTTAGTGGCTCTCTATACCTGTGACAGTATATGAAGCATCCAATGCACATAGGGGGTCATTCTGACCCGATCGCACACTGCAGTTTATCGTAGCGGTGCGATCGGGTCAGTACTGCGCAGTTCGCCGGCGCATGCGAGACGACCGAAGTTGCCTAGCGATCGCCTCTACCTGATTGACAGGCAGAGGCGGCCGCTGGGCGGGAGGGGGGCTGGACGTTTAGGGCGCGCGCGGTCCGGCCAACGCAGGGGTGGCCGGGCCGTTGGGGGGGCAGGCTGCAGTGGATGCGCGACGTCACGCGCAGCCGCTGCGACCCGGGCAGTGAAGAGGTTCTCCCGGCCAGCTGCAGGAGCTGCACTGGCCAGGAGGTACTCCTGAAATGCAAAAGCATCGTCACTGTGTGATGCTTTTGCACTTCTGCAGGGGGGTCGGCACTGACATGCGGGACGGACTAGCCGTGTGCTGGGCGTCCCCCGGATGTCTGAGTGCAGCTACAATCAACTCAGAATGACCCCCATTATTCAGAAGGATCAGTAGTAAAAGATACACTCACTGACCGTTCTTCATTCCAGGTGCCATGTGCAAGAACGCCCGCACAATGTACAGCTCATAGTGGATCTTCACCATCAAATTGTGCCCTATGAAAACTATGCAATGCCCAATGCCAGCGACCCCGAACCTTCCCTCGCCCACAGCCGGCCAATGCCCTGGATCCAGGTATGCACCAGACATTGTAGTTAGGGCATGCGAGTGGCACAATTGGGCAGCAATGCACAACCAACAGGTATAGCTATATAACTTATATAGGACCTATAATGCTGCACTCGTCGCCTTGCATTGTATAGCAGAGCTCCTCACAGTGATTACGCGGAGGCCATATTTGTGGGGATAACGATAGGTGCTGGAGCACCCGCAATGTGTGCGCTGCCGCTAGCTATGTATATGTATGGACTGCCATTGTTTTTATCATAGGGGGTTTGGGGACTCGGGCACCCCAATATATATATTTTTTGAAAGTATCTGTAACTGCCCATATCAAGTGCTGCTGGTGCTAATATGATGACACAGTGGTTACTCTCCAGTACCTTGGGCCTAATTCAGAGTTGAGAACAGCTGCAAATTTGTTAGCAGTTGGGCAAAACCATTCTCCACTGCAGGGGGGGGCAGATGTAACATGTGCAGAGAGAGTTAGATTTGGGTGGGGTGTGTTCAAACTGAAAACGAAATTGCAGTGTAAAAATAAAGCAGCCAGTATTTACCCTGCACAGAAACAAAACAACCCACCCAAATCTAACTCTCTCTGCACATGTTATATCTGCCTCCCCCTGCGGTGCACATGGTTTTGCCCATCTGCTAACAAATTTGCTGCTACGATCAACTCTGATTACCCCCCTAGTGTCATCATCTGCTGCTCAGTAAGCAGAGGGGGGCTACCGCGCAAAGAGGGAAGCACCGCAGAAAGCAAAGAGGGAGGCACAGAGCAGAGGGGGCACTACGCAGAGAGCAAAGTGGGGGGCACTACGCAGTGAGAAGAGGGAGCACTGAGCAGAAAGCAAAGTGGGGGGCACTGAGCAGACAGCAAAGAGGGGGGCACTGCGCAGACAGCAAAGAGGGGGGCACTGCGCAGACAGCAAAGAGGGGGGTACAGCGCAAACAGCAAAGAGGGGGGTACAGCGCAGAGGGGGCCCAGCGCAGTGGGGCACTGTGCAGACAGCAAAGGGGGCAAGAGCAGAGATGGAAGCCTCGCAGAGAGCAAAGAGGTAGGCACTATGCACAGAGTTGAGGGGGCACTACACAGAGAGCAAATAGGGGGGCACTATGCAGAGAGAATAGGGGGGCACTGTGCAGACAGCAAAGAGAGGGGCACTGAGCAGACAGCAAAGAGGGGGGCCAGCGCAGAGGGGGGCACAGCACAGAGGGCAGAGAGGGGCACAAGGGGGCAAACCACAGAGGGGGGCACAGGACCACACAGAGAGCAGAGGGGGCCCCGTGCAGAGAGGGGCACTGTGCAAACAGCAAAGAGGGGGGCACAGCACAGAAGGCACAGGGGAGCACAGAGGGCAGAAGGGGGCACAGCGCAGAGGGGGTCACCGCACAGAGAGCAGAGTGGGACACCGCACAGAGGGCAGCACAGCGCAGAGTGGGGCACTATGAGGGATATACTGTATGGGGCACTATACAGTGAGGTAAGGCAGACAGCAGGGATTGGGGAATGATGCCCCGGAATAAGGTGACTGGCAGGGGCTGGTGGCATTGTTTGGTATCACAGTCACCCTGCACCCACCTTGTCTATCTCCCGGACCTTCTCCACGGGGGCGCCCACCAGGACGCAGACCTCCAGGAGCCCGGAGGGCAGCGGGGTGTCCTCCATCTCCGGGGGTGGTGCAGACCACAGCGGGCATCACGGACACATGAATCTCCCCCGGTGCGCTGTGCTGCTGGCCGGGGCTCCGGTGTGTGTGGCGGGGGCGCCGCGGGGCTGGGTGACGGCTGCCCGGGCTCTCCTCCTCCTCCACTGCTGCCGCTGGCTGGTTGGGAGGGCGGGGGCAGACGCCCGGGCATCGCTTCCTGGTGACCGTCACCTCCCCCGGAGCCTCCCCTGTCCGCCCTATCCCTCCTACCCCGCCCTCCCCGGGGCATCCCGGGCTGTTGACATGGGTCGGGGAAGGTAATAGTGTGAAGGGGACTCTGGGGTAATATCATGTGGGGGCCGGTGTGAAGGGGACTCTGGGGTAATGTCATGTGGGGGCTGGTGTGAGGGGTACTCGGGTAATATCATGTGGGGGCCGGTGTGAGGAGGACTCTGGGGTAATGTCATGTGGGGGCTGGTGTGAGGGGTAATATCATGTGGAGGCCGGTGTGAGGAGGACTCCGGGGTAATGTCATGTGGGGGCCGGTGTGAGGGGTACTCTGGGGTAATATCATGTGGGGGCCGGTGTGAGGGGGACTCCGAGGTAATGTCATGTGGGGGCCGGTGTGAGGGGTACTCTGGGGTAATATCATGTGGGGGCCGGTATGAGGGGGACTCCGGGGTAATGTCACGTGGAGGCCGGTGTGAGGGGTACTCTGGGGTAATATCATGTGGGGGCCGGTGTGAGGGGGACTCTGGGGTAATATCATGTGGGGGCCGGTGTGAGGGGGACTCTGGGGTAATGTCATGTGGGGGCCGGTGTGAGGGGGACTCCGGGCTAATATCATGTGGAGGCCGGTGTGAGGGGTACTCTGGGGTAATGTCATGTGGAGGCCGGTGTGAGGACAACCGTGGGGTAATGTCATGTGGGGACCGGTGTGAGGGGTACTCTGGGGTAATATCATGTGGGGGCCGGTGTGAGGGGTACTCTGAGGTAATGTCATGTGGAGGCTGGTGTGAGGGGGACTCCGGGGTAATGTCATGAGGGGGCCGGTGTGAGGAGGACTCCGGGGTAATGTCATGTGGGGGCCGGTGTGAGGGGGACTCCGCTGTAATGTCATGTGGAGGCTGGTGTGAGGGGGACTCCGGGGTAATGTCATGAGGGGGCCGGTGTGAGGAGGCCTCCGGGGTAATGTCATGTGGGGACCGGTGTGAGGGGTACTCTGGGGTAATATCATGTGGGGGCCGGTGTGAGGGGGACTCCGGGGTAATGTCATGTGGGGCCGGTGTGAGGGGTAATCTGGGATAATATCATGTGGAGGCTGGTGTGAGGAGGACTCCGGGGTAATGTCATGTGGGGCCGGTGTGAGGGGGCTCAGGGGTAATGTCGTGGGGACCGGTGTGAGGGGTAATCTGGGATAATATCATGTGGAGGCTGGTGTGAGGAGGACTCCGGGGTAATGTCATGTGGGGACGGTGTGAGGGGGCTCAGGGGTAATGTCATGTGGGGACCGGTGTGAGGGGTAATCTGGGGTAATATCATGTGGAGGCTGGTGTGAGGAGGACTCCGGGGTAATGTCATGTGGGGACTGTGGGATTGTTATGTGGCTACTTTGGGATTAATGTTACGTGAGGATTTTTGGATTAATGTTACGTGAGGACTGGTGTGGGGCCTGTGGAACTAATGTTACGTGAGGACTGGTGTGGGGCCTGTGGAACTAATGTTACGTGGGGACTGGTGTGGGGCCTGTGGAACTAATGTTACGTGAGGACTGGTGTGGGGCCTGTGGAACTAATGTTACGTGGGTACTGGTGTGGGGCCTGTGGAAGTAATGTTACGTGAGGACTGGTGTGGGGCCTGTGGAACTAATGTTACGTGGGGACTGGTGTGGGGCCTGTGGAACTAATGTTACGTGAGGACTGGTGTGGGGCCTGTGGAACTAATGTTACGTGGGTACTGGTGTGGGGCCTGTGGAAGTAATGTTACGTGGGGACTGGTGTGGGGCCTGTGGGATTAATGTTACGTGGGGACTGGTGTGGGGCCTGTGGAACTAATGTTACGTGGGGACTGGTGTGGGGCCTGTGGAACTAATGTTACGTGGGGACTGGTGTGGGGCCTGTGGAACTAATGTTACGTGAGGACTGGTGTGGGGCCTGTGGAACTAATGTTACGTGGGGACTGGTGTGGGGCCTGTGGGATTAATGTTACGTGGGGACTGGTGTGGGGCATGTGGGATAAATGTTACGTGGGGACTGGTGTGGGGCCTGTGGAACTAATGTTACGTGGGGACGGGTGTGGGGCATGTGGGATAAATGTTACGTGGGGACTGGTGTGGGGCCTGTGGAACTAATGTTACGTGGGGACTGGTGGGTCTGTGGAACTAATGTTACGTGGGGACTGGTGTGGGGCCTGTGGAACTAATGTTACGTGAGGACTGGTGTGGGGCCTGTGGAACTAATGTTACGTGGGGACTGGTGTGGGGCCTGTGGGATTAATGTTACGTGGGGACTGGTGTGGGGCATGTGGGATAAATGTTACGTGGTGACTGGTGTGGGGCCTGTGGAACTAATGTTACGTGGGGACGGGTGTGGGGCATGTGGGATAAATGTTACGTGGGGACTGGTGTGGGGCCTGTGGAACTAATGTTACGTGGGGACTGGTGGGCCTGTGGAACTAATGTTACGTGGGGACGGGTGTGGGGCATGTAGGATAAATGTTACGTGGGGCCTGTGGAACTAATGTTAGGTGAGGACTGGTGTGGGGCCTGTGGAACTAATGTTACGTGGGGACTGGTGGGCCTGTGGAACTAATGTTACGTGGGGACGGGTGTGGGGCATGTAGGATAAATGTTACGTGGGGCCTGTGGAACTAATGTTAGGTGAGGACTGGTGTGGGGCCTGTGGGACTAATGTTACGTGGGGACTGGTGTGGGGCCTGTGGGATAAATGTTACGTGGTGACTGGTGTGGGGCCTGTGGAACTAATGTTACGTGGGGACTGGTGTGGGGCCTGTGGAACTAATGTTACGTGGGGACGGGTGTGGGGCATGTGGGATAAATGTTACGTGGGGACTGGTGTGGGGCATGTGGGATAAATGTTACGTGGGGACTGGTGGGGGGCCTGTGGAACTAATGTTACGTGGGGACGGGTGTGGGGCCTGTGGAACTAATATTACGTGGGGACGGGTGTGGGGCATGTAGGATAAATGTTACGTGGGGCCTGTGGAACTAATGTTAGGTGAGGACTGGTGTGGGGCCTGTGGGACTAATGTTACGTGAGGACTGGTGTGGGGCCTGTGGGACTAATGTTAGGTGGGGACTGGTGTGGTGTGTACACCAGTGATGGATAGCCTGTGACACATGGACTGCGCTAGATTAGACATTCTATATACACGTAGGGGCAGCGTAGGGAGTATCTCCGGTATACTTCGCGTTCTGGAAGGTCTGCGGGCCTGCATCTTACTGTGCATCAGCCTCTCAGGTGTGTTTGGAATGCTCAGTGCTGGGGATTATTCCATGTAGCTCCTGTGCGCGGCTCATTCGCTAATCCAGGTAAAAAGACGGAGGTCCAAAAGAGTGACCGGCGCTACACCTCCGTATGCTTAATGTGCGACCATATAACGGTTCCTTAGCCACAAAAATGCTAATCCCAACTAATGAGGACAGTATTGCTACGATGCCAATAGGTAGCAAAGTTCAGGAACCACTGCTTGCGAGGTACTGTCTGATTTACCAATGGACACAATACCGACGGTCATCCTGACAGCCATTGACTGACAGTCAAAATACAGACACAGTCAAAATACCGACGTTCATTATGTCGACGTTTTCAAAATGCCGACATAGTCAGAATACCGACATTTGAAATGACGTCATGCGTTTTTAAGGAATTTTTGCCCCAAAACAGACTTGTTCATACTTTACCATCGCCGTGGACCTGGAGGCGGGAATATAATAGTGCGCCGAGCGCGGCGGTACACTTAGACGGTGTACATGTCGACCTATCTCGACATTGACACACAAAAAAACCACAGAAAAACTCATGTCGGTATTTTTACATGTCGGTATTTTGACTGTAGGTCAATGGCTGTTGGGATTTTGTGCGTCGGTATTGTGTCGGTAAATCATACTGAACCTGTCTGGATGGGTACACACCTGGCAGACATGTCAGTGAACCCAACAGGGCAGATGATTTAGGTAAGTATACACACTTACGGATTGCCAAGGATAATTTAGCCGGATTCCCATGAGACTTTGGGCCCAGGTGTGCAGCCCACAGGTGAGGTGGATGCGGGGGATACAGGAATTGGGTAGAGGGCTGGGGTTGTGCCCTGCTGATGTTTGGCTGGGTAGCATGACCATGGCTCTTAGACTGACACTAATGGGCCCCACACACTTGTCGACCCGCCACCGAGCTGCCCGCCGCCTGATGCGGCGAGGGGGAGTTGACGGGGAGAGTGAAGTTTCTTCACTCCACCCGTCATCCGGCTCCATAGCAGTGCATGCTTTTATGGACGAGATTGTCCATATTGGCCTGCATGCACAAGCGACGGGGCACCAACGATGAACGAGCGTGGGGCCGCACATTGTTCATCGCTGGTGCCTACACACTGCAAGATATCAACGAGTTCTCGTTCATTAATGAAGGAGAACGTTCATATCGTTCAGTGTTATCTGCCAGTGTGTAGGGCCTATAAGCCTTAGCAACGCGAGGAAGTATTTGTTATATTAATTATAATTAATTACATTGGCCGATTCTAGTTGGTCCTGAAAATGTAGTATTGTCTGCATGCAGCATACCTAACACATATATATATATATACAGTATATATATCACTCCATTGTGCTGCCTCTTATCTATCCTCTTACCTCATTAAGGTTCTCCGCATCCACCTTTGACCTTGTCGCAACACATCTGATCCTTCCGTCAAAAGCCTGTCATTTCCTATTCCTGCCTCATTGCAACATGACCAGATCTCAGAGAAAAACAAACATCGCTGGGATCTCTGCCATAGATGGCAAAGCCATCGGCCATCATTGGCAAGTAGGGTCGCCACCTCTCTCGGATTTCCAAGATTCTCCAGGGTGTGGTGGCAACCCTCCAGGAGGCTTTTCCCCTCACCCGGATTCCGGGATTCTCCGGGAGGTAGGCGTAGCGTGCGGCCGGCAACACAACACTGACAGTGTCAGTCACAGCTGTCCCCTATGTGCGCGCCGCACGCACCGCCGCTAGCACCGCCCCCAGCAGTCCCACTGTTTTGTGGGCTGGTGGAGGCGGAGCTCTGCCAAGACTGACAGGTCTGCGTTTTGTGGGGACTAGCGCTGCACTAGCCTAGGTGCGTACATTTAAATAATAACTGTAATGTCATTAATAAATGCATAGATTGGATTTGCATTGGATTTGAGATGGGCTCAATTTTTCTCAAAACTTGATGAGGGACAAGGTACAGAACTAAAAAAGATTGTATGTTTTGTTCTCTCCATCCCTGTTTCAAATGCTGCCTGCGAGCGCATTTTCAGCATTGTAAATGATATTTGGCGTAAGGAGAGAAACCGCCTGAATGAAGCGCACACGAAAGCAGAAGTTCTGACTTTTGTAAACTTTACAATGGACTGCAAGGAGTTCCACGCATTTGTTTGTTCAAAGCCAGACATATTAAAGTCGGTGCGTAGCAAACTGTTCAGGACTTTTTGTCTATATGAAAGTAGTTTTTTTTTTAATATTTTGTGTATTTCTAATAAAATACATATTTACTATTTTATAAATATGGTACATCATTTTATTTACATGGACATTGCTTGGTGGTGGGGTGAGGGGATTGGTGGATGGATCTCCAGGAATCGATGTTGCATGAGGTGTCAACCCTATTGGCAAGTCATTACTGGTCGATGGCAGCATATCCTCCAAAAACACCCCACGTTTCGGGGGATAACCTCAAATATTAAGCATCCCAAGATGTAACAAGGAGGCACCAATGTAGATACAGTGGGGTAAATTTACTAAGATGGGAGTTCTATTTAATATGTGATGTTGCCCGTAGCAACCAATCAGAATCCAGGTAATATCTTCTAGAAGGTGCTAGATAAATGAGAACTACAATCTGATTGGTTGCTACGGGCAACATCCCATCTTGAATAGAACTCCCATCTTAGTAAATTTACCCCAGTATCTCCAATATCTGTCCCAGTCCCTCCATTTCCTACTGCAGCCGCAGCCCCCATAGATTTCTACGGGAGAATGTGATGCTGTCAGATTTAACAATATCTGGAACGCGCCGCAGTGAAGAGAGGCGGGGGTCTACTGCGCAGGCGCTGGTCTCCAGGAACATAACAGCCTCGCCACATTCACGGTGATCTACTGCGCTTGCACAGATCTCTGGGAAAAATGCACCTGCGCAATTTCCCAGGTGATTTCTGCGGTGAGGATGGACCGGTATATTTGGGCGCGGTGTAGATCCCGCAATTTCAAATATGCCAATGCAACCGAGAAGCTTTATTCCTACAATTCCATACAAGAACTTAGCACATCGTGTGTCTCTCCGCATGAGACGTATTGCACGAGTAATAGTGTTTCAGAAACTTGTGGTTATGTGTACAAGACTATAATACCCTGGGACATGAACAGCAATGATTGTGTCTGCATGAAGCGCGATGGTTTCCGGAGTCTCTGCACAGTCTCTCTGGGGAGTTGGGTAAAGTCTGTCAGCCGCTTTCAGTTTCAGCAATAAAGACGTTTTACTCCCCATCTGCAGTTACTGGAAACCCCGTCTTCAGACATTAAACTATTACATAATTGTCATTTATTGTTTTGTCTTGTGATACAAGGGTGGCTCTATGGATAGCATTGCTGCTCAAGACTTCTGTTTGACCAATACATAATGTGTGTGGAGTTTGTATGTTCTCTCCTTGTTTGCCTTTGTTTCCTCCAGATGCTCCATTCTCCTTGCGCAGTCCAAGAAGTTACTGGTAAGTTTATTGGCTGCTGACTATTATAGACCCAAAAGTGAGTGATTGGGAATTTAGACTGTAAGCTCCACTGTGGACCTATGAGACTGATATTCTTCTTACAGCACTGCGGTAATATGGTGTCTGCACTACATTGTCCATGCTAATAAGATTGGGATAATATGAAGGAAATACAGAATACTCAGACATAACGCTTCCTGTCTGGGAGATAACCTGAGTAGTAAGTCACTGTAGTGCACAACCAGTTATTACAGTATTTTACTTCTGAAATCACATATTTGCATTAGTTTCCAGTGCGTGGTGTACTGTAGCTGCTTATGCAGTCAGGAAGAAGTCACCAGCCAGCTACACCTGCTGTGCTGTACTGTCTGTCGTTCAGCCCTCCCAAATATATACAGCAGGGTTAGTCAACATGCCGCCCTGCAGCTGCCCATCGAACTACATATCCCAGCATGCCCTGCCATAGTTATAGTGTGTCCTAATAGCAAAACTGTGACAGCTTGCTGGGATGTGTAGTTCCACAGCAACTGAAGGACCTATGTTGAATACTCCTGATATGCAGGATGGAGAGATAGCTGCTGCTATCACAGGAGAGAACAACGAGATGCAGTCAGGATTCCGGCTGTTGAAATCCCAATGGTCAGAGTGCCGACAATAAGTACTAGGGTTAGGCACTAGGGGAAGGGTTGGGGAGGTTAGGGTTACGCTGCAGGAGGGGAGGATAAGGTTAGGCTGCGAGAGGGGAGGGTTGGGCTAGGTTGCAGGAGGGGAGGTTAGGGTTAGGCTGCGAGAGGGGAGGGTTGGGCTAGGTTGCAGGAGGGGAGGTTAGGGTTAGGCTGCAGGAGGGATGGGTTAGGCTGTGAGAGGGGAGGGTTGGGCTAGGTTGCAGGAGGGGTGGTAAGGGTTAGGCTGCAGGAGGGATGGGTTAGGCTGCGAGAGGGGAGGGTTGGGCTAGGTTGCAGGAGGGGTGGTAAGGGTTAGGCTGCGGGATGGAAGGGTTAGGCTGCGGGAGGGATGGATTAGGATGTGGAAGGGATGGGTTAGGGTTAGGCTGCGTGAGGGGAGAGTTAGGCTGCGGGAGGGATGGGTTAGGCTGCGGGAAGGATGGGTTAGGCTGCGGGAGGGAGGGGTTAGGCTGCGGGAAGGATGGGTTAGGGTTAGGCTGCTGGAGGGAAGAGTTAGGCTGCGGGAGGGATGGGTTAGGGTTAGGCTGCGGGAAGGAAGAGTTAGGGTTAGTCTGCGGGAGGGATGGATTAGGGTTAGGCTGCGGGAGGGAGGGGTTAGGCTGCGGGAGGGAGGGGTTAGGCTGCGGGAGGGGAGGGTTAGGCTGCTGGAGGGAAGAGTTAGGCTGCGGGAGGGATGGGTTAGGGTTAGGCTGCGGGAGGGAAGAGTTAGGCTGCGGGAGGGATGGGTTAGGGTTAGGCTGCGGGAGGGAGGGGTTAGGCTGCGGGAAGGATGGGTTAGGGTTAGGCTGCTGGAGGGAAGAGTTAGGCTGCGGGAGGGATGGGTTAGGCTGCGGGAGGGAGGGGTTAGGCTGCGGAAGGAGTGGGTTAGGCTGCGGGAGGGATGGATTAGGGTTAGGCTGTGGGAGGGGTGGGTTAGGGTTAGGCTGCGGGAGGGAAGGGTTAGGATGTGGGAAGGATGGGTTAGGGTTAGGCTGTGGGAGGGATGGGTTAGGGTTAGGCTGAGGGAGGGAGGGGTTATGCTGCGGAAGGGGTGGGTTAGACTGCGGGAGGAATGGATTAGGGATAGGCTGCCGAAGGGGTGGGTTAGGCTGCGGGAGGAATGGATTAGGGTTAGGCTGCGGGAGGGATGGGTTAGGCTGCGGGAGGGGTGGGTTAGGCTGCGGGAGGAATGGATTAGGGTTAGGCTGCGGGAGGGATGGGTTAGGCTGCGGGAAGGATGGGTTAGGGTTAGGCTGCGGGAGGGAGGGGTTAGGCTGCGGAAGGGGTGGGTTAGGCTGCGGAAGGGGTGGGTTAGGCTGCGGGAGGGGAGGGTTAGGCTGCGGAAGGGGTGGGTTAGGCTGCGGGAGGGATGGATTAGGGTTAGGCTGCGGGAGGGATGGGTTAGGCTGCGGGAGGGATGGATTAGGGTTAGGCTGCGGGAGGGATGGGTTAGGCTGCGGGAGGGATGGATTAGGGTTAGGCTGCGGGAGGGATGGGTTAGGCTGCGGGAGGAATGGATTAGGGTTAGGCTGCGGGAGGGATGGATTAGGGTTAGGCTGCGGGAGGGATGGATTAGGGTTAGGCTGCGGGAAAGATGGGTTAGGCTGCGGGAGGGATGGATTAGGGTTAGGCTGCGGGAGGGATGGGTTAGGCTGCGGGAGGGATGGGTTAGGCTGCGGGAAGGATGGGTTAGGGTTAGGTTGCGGGAGGGGATGGGAGGGTTAGGCTGCGGGAGGGATGGGTTAGGCTGCGGGAGGGATGGGTTAGGGTTAGGCTGCGGGAGGGATGGATTAGGGTTAGGCTGCGGGAGGGGAGGGTTAGGCTGCTGGAGGGAAGAGTCAGGCTGCGGGAGGGATGGGTTAGAGTTAGGCTGCGGGAGGGATGGGTTAGGCTGCGGGAGGGAGGGGTTAGGGTTAGGCTGCGGAAGGGGTAGGTTAGGGTTAAAATACAGAGATCCGTCTGGACTTTGAATGTTGAGATGCTGCTGCTGTCGGCTTTCTGACCGTCTGGATTTAAACCGCCGGGATATCAATACCATCCCAGTGCTTCTTGTCTCCGTATCCTAGTTTATATTCTGTTGCCTCCCACGTCATTGTACCCCCACAGTGAGCAAGCTGTTACTAACACAAGTTTTAAACGGGCAACAACAGGTGCAGCATAATAGCTGATCTGTACTGACATCCTCTGCACGCTAGCACCTTCCCAGTGTGAGCACTCTGCACGCTAGCACCTTCCCAGTGTGAGCACTCTGCACGCCAGCGCCTTCCCAGTGTGAGCACTCTGCACGCTAGCGCCTTCCCAGTGTGAGCACTCTGCACGCCAGCGCCTTCCCAGTGTGAGCACTCTGCACGCCAGCGCCTTCCCAGTGTGAGCACTCTGCACGCCAGCGCCTTCCCAGTGTGAGCACTCTGCACGCTAGCGTCTTCCCAGTGTGAGCACTCTGCACGCCAGCGCCTTCCCAGTGTGAGCACTCTGCACGCCAGCACCTTCCCAGTGTGAGCACTCTGCACTCTAGCACCTTCCCAGTGTGAGCACTCTGCACTCTAGCACCTTCCCAGTGTGAGCACTCTGCACGCTAGCACCTTCCCAGTGTGAGCACTCTGCACGCTAGCGCCTTCCCAGTGTGAGCACTCTGCACTCTAGCACTTTCACAGTGTGAGCACTCTGCACGCTAGCACCTTCCCAGTGTGAGCACTCTGCACGCTAGCACCTTCCCAGTGTGAGCACTCTGCACTCTAGCGTCTTCCCAGTGTGAGCACTCTGCACGCTAGCGCCTTCCCAGTGTGTGCACTCTGCACGCTAGCACTTTCCCAGTGTGAACACTTTGCACATTAGCACCTTCCAGTGTGAGCACTTTGCACTCTAGCACTTTCCCAGTGTGAGCACTTTGCACATTAGCACCTTCCCAGTGTGAACACTTTGCACATTAGCACCTTCCAGTGTGAACACTCTGCACTCTAGCACTTTCCCAGTGTGAGCACTCTGCACGCTAGCACCTTCCCAGTGTGAGCACTCTAGCACCTTCCAGTGTGAGCACTTTGCACTCGAGCGACTTTCAGTGTGAGCATTTTGCATGCTAGCACTTTCCTGGTGCGAGCACTCTGCATACTAGCACCTTCCCAGTGTGAGCACTCTGCATGCTAGCACCTTCCCAGTGTGAGCACTCTGCATGCTAGCACCTTCCCAGTGTGAGCATTCATAGTACATAGCACCCCCATGGAGATCCATGCAGTTCTGATAGGCATTCCTGAGCAGTGACTGCAGGGTGGCTTTCATCAGGGTGTGTGTCGGGGACGCCCATGTATTGGCGGATATTCTAAGCAACCATAAAGTTGCTATAATGTCCGATAATGTGGTCCATGTCCGCTCGATGGTACAACTATTTGCGCACTGCAGTGAATTGGAGCCGCAGCCGGAAGACAGCCCATCGGCTGCGGCGTTAGCATAATTTGCATTAGCGCCCACCACCCACCTCTGAATCACGCCTGTGTTCTGTGCACGCATACTATCTTCATATTGGAGGAATTTTCTGCATAACGTATCACAAAATGACTCTACAAGAGAGAACTTCATTCTCTGAATACCGATACTTCTTTCTCTAACGTCCTAGTGGATGCTGGGGACTCCGTAAGGACCATGGGGAATAGACGGGCTCCGCAGGAGACTGGGCACTCTAAGAAAGAATTAGGACTACTGGGGTGCACTGGCTCCTCCCTCTATGCCCCTCCTCCAGACCTCAGTTAGAATCTGTGCCCGGACGGTGCTGGGTGCATTTTAGTGAGCTCTCCTGAGGTTGCTAATAAGAAAGTATTTTGTTAGGTTTTTTTATTTTCAGAGAGATCTGCTGGCAACAGACTCTCTGCTACGTGGGACTGAGTGAAGAGAAGCAAACCTACCAACTGCGGATAGGTTGTGCTTCTTAGGCTACTGGACACCATTAGCTCCAGAGGGATCGAACACAGGAACTCACCCTTGGTCGTCCGTTCCCGGAGCCGCGCCGCGTCCCCCTCGCAGAGCCAGAAGACAGAGGCCGGCGAGTGAAGCAAGAATCGGCGGCAGAAGACTCCTGTCTTCAGATGAGGTAGCGCACGGCACTGCAGCTGTGCGCCATTGCGCCCACACTAACCCACACACTCCGGTCACTGTACGGTGCAGGGCGCAGGGGGGGGGGGCGCCCTGGGCAGCAATTGAGTACCTCCTGGCAAATAGAGCATATATACAGCTGGGCACTGTATATATGCATGAGCCCCCGCCATTATTTTCCACAAAATCGCGGGACAGAAGCCCGCCGCTGAGGGGGCGGGGCTTCTTCCTCAGCACTCACCAGCGCCATTTTCTCTCCACAGCTCCGCTGAGAGGAAGCTCCCCTGGCTCTCCCCTGCAGAATCACGGTAGAAAGAGGGTGAAAAGAGAGGGGGGGGGGGCACATAAATTTAGCGCAAATTCACTAATACAGCAGCTACTGGGTAAACACTAAGTTACTGTGTGATTCCTGGGTCATATAGCGCTGGGGTGTGTGCTGGCATACTCTCTCTCTGTCTCTCCAAAGGGCCTTGTGGGGATTCTGTCCTCAAATAGAGCATCCCCTGTGTGTGTGGTGTGTCGGTACGATTGTGTCGACATGTTTGACGATGAAGGCTATGTGGAAGCAGAGCAGGTGCAGTTGAATGTGGTGTCTCCGCCGACGGCGCCGACACCTGATTGGATGGATATGTGGAAGGTGTTAAATGATAATGTAAACTCCTTGCTTAAAAGGTTGGATAAAGCTGAAGCCTTGGGACAGTCAGGGTCTCAACCCATGCCTGATCCTACAGCGCAGAGGCCGTCAGGGTCTCAGAAGCGCCCACTATCCCAAAATTGTTGACACAGATATCGACACGGATTCTGACTCCAGTGTCGATGGCGATGATGCAAAGCTGCAGCCTGAAATGGCTAAAGCCATTCGATACATGATTATAGCAATGAAGGATGTATTGCACATATCAGAGGTAAACCCTGTCCCTGACAAGAGGGTTTATATGTTTGGGGAAAAAAGACAAGAAGTGACTTTTCCCCCTTCACATGAGTTAAATGAGTTATGTGAAAAAGCGTGGGACTCTCCTGATAGGAAAGTGCAGATTCCCAAACGGTTACTTATGGCGTATCCTTTCCCGCCAACGGACAGGTTACGCTGGGAGTCATCCCCTAGGGTAGACAAAGCTTTGACACGCTTATCTAAGAAGGTGGCCCTGCCGTCACAGGATACGGCCTCCCTAAAGGATCCTGCGGATAGGAAGCAGGAAGGTATCCTGAAGTCTGTTTATACACATTTCCGGTACCATACTGAGGCTGGCAATTGCGTCGGCCTGGATGTGCAGTGCTGTAGCAGCATGGACAGATACTCTGTCTGAGGAACTGGATACCTTGGACAAGGATTCTATTTTACTGACCCTGGGGCATATGAGGGATGCCCAGAGGGACATTTGCCTACTAGGCTCTAGAATAAATGCAAGGTCAATTTCTGCCAGAAGGGTCCTGTGGACTCGGCAATGGACAGGTGATGCCGACTCAAAAAAGCACATGGAGGTTTTACCTTATAAGGGTGAGGAATTGTTTGGGGACGGTCTCTCGGACCTAGTTTCCACAGCTACGGCTGGAAAGTAAAATTTTTTGCCATATATTCCCTCACAGCCTAAGAAAGCACCGTATTACCAAATGCAGTCCTTTCGATCACAAAAAGGCAAGAAAGTCCGAGGTGCGTCCTTTCTTGCCAGAGGCAGGGGTAGAGGAAAGAAGCTGCACAATACAGCTAGTTCCCAGGAACAGAAGTCCTCCCCGGCTTCCACTAAATCCACCGCATGACGCTAGGGCTCCACAGGTGGAGCCGGGAGCGGTGGGGGCGCGTCTCCGAAATTTCAGCCACCAGTGGGTTCGCTCACAGGTGGATCCCTGGGCTATACAGATTGTGTCTCAGGGATACAAGCTGGAATTCGAGGTGATGCCCCCTCACCGTTACCTCAAATCAGCCCTGCCAGCTTCCCCCATAGAAAGGGAGGTAGTGTTAGCGGCAATTCACAAGTTATATCTCCAGCAGGTGGTGGTAAAGGTTCCCCTCCTTCAACAGGGAAGGGGTTACTATTCCACAATGTTTGTGGTACCGAAACCGGACGGTTCGGTCAGACCCATTTTGAATTTAAAGTCCCTGAACATTTACCTGAAAAGGTTCAAGTTCAAGATGGAATCGCTCAGAGCGGTCATTGCAAGCCTGGAAGAGGGGGATTTTATGGTGTCTCTGGACATAAAGGATGCTTACCTGCATGTCCCCATTTATCCACCTCATCAGGAGTACCTCAGATTTGTGGTACAGGACTGTCATTACCAATTCCAGACGTTGTCGTTTGGTCTGTCCACGGCACCGAGAATATTTACCAAGGTAATGGCGGAAATGATGGTGCTCCTACGAAAGCAAGAAGTCACAATTATCTCATACTTGGACGATCGCCTCATAAAGGCGAGGTCCAGGGAGCAGTTGCTGATCAGCGTAGCACACTCTCAGGAAGTGTTGCAACAGCACGGCTGGATTCTGAATATTCCCAAGTCACAGCTGATTCCTACGACGCGTCTGCCCTTCCTGGGCATGATTCTGGACACGGACCAGAAGAAGGTGTTTCTCCCGGCGGAGAAGGCTCAGGAACTCGTGACTCTGGTCAGAGACCTCTTAAAACCAAAACAGGTGTCGGTGCATCACTGCACGCGAGTCCTGGGAAAGATGGTGGCATCGTACGAGGCCATTCCCTTCGGCAGGTTCCATGCGAGGACCTTTCAATGGGATCTGTTGGACAAGTGGTCCGGATCGCATCTTCAGATGCATCGGCTGATCACCCTATCCCCCAGGGCCAGGGTGTCTCTTCTGTGATGGCTGCAGAGTGCTCACCTTCTCGAGGGCCGCAGGTTCGGCATACAGGACTGGGTCCTGGTGACCAGGGATGCAAGCCTCCGAGGATGGGGGGCAGTCACTCAGGGAAGAAACTTCCAGGGGCTGTGGTCAAGTCAGGAGACTTGTCTGCACATAAATATCCTGGAACTATGGGCCATATACAACGCCCTGAGGCAAGCGGAGCCTCTGCTTCGCAACCAACCGGTGCTGATTCAGTCAGACAACATCACCGCAGTGGCCCATGTAAACCGCCAGGGCGGCACAAGAAGCAGGGTGGCGATGGCGGAAGCCACCAGAATTCTTCATTGGGCGGAGAATCACGTGCAAGCACTGTCAGCAGTGTTCATTCCGTGAGTGGACAACTGGGAAGCAGACTTCCTCAGCAGGCACGACCTCCACCCGGGAGACTGGGGACTTCATCAAGAAGTCTTCACACAGATTACAAATCAATGGGAACTGCCACAGGTGGACATGATGGCATCCCGCCTCAACAAAAAGCTACAAAGGTATTGCGCCAGGTCAAGAGACCCTCAGGCGATAGCTGTGGACGCACTAGTAACACCGTGGGTGTTCCAGTCGGTCTATGTGTTTCCTCCTCTTCCTCTCATACCCAAGGTGCTGAGAATCGTAAGAAAAAGAGGAGTGAGAACAATACTCATTGTTCCGGATTGGCCTAGAAGGACTTGGTACCCGGAACTGCAAGAAATGATCTCAGAGGACCCGTGGCCTCTGCCTCTCAGACAGGATCTGTTGCAACAGGGGCCCTGTCTGTTCCAAGACTTACCGCGGCTGCGTTTGACGGCATGGCGGTTGAACGCCAAATCTTAGCGGAAAAAGGCATTCCGGATGAAGTTATTCCTACGCTGATAAAGGCTAGGAAGGACGTGACAGCAAAACATTATCACCGTATATGGCGGAAATATGTTGCTTGGTGTGAGGCCAGGAAGGCCCCTACAGAGGAATTCCAGCTGGGCCGGTTTCTACACTTCCTACAGTCAGGAGTGACTATGGGCTTAAAATTAGGGTCCATAAAGGTCCAGATTTCGGCCCTATCCATTTTCTTTCAAAAGGAACTGGCTTCTCTTCCTGAGGTTCAGACGTTTGTAAAGGGAGTGCTGCATATTCAGCCCCCTTTTGTGCCACCAGTGGCACCTTGGGATCTTAACGTGGTGTTGAGTTTCCTGAAATCTCACTGGTTTGAGCCACTTAAGACCGTGGAGCTAAAGTATCTCACGTGGAAAGTGGTCATGCTATTGGCCTTAGCTTCGGCGAGGCGTGTGTCAGAATTGGCGGCTTTGTCATGTAAAAGCCCCTATCTGGTTTTCCATATGGACAGGGCAGAATTGCGGACTCGTCCGCAATTTCTGCCGAAGGTGGTATCATCTTTTCATTTGAACCAACCTATTGTGGTGCCTGTGGCTACTCGGGACTTGGAGGATTCTAAGTTACTTGATGTAGTCAGGGCTTTGAAGATTTATGTAGCCAGAACAGCTGGGATCAGGAAAACTGAGTCGCTGTTTATCCTGTATGCATCCTGCTTCAAAGCAAACTATTGCTCGCTGGATCTGTAACACGATTCAGCAGGCTCATTCTGCGGCTGGATTGCAGCATCCAAAATAAGTAAAAGCCCATTCCACAAGGAAGGTGGGCTCTTCTTGGGCGGCTGCCCGAGGGGTCTCGGCATTGCAGCTTTGCCGAGCTGCTACTTGGTCGGGTTCAAACACTTTTGCAAAATTCTACAAGTTTGATACCCTGGCTGAGGAGGACCTTGTGTTTGCCCATTCGGTGCTGCAGAGTCATCCGCACTATCCCGCCCGTTTGGGAGCTTTGGTATAATCCCCATGGTCCTTATGGAGTCCCCAGCATCCACTAGGACGTTAGAGAAAATAAGATTTTACTCACCGGTAAATCTATTTCTCGTAGTCCGTAGAGGATGCTGGGCGCCCGTCCCAAGTGCGGACTTATTCTGCATTACTTGTATATAGTTATTGCTTAATAAAGGGTTATGTTATGTTGGCATCTGTTGGTTGATGCTCTGTTGTTGTTGTTCATACTGTTAACTGGGTAAGTTATCACAAGTTATACGGTGTGATTGGTGTGGCTGGTATGGGTCTTACCCTGTATTCCAAAATCCTTTCCTAGTAATGTCAGCTCTTCCGGGCACAGTTTCCTTAACTGAGGTCTGGAGGAGGGGCATAGAGGGAGGAGCCAGTGCACACCAGTAGTCCTAATTCTTTCTTAGAGTGCCCAGTCTCCTGCGGAGCCCGTCTATTCCCCATGGTCCTTATGGAGTCCCCAGCATCCACTACGGACTACGAGAAATAGATTTACCGGTGAGTAAAATCTTATTTATTCCATTCTCAATCTCTCCGATTTCACTGTAAAGCTATTTTTAGGTAATGGTTTGGGACAAGCAGAGTTTGTTCCTTGGTACTATAGTCAATAAAATATGTTTTTAATCGTGGACATTATATGAACAAAATGTGAATATAAATTTACTGTTTGGCCATTCTTATCTTAGTTACTTTCATGTTATTATGTCAAGCACAGGAATATATAACGCTTATTTTATTGTGCAGCATCTTTTGTTTACAAGGATCACAAATAAGGGCGGAATTCAATTGCACGCGTAAATTTTTAGGTGCGGTATAAACAAGACATTTTAATGCAATTTGGGGGGGGGGGGGGCTATCCAATTAGAGCCTACTTTTAAAAGAAACTAAAGTAAATGTCCATACTTCACCTGTAAAGCGTCGACTGAACGATCACGACAAACCAGTGTTAATTTTGTTAACGAAAATATTTGACTAAAAGTATTAATTAATCGACTACATTTTATTTCAAGACTAAAATTAGACTAAAATGAAAACTGAGATCCACTGACTAAATCTTGACTAAAAACAAAACAAAAAAATAGACTAAAATATGACTTTAAACCAACTACAATTTCAAGTAAGAGACTAAGACTAAAACTAAATTGAAAATCCTTGTCAAAATTAATACTGCGACACACTGGGTTGCTGTCCGAGCAAGAAGCTCTCCATCAGGGCCAGGAATAGGAGAGCAAGGGTTGCATTTGCCAAAGAGGACCTCAACGAGACGGCCAACTGTTGGTCCAAGGTGCTATGGAGTCATGAGTACAAATTTAGAGCCTTATTCAGTTTGCATCACAAACGCCATGCGATCGCAATTTCTGAGATAAGGTTGCACTGTGCATGCGCAGATCCCGTCCTGCAGGGATGCGGTTGGTCTGCATTAACTGCGAACGCCTCTGCCTGATTGACAGGCAGTGGTGTAGGCTGGGGACATTCGCGAACAGTTGCTGGGGCAGCGCAGGGAAAATTGGGGCGTGTTGGCGGCATTTTAAGGGCGGCTGCGTGTCATCACAGACGGCCGCTCTGATTGATAAAATGGCGGCGTGACTCCTGCTGTCGCAGCCAGGCTGCGCCGACAGGTTGCTTACCTAGTTTCTGCGATCACGCACTTATTGCAGTTACAGTGTGGTCGCATTTGGTGGGCGGCCCCCGGAATGCAAAAGAGCGGATTGCAAATTCTGCTTTTTAGTAGCATTTGCAATCCGTACTAAATACGGTTCTTTGTCTGGATTCAGTATGGAATCCCGGCAGTGAGCGCAGCGAGTCCCCTCAGGCTTGGTGGCGAGCTTTGATCGCCACACTATTCTATTCTGTTGGGATTCTGGCCGTTGGCATTTACACGCCTGTCAGTATACAGACAGGGTGGTATATTGACCGCATCCCCTTAGTCTGGTCTCATCTGATAGAATAAAGTCTGCCCGTAGCAAAGATGCAATGCAAGATACCCACTGTGAAACACGGCGAAGGACCCATCATGATTTGAGGGTGTTTCTCTAGCAAGGACGTCAGTCCTCTATAGCGTATAGATAGAGGGTGTCACGGATTGATTTGATTGCGGAGAAACCGTAGGGAAGCAAATGCTACCGTGTGAAGAAAAAGAACATACCCTGCAAATGGATCTTCCAACAAGACAACCATCCCAACCAATATCCCAAAATGATTCAGGACGACTTCCACAAAGAGAAAATCAATGTACTGGAGTCACCAAAGTCCCAACCAAATCCCAGTGAGCACTTGTGGGAAGAGCTAGACAGGCCTGTAAGGACCCGAGAGTTCTCCATCCAGGACAGTTTTTTTGTGTTTTAAAAAGGGATCGGACAAATATTCCCCTGGAAACGTCAACTCCATCTTGTGAATCTAGCGAATTGGTTTTGCATCAAAGTAGTAGCGCTGTTGTCTTGCAATGTCCTGTTTCGTGCTTCTTACTGTCCAAAAGCTTATGAGCCTTGTACGCAGTGGAGCAATGATTTTATACTGCGCATGTATCTTAAGTTGACCCGTGCATGTGTCCTGATTGTTAGTGCACAGCCGCAGTACTGATTATGCACAGTGGGCATAATTCAGACCTGATCGTAGCCGTGCAAAATTTTGCACAGCTATGATCAGTTTCTCAGACATGCGGGGGGACGCCCAGCACAGGTCTAGTCCGCCCCGCATGTCTGGCCCTAGACCCCACCCCGGACTAGTACAAAAGCATCGCACAGCAGCGATTATTTTGTACTTGATGTCATGCAGCCGCCGCCCCCCGCACAGTCCGGGCACGCCTGCGTTGCCCGGACCGTGCCCCCAAAACGGCGGCCAAACGCCGCCGGCCTGCCCCCTCTCGCCCAGCGACCGCCTCTGCCTGTCAATCAGGCAGAGGCGATCGCTGGGCTGAGATGGCCATCGGGTGTCTGGCTTGTGCAGTTCAAACCTGATCAGCTGCTGTGCAAAAAAGCTGTTTTTGAGCCTCAAAGTGTCTCGGTCCTTGCACACTCAGCGGCACGCCTGTACACTAGGGGAAGGGCTTTGTAGCGGCATTAGCAGGTGCTACGGCGGCAAAAGACACGGACACTGCTGTCCAACTCACAATCAGCCCCAAAGAGTGTGCAGCAACCAATTTTGTTACCAGTATTTGTTATTTTGTAGTAAGTATATAAAATGATAAGCGGATATTTTTTATAGTGCCGAACAATAAAGAAAATTGTGTCAACAGGCTTTGGAGCAGCGTTTTCATTATGTTTATAACGTTTCTGTTACTTGGTATATAATTTGTTAACATGCAGTCCCATAGCATGTAATATAATAGCTTGCTTCTCTTCTCCCGGGACCACCGCAGCTTCCTGTCACATGCCATCATGACCCCCTGTGTCCATGATGACGGTGGGATGCATTGCTGTTTCCAAAATATATGAGACTGGTTCCTCCTGTTTTGCCGAAAATACCAGGGTGGATACAGGTGCCATCCGAATCACAATTCTCTGGGGGTACTTATTGCCCTAAACCCTACGGCAGTGGCGCTCAGAGGTTTAAAAGCTGGGCCATTATGTCTCCACAGTGACAGAGAGTGCGACCATGTGTTTTTGTTGGGTTCCAATACTTGCAGGAACGGTGCGGGTAACCCCAACAACGGTCTGGCAGAAGTTGGCACGTGTGATATAGTATTTCCTCTTGTGGCTAAAATTAGGCTGCTAGATTCTGGAACAGAGGTGATTTCCAGGGACTGTCCCAACTCCTCACACGTCAACTTCTACATTTCTGTCGCTGCAGTTTAACACATCATTATGGGGCTGTCAGCCGATTCAGTTAGCTGCGGAACCCCGTGTGCTTATCCGCATAGGTCTCGGGAGCTGCAAGGACAAAATCTGTTTAAAATGCACACTCTGCATTTAACGTACGGGGAAACCCACTGGATTCTGGATTCCACATTTTACAAAGAATCAGTGTTTTCCACGCGTTATTACCATAGGGGTTACCACGCAGGGAAAAGGCTAAATAATTGAATAGCTCTGGCTGTTAAACCCAAAGCATTCCCCGCACGGTAAACTTGGGATTCATTGAATATGGCCTTATGGGCATACTTTAAAGGTTGATTGCAAAACAACACTTTCCTCTAATGGGCAAATCCATGTGCACTGCAGGGGGGGCAGATGTAACATGTGCAGAGAGAGTTAGATTTGGGTGGGGTGTGTTCAAACTGAAATCTAATTTGTAGTGTAAGAATAAAGCAGCCAGTATTTACCCTGCACAGAAACAATATAACCCACCCAAATCTAACTCTCTGCACATGTTACATCTGCCCCACCTGCAATGCACATGGTTTTGCCCATTAGAGGAAAATTTTGTTTTGCAAGCAACCTTGAATATGCCCCTATATCCCTTGTTTGCTTATTATCAGCAATGTAGGCTGATATCGGCTAAAAGATAGGAAGTCTGCTGTGCACTGGAATAAAATCTCCCCCCACAATGAATTATTTTGGCCTGATGCAGATAGACAGAAAGCGGGTGTATGTTTCGACTGCGTGCATCTAAAAAAAAGTGTATACTCCCCCGCATGCATTGTTGTACGAGTCTTGCTGTGAGCTTGGTTTGCTGCTCGTCATCATTATCTGTGCGCACTTACTCCTAGACTATACTAGCTGCAAAGGATACGGCTCCTACAGGCGGATTTTCACTTGCTTCCACCAATGCGTTACCAGCTGTTGCAACAACACACCCTCAATGCGCTTTGCCAACCTGAGAACGTCCCATTTTGCTTTTTCATTGACAAGTGTAACTGCAACTAAAGGGGCTGATTCAACAAGGAACACAAAACTGCAAAAAATAGGATTTTAATACCTACCGGTAAATCCTTTTCTCTTAGTCCGTAGAGGATGCTGGGGATGCTTCAAGAACTATGGCGTATAGACGGGATCCGCAGGAGACATGGGCACTTTAAGACTTTAAAAGGGGTGTGAACTGGCTCCTCCCTCTATGCCCCTCCTCCAGACTCCAGTTATAGGAACTGTGCCCAGGGAGACGGACATTTCGAGGAAAAGTATTTATTTAATTTTTAAAACTAAGATGAGATACATACCAGCTCACACCTCAAACACGCCGTACAACATGGCATTCAACACCAACGCATGCAACGGCATGACCAACATCAGACACAGACTGACTGTACTCAACATAACATGTGTGTAACAATAACCAATAACTGCAGATACAGCCCGCACTGGGACGGGCGCCCAGCATCCTCTACGGACTAAGAGAAAAGGATTTACCGGTAGGTATTAAAATCCTATTTTCTCATACGTCCTAGAGGATGCTGGGGATGCTTCAAGAACCATGGGGTTTATACCAAAGCTCTAGAACGGGCGGGAGAATGCGGATGACTCTGCAGCACCGATTGACCAAACAAGAGGTCCTCCTCAGCCAGGGTATCAAACTTGTAAAACCTCGCAAAGATGTTTGATCCCGACCAAGTAGCAGCTCGGCAAAGCTGTAATGCCGAGACCCCTCGGGCAGCCGCCCAGGATGAGCCCACCTTTCTGGTAGAATGGGCCTTTACTGATTTCGGTAACGGCAATTCCGCCGTAGAATGAACCTGCTGAATCGTATTACAGATCCAGCGTGCAATAGTCTGCTTGGACGCAGGAGTCCCAATCTTGTTGGGAGCCCACAGGACAAACAGAGACTCTGTTTTCCTAATTTGAGCCGTTCTGGCGACATAGATTTTCAAAGCTCTGACCACATCGAGAGACTTCGATTCCGCCAAGGCGTCAGTAGCCACTGGCACCACAATAGGCTGGTTTACGTGAAACGATGAAACCACTTTTGGCAGAAATTGCTGACGAGTTCTCAACTCCGCTCTATCTACATGGAAGATTAAATAGGGGCTTTTCAGATATCCACCTTGCGGATGCCAAGGCCAACAACATGACTACTTTCCAAGTACGGAATTTCAACTCAACCTTACCCAAAGGTTCAAACCAATGAGATTGCAGGAACTGCAACACCACATTAAGATCCCATGGTGCCACTGGGGGCACAAAGGGAGGTTGGATGTGCAGTACGCCTTTCACGAAGGTCTGAACTTCTGGAAGGGAGGCCAATTCTTTCTGAAAGAAAATTGATAAGGTCGAAATTTGTACTTTAATGGAGCCTAACTTTAGGCCCGCATCCACACCTGCTTGCAAAAAATGGAGCAAACGCCCCAGCTGAAATTCTTCCATAGGAGCCTTCTTGGATTCACACCAAGACACATATTTTCTCCAAATACGGTGGTAATGCTTCGCCGTTACTTCTTTTCTAGCCTGAAGTAGTGTGGGAATGACTTCACTGGGAATACACTTTCGGTCTAGGATTTGGCGTTCAACCGCCATGCCGTCAAACGCAGCCGCGGTAAGTCTTGATACACGCACGGTCCCTGCTGTAACAGGTCCTCTCGTACAGGAAGAGGCCAGGGATCTTCTATGAGTAATTCTTGAAGATCTGGATACCAGTCCCTCCTTGGCCAATCTGGAACAATGAGTATCGCCTGAACCCTTGTTCTTCTTATGATCTTTATCACCTTTGGAATAAGTGGAAGTGGAGGGAACACATAGACCGACTGAAACACCCACGGTGTCCACCGCTATTGCTTGAGGGTCCCTCGACCTGGAACAATATCTCTGAAGTTTCTTGTTGAGGCGGGACGCCATCATGTCTATTTGAGGAATTCCCCAACGACTTGTCACTTCTGCAAAGACCTCTTGATGAAGACCCCACTCTCCTGGATGGAGATCGTGTCTGCTGAGGAAGTCTGCTTCCCAGTTGTCCACTCCTGGAATGAAGACTGCTGACAGAGCGCTTTCATGTTTCCCCGCCCAGCGAAGAACTTCTGTGGCCTCCGCCATCGCCGCTCTGCTCTTTGTTCCGCCCTGGCGGTTTATGTATGCCACTGCTGTTATGTTGTCTGACTGAATCAAGACGGGCAGACCGCGAAGAAGATGTTCCGCTTGCCGAAGGCCATTGTAAATGGCCCTTAATTCCAGAATGTTTATGTGCAGACAAGCTTCCTGGCTTGACCATTTTCCCTGGAAATTTTTCACCTGTGTGACTGCTCCCCAGCCTCGGAGACTTGCATCTGTGGTCACCAGGATCCAATCCTGAATCCCGAACCTGCGTCCCTCCAGAAGGTGAGAACTGTGCAGCCATCACAGGAGAGAAATTCTGGTCCTGGAAGATAGGATTATTTTCCGGTGCATGTACAGGTGAGACCCGGACCACTTGTCCAACAGGTCCCACTGAAACACTCTGGCATGGAACCTGCCAAACTGGATGGCCGCCACCATCTTCCCCAGCAACCGAGTGCATTGAAGAATCAACACTCTTGCCGGTTTCAGAATCTGTTTTACCATGTTCTGTATTTCCAGAGCCTTTTCCACTGGAAGAAAAACTCTCTATAATTCTGTATCCAGAATCATACCCAGGAACGACAGCCGTGTTGTCGACACCAACTGTGATTTTGGCAAGTTTAGGAGCCAACCATGTTGTTGCAGAATTGTCAGGGAGAGCGTAACTTTTTTCAGTAATTGCTCCTTGGATCTCTCCTTTATCAGGAGATCGTCCAAGTACGGGATAATTGTGATTCCCTGCTTGAGCAGGAGAACCATCATTTCCGCCATAACCTTGGTGAAAATTCTCAGAGCCGTGGACAGACCAAACGGCAACGTCTGAAATTGGTAATGACAATCCAGAACAGCAAACCTCAGATAAGCCTGATGCGGAGGATATATGGGGACGTGTAAGTAGGCATCCTTTATGTCAACCGACACCATAAAATCCCCCTCCTCCAGACTGGAGATCACTGCTCGGAGAGATTCCATCTTGAATTTGAATTTTTTTAGATATAAATTGAGGGATTTTAGGTTCAGAATCGGTCTGACCGAGCCATCCGGCTTCGGGCTCGAATAAAAGCCTTCTCCCTGTTGTGACGGGGGTACCGTGACAATGACCTGATTTTGACACAGCTTTAGTATTGCAGCGCATACTACCTCCCTTTCCAGAAGAGAAGCTGGCAAGGCCAATTTGAAAAATCGGTGAGGGAGCACGTCTTGAAACTCCAATTTGTACCCTTGGGCTACTATTTCTAATACCCAAGGATCCAGGGCCGACCTGACTGAAGTGTTGGAGACGTGCCCCCACCGCTGCGGACTCCCTCAGAGGAGCCCCAGCATCATGCGGTGGATTTGGTAGAAGCCAGGGAGGACTTCTGCTCTTGGGAACTTGCCACAGCCTGTGACCTTTTTCCTCTTCCTCTCGTAGCAAGGAAGGAAGACCCTCGTCCTTTTTTGTATTTATTGGGCCGAAAGGACTGCATCTGATAGTGGGGCGTTTTCTTTTGTTGTGCAGGAACATAAGGCAGGAACGATGACTTACCCGCGGTAGCCGTAGATACCAGGTCAGTGAGGCCGTCGCCAAACAAGACACTACGTTAAAAGGCAGAGACTCCATAGTCTTCTTAGAGTCAGCATCAGCATTCCATTGATGAATCCACAATGCCCTCCTAGCCGAGACTACCATGGCATTGGCCCTTGATCCCAAAAGGCCAATATCCCTCGCAGCTTCCTTTAGATAAGCTGCAGCGTCCCTGATATGATGACCCAGTGTCAAAAGCACGCTATCCCTGTCCAGGGAATCCATATCAGATGACAAGTTATCTGCCCACTTTTCAATAGCGCTACTCACCCATGCCGATGCAACGGCAGGCCTGAGCAGCGTACCTGTAGTGACAAAAATGGATTTTAGTGTATTTTCCTGCTTACGATACGCAGGATCCTTTAGGGCTGCCGTGTCAGGAGACGGAAGCGCCACCTTTTTAGACAAACGCGATAGAGCTTTGTCCACCGTGGGGATTGACTCCCACCTTTCCCTGTCCCCAGAGGGGAACGGATATGCCACCGGAAATTCTTTTGTGAACCTGTAACTTCTTGTCAGGATTTTCCCAGACTTTTTCAAAAAGAGCGTTCAGTTCATGAGAGGGAGGAAACGTCACCTCAGGTTTCTTTCCCTTAAACATGCAGACCCTAGTATCAGGAACAGCAGGGTCTTCCGTGATATGTAATACGTCTTTTATCGCCACAATCATGTACTGAATGCTCTTAGCCAGTTTAGGATTCAATGTGGCATCACTTTAGTCGACACTGGAATCAGAGTCCGTGTCGGTATCTGTATCCGCTATCTGGGTAAATGAACGCTTCTGTGACCCCAAGGGGGTCTGAGCTTGTGACAATGCATTCTCCATGGATTTTCTTAATGTCTGATTCTGAGACTCAGATTTATTTAATCTCTTATTCAACTGAGCCTTATTTGCATTCAAAATACTCAACATATTTACCCAATGAGCCGTCGGCGGTGCCGACACGGTCACACCCAAAGTCTTTTCTGTCCCCACTCCATCCTCCTCCGGGGAAGAGCACTCAGCCTCAGACATGTCGACACACGCGTACCGACACCCACAACCACACGGGCTATAGGGGACAGACCCACAGCAAAGCCTGTTAGAGAAACACAGAGGGAGTATTGCCAGCTCACAACCCAGCGCCTGTCCCGGTACTGAAATGATTAATATAATGCCTCAGACCTGTTAGCGCTTTTATACTAATAAAACAGCACCAAAATACTGTGCCCCCCTGTTTTGCACCCTGTTACTTGTACAGCAGTGTAGGAGGTCAGGACCAGCGTCTCTACAGCTCTGTGAAAAGAAAATGGCGCTGATTAGAGCTGTGAGGGCTAAGCCACGCCCCCTTAATGGCGTGCTTCAGCCCCGCTATTTTTCAAATCTTTATACTGGCGGGGGTCCGGTTTTAGTGCCCGGGCACTGTAAGCCTCTTTTGCCAGTCTATTTATTGAGGTTTCATGCTGCCCAGGGTGCTCCCCCCTGCGCCCTGCACCCTGTAGTGCCGCCAGTGCTGTAACTAGATATTTTAGCGCTGTGTGCAAGAAACAGCATTGGCACCCCCCCCACCCCCCCCATATACAAGACAGGGCCAGTGTGTGCTCCAGGCATGCACAAAAAATATAGGGGCGTGGCTTCATGGGGAAGGGGCGTAGCCACAGAGCTCCCTTTTACACATTATGGCAGCGGAGCCCCCCTTTTTACACATCCCGGCAGTCAGTCCCCTTTTTACACATTACGGCAGACAGCGTCCCCCTTTTTACACATTACGGCAGCAGAATCCCCTTTTTACCCATTACGGCAGACAGCGTCCCCCTTTTTACACATTACGGCAGCAGAGTCCCCTTTTTACACATTACGGCAGACAGCGTCCCCTTTTTACCCATTACGGCAGACAGCGTCCCCCTTTTTACACATTACAGCAGCAGAGTCCCCTTTTTACCCATTACGGCAGACAGCGTCCCCCTTTTTACACATTACGGCAGACAGCGTCCCCTTTTTACACATTACGGCAGACAGCGTCCCTTTTTTACACATTACGGCAGACAGCGTCCCCTTTTTACACATTACGGCAGCAGCGTCTCATATATAAACTGTGGACCAGACATAAGTTATGATGGAGGAGGGACTCGCCACAGCCAGTCCCTGTATCGATATGGACGGCGAGGGATGGGGGCTGCGGGTTGTTGCTGCACTTTGTATGTCCCCCACAGACTCATGTCTGGCGCTGGCGGGAGGCTTGGCAATAGTATTGCTGGGCTCCATAGAGTGCGCTGTGGTGGGGGACAGGGAGAAGTGACCAGCACAGCACAGCTTCCTCGTTATGCCTGGCACCAGGTCTTGGGAGTCCGGACAGAGGGGGTGGAGCGTGCAGGCATTCAGCTGCAGTGCGCCGCTGCCCAGCTACATGTTATCAGTCAGAGAGGGAGCTGGGGCTTGGGTGCTCGCCTCCTCGGGCAGCCGCAGCGCTGCAGATAACTGGTGGTGATGGCGGGCGGTAGTGTGGCGAGGCCCGGCAGGGTGCGTGCTGAGATTTTTCCGCCTCACAGCGCATTTCGCTGTGTGCAAAGCACAGCTCGCCAATAGCTAGTTACGGCTCTGAGTGCCGCTGTGTGTGCGGGAGCATGGCGTGCAGCGCGGCCGCTGTGCGGTACCTCAAAGCCGTCACTGAAGTCTTCTGATCTTCTTCTACTCACCCGTCTTCTGACTTCTGGCTCTGCAAGGGGGGTGACGGAGCAGCTCCGGGAACGAGCATCTAGGCGTACCTAGCGATCAGACCCTCTGGAGCTAATGGTGTCCAGTAGCCTAAGAAGCAGAGCCTTGAAACTCACAGAAGTAGGTCTGCTTCTCTCCCCTCAGTCCCACAATGCAGGGAGCCTGTTGCCAGCAGGTCTCCCTGAAAATAATAAACCTAACATAAAGTCTTTTTCTGAGAAACTCTGGAGAGCTCCTCAGTGTGCATCCAGTCTCACTGGGCACAGAATCTAACTGGAGTCTGGAGGAGGGGCATAGAGGGAGGAGCCAGTTCATACCCCTTTTTAAAGTCTTAAAGTGCCCATGTCTCCTGCAGATCCCCTCTATACAACATGGTTCTTGAAGCATCCCCAGCATCCTCTAGGACGTATGAGAAATTGCAAAAATACATAAAATCTGAGACAAAAAATACAACTTCTGAGACATAGCAAAAACTGCGTATGCACTACGAAAACTAGGCGTGTAGGGGACGTACTAAAGGGCTGGACTTGCAAAAACTACGAGCAGGGGCGTGTTGGGGGCGTATGCAGATTTTAGATTGCATTTTTTGCAACTGAACGCGCATTTATGGTGTGCAGTTTCTGAGTGACTACAGGTCTACCTTAAAATCTGCACAAGCTGACCTCAGTTGTAGAATGTTGGATGTATACTGCAACAGAGCCGGATTAAGGTCCCGGGAGGCTTGAGGTACTAAATTGCAGGGGCCCCATGGACTAAAAAAAAAATAAAATAAAAAAAAATATATATATATATATTTTTTTTTTTTTTTAAATTAGTTTTTTAGTCCACTGAAGGAGGAGGGATATATAAATAATTTATCTAAGAATCCCTCCTCCTTCAGTTCAGAGTGCGGCGCGCCAATGACTGAGCCGCAGGCTTGCTGTGCCGGACAGCAATTGGACAGCTGAGCCGTCGCTCAGCTGCCCTGACTACAGCTGTTAGAGCGAGATTTCAAAATGCGCCCCCCCCCCCCTTGCTATAAAAAAAAATAGCGTGCCCCCCCCCCCCATATAGCCAGAAAAAGAAAAAGCATGCGCGCGCGCTCCCGACAAGGGTGTGTGGCCTGATTAAAATGGGTGTGGTCTCATTAAAGTGGGCATGGCCTCGTCTGATATCATCACACCCACCACAGGGGGAAAAAATAAAAATAAAAAAAGTCCCCTTTTTACACATTACACCAGGCAAGTGTCCCCATATTACACAGTACGCAGGCAGGTGTTCCCATTTTACACAGTACGGTAGGCAGATATCCCCATTTTACACAGTACGCAGGCAGATATCCCCATTTTACACAGTACGCAGGCAGGTGTCCCCATTTTACACAGTACGCAGGCAGATATCCCCATTTTACACAGTGCGGCAGGTGTCCCCATTTTACACAGTGCGGCAGGTGTCCCCATTTTACACAGTGCGGCAGGTGTCCCCATTTTACACAGTACGCAGGCAGGTGTCTCCATTTTACACAGTGCGGCAGGTATCCCCATTTTACACAGTGCGGCAGGTATCCCCATTTTACACAGTGCGGAAGGTATCCCCATTTTACACAGTACGGCAGGTGCCCCCATTTTACACAGTGCGGCAGGTATCCCCATTTTACACAGTGCGGCAGGTATCCCCATTTTACACAGTGCGGCAGGTGCCCCCATTTTACACAGTACGCAGGCAGGTGTCCCCATTTTACACAGTGCGGAATGTATCCCCATTTTACACAGTGCGGCAGGTGCCCCCATTTTACACAGTGCGGCAGGTATCCCCATTTTACACAGTGCGGCAGGTATCCCCATTTTACACAGTGCGGCAGGTATCCCCATTTTACACAGTACGCAGGCAGGTGTCCCCATTTTACACAGTGCGGAAGGTATCCCCATTTTACACAGTGCGGCAGGTGCCCCCATTTTACACAGTGCGGCAGGTATCCCCATTTTACACAGTGCGGCAGGTATCCCCATTTTACACAGTGCGGGAGGTGCCCCCATTTTACACAGTACGCAGGCAGGTGTCCCCATTTTACACAGTGCGACAGGTGCCCCCATTTTACACAGTGCGGCAGGTGCCCCCATTTTACACAGTGCGGCAGGTATCCTCATTTTACATAGTGCGGCAGGTGCCCCATTTTACACAGTGCAGAAGGTATCCCCATTTTACACAGTGCGGCAGGTGCCCCCATTTTACACAGTGCGGCAGGTATCCCCATTTTACACAGTGTGGCAGGTATCCCCATTTTACACAGTGCGGAAGGTATCCTCATTTTACATAGTGCGGCAGGCAGGTGTCAAGTGGGGGGGAGGAAGGGAAGAAGAGAGAGAGAGAAAGAGAGGGGGGGAAAAAAATACTTACATCTTCCCGCTCTTCGGGTCCCGCCGACTCACGTCCCTCGCGCCGGCCGCCTCCTCCTTCGATGCTTATCTCCTCTCCTCCCTCTCTCTCTCCCCGTGCGCTCCTGCTCGGGGGGGCGGGGCTTCACGAAAAGACGCGTTTGCGTCGTGACGTCACGACGCAAACGCGTCATTCCGCGAAGCCCCGCCCCCCGAGCAGGAGCGCTCGGGGGAAGAGAGAGGGAGGAGATAAGTAGTCACAAAGTGCCGCGGCGGGCGCCCCGTGCGGTTGCACGGCTCGCCCGCCGCTAAACGGCACTGGCCGCACGCTGTACTGAAGGAGGAGGAGGGACAGGGCAGCGGGGAGCCGGGGCTCGTGAGCGCTGCACCGCAGATCGGATTGAAGAAAGATCCGATCTGTGGTGTGGCAGGGGGCCCTTTTGGAAAGGGGGGCCCGGGGTATGTATCCTCGGGACCCCCCCCTTAATCCGGCTCTGTACTGCAATCATTGTGTCATTACACCCAGCTGAAGCCGCTCACACAGTTGACCACAATTCAGTTTATTCAGCTTCATTGAAACTTAACAACATGTAAGGGAGCTTTAAACTATTTAACACATGTATTACTCTAAAATCTAAAATATATGTTAGTAGTAACCTAATAATTCTTTAAGTTAATAACAATGCAGGTTTGTCAAGAACACACTTGTTTTCCTACAAACATGTACAATAACATTTACATGCAAGTTTTTTTATTTTTTGTTTAGTTAATGACTTTTTGTTTACAAGATGAGTTTTTTTTATGATTTAAAGCAACAAACAATTATTATCTTCAAAAATCATACCCACATACATGTGTAAGGTTTTTTTGTTTTGTTTTTTTCCCCTTGACAAAGAAACATATGTTCAATAACATCACCACAATAATTGTGATTTTGTGGACATTTTAATTAAGCACCAACTTTTTTTTTTTTTATATTTTCACATTAAACAATAACATACAGAATGTTAATAATAACAAAGAAACATTAATATGTCATGTATGTAAACTTTCAACATTAAAAAAAACTATTTTTTTTTCCTTTTTCCGCCTGCGTTTGTGGATTCACCAGCGGAAGTAGCTTGTCTTGTTGTTCGACGCATCCTGTCAGTAGGCATGGTTGGCTCAATGTTATGTGTGGCTGATGTTAAATTGTGACATCAGAAACCTTTACGCAAAAAAATGCGACTAAGTACGTTTTTTCGCAAAAAATGCAGATTTTTAAATCTAATCGCAAATTTGACAAGTCCACCTTTTTTTTTGTAACATTAAATTAGTGTTGCAGAATTTCAGTTTGGCCGTGCTTTCGCAATTTTGCGATTGGTTGTAGTTTTTGCTAATTTGTACTTTTTGCGATCCTTACTGAATTAGCCCCAAAATGCGTTGGTTTCTGCATCGCCCAGACTCCACTCAGCCTTTGGTGCAGGCGCAAAAACCTACGCAACTCCGCATCAGCCATATTTGTCAAAAATCTCCTGTATGAATTTGGTCTTGTGACTTTCACAAATACACGTCAGTGACGGCTGCTAACATGCCTTGGTACAAGGACATCTGTATCCAGGACTGCTGCGTGTCGCCCAGTGGAGAGTAGTGCGGCCGCTGTACAGTCTAATCCCTGATTTCACACTAGCAGATCTTATCAGTTCCCTTCACTGAGTCATTATTGTTGAAGCCAAAACCATGACCCACAAGGAAATTAGGCAAATCCCGAGGCCACTTAAAACCTATTAACCAATTCAGTCAGCCACAGACACGCGGCCGTTCTCCCTGCAACTGGATGATGGCGCTAGAGATGACATCCCTTTGTTCCACCATAAGATATAATGAAACCTCAGATTCTATTCGCTACCTGCTGGGGAGATGATTTACCTGTCACTTACCTTGTTTTCCTGGTTACAGCCTTCCCTCGGAGAAGCGGCCTGAGAGCTGCATTGCAGCCACGCCGCAAAACCGGAATTTCTGGTTTGTGAGGAGGCTGACGAGACTCGCAAGGCCTGTTTATGACTAAAAATCCTCTGCAAGGTACAGGGAAGAAGAAAACAGAAGTTTACACAGGTTTAAGGTTTACCGTCACGTTATATAAACAATATCACGTCACTTTAGCATGCAGCATTGATAGAGGAAAATGGTCGCATGTAGCTGCATTATACCCGTGTCCAAGGCCGGCTGTCCTGTGAGCTCAGGACGTTCTGTTTTTATTCATTCCTCACATGAACTGACTGGGGGAACGAATGGAAGTATCCAGAATGTCACGACAAGCCTAAAAAAAAGAAGACAAATAAATGCAAGTAGGCCCGGGACGGGATCCGGTCTGAAGATCGACAATGTTTAGGTCGACCACTATAGGTCGACAGTCACTAGGTCGACATGGATGGAAGGTCGACAGGGTTTCTAGGTCGACATGTGCTAGGTCGACAGGTCTAAAAGTCGACATGAGTTTTTCACATTTTTTTTTCTTTTTTTAAATTTTTTCATACTTAACGATCCACGTGGACTACGATTGGAACGGTAAAGTGTGCCGAGCGAAGCGAAGGCACCATGCCCGAAGCATGGCGAGCGAAGCGAGCCATGCGAGGGGACGCGGTGCACTAATTTGGGATCCCGGTCACTCTACGAAGAAAACGACACAAAAAAAAAATCCTCATGTCGACCTTTAGACCTGTCGACCTAGCACATGTCGACCTAGAAACCCTGTCGACCTTCCATCCATGTCGACCTAGTGACTGTCGACCTATAGTGGTCGACATAAACATTGTCGACCTAGACACTGTCGATTTGATGAACCACACCCGCCCGGGACAGCCAAATGGCAGGAAATAATAAGGAGGGCAGGTGAGGTGACCAAGTCTATATAAGCCATGAAAACTAGACGAGCAGAACTGTCGTTTTACACACACGTCTGGTAGCCCCCAGGTTCATTTTGGCGGTGAGCTGCCTCACTCTAGTGTGTCGGTCGGCCCTCACGCACCTTCGTAGCCGACGTCCACCTCTCACATCAGTGGCGCTACGCAGTTTCCACGTCGGTTATTCGCAATGGTGCCATTTGTCCAATATTTATTCAAAATATTATATTGTAACTCTATGATGCATCATATCAATACGTGGACTGTGAGTTCGTCTCTGTATCACCAGTTGCTTCGTCATTACACTTCAGCTAGCTTTGTGGCCTCCAGATTTGGTCCTAATTAAAAGTAACCCCGGGTTACCAACCCAGCAGACACAGTGGGAGTGAAGGAAGGAAAAGGTTACAGTAGTCAGGGTGGGAGATGATTAGTGCATGGATAATTTAGTGGCAGATTCACTGGCCTCGGCAGCGGAGATGTGGCGCCATTCTCAGTAACCTTAGAGTTACTCAGATGGTCACGATGGTTATCCGATGCTGCATCTGGATACGGGCATCGGGATGTCGGCAATACGCTTCTTCTAACAAAAACCACCTCCTGCGGCATTAGCATGTTTTCGCACACGTCCGCTGCCCCCAAAGACGCATGTTCACCTGTGCCAGTATCGGTGTGGTTTTGTGAGTATGGTCACACTGCCCACTGTGATTTCAGCCGCCATCATTAGTACTGGCAGATGCTGGGTGCCAAAGCTCCATCTGAAACAGGAGTCCGTACAGTCAAGCTAGGAATTGTGCTACATTTTTACATGCACATGACTCTCCCATGTGACACATCTGCTCTGTGCGTCCACGCGGCAACGGCTCAGCTCCACCCCCTCCCCCCAAAACATTCACAGAAGTCAAAGGGGATAATTCACATCTGATCGTAGATGTGCTACATTTAGCACATCTACGATCATTTACTCTGACATGCGGGGGGACGCCCAGCACAGGGCTAGTCCGCCCCGCATGTCTGGCCCGCCCCCCCCCCCCCCCGCAAGGGTGCAAAAGTATCACCCAGCAGCAAAGCTTTTGCACCCGCCTAGTAGCTCCCTGCCAGCGCAGCCCGCCCCCCAATGGTCCGGACATGCCTCTATTGTCCAGGCTGCGCCCGGCCAACGGTGTTCTAATGCCGTTGGCACGCCCCCTCCTGTCCCGGGACCGCCTCTGCCTGTCAATCAGGCAGAGGCGATCGCAGCCCAGCATCTGACTGGACTCTCGGGGTGCGCATGCGCACTCCACATAGGAATTCAGACTGCGATGGCTGCAGTGATCCCCCTAGGTCCACACAAGATCAGGCTCATACGGCGCTCCCTGCCACCACGGTTGCTTTGTGTGACGCATGCATGGACCACACTTGCTGTTCTTGACACATGCGCGTCCTGCGGGAAAATTGTGAGAAGCATCCGGTTTTGCACTTGAGTCTGACACAAAATAAAGCCCTGAGGGGTCGATGTATTAAGCCTTGGAGAGAGATAAAGTACCAACCAATCAGCTCCTAACTGTAACTTTGCAAGCACAGCCTGTTACAGGGCAGTTACTGTAGGAGCTGGTAGGTTGGTACTTTATCTCCGTCCACTTTATCTCTCTCCGAGGCTTAGTAAATAGACCCCTAAGTCAGCAAAGAACCTATATTTGATTGCTGGGAGGCTAATTGAGAAAAAAAATGACGGTCCTCTGTTTCAAGTCGTTCTCTTAATAAGTACCAGGGCCATTGAGAGGAAAACGGGGCCTGGGTACAGGGGGTGTGGCCAAATCCAGGAGGCGTGGCCACTGCTCCTTGCTAAATAATCTTGTAAAATGCTATGTGCACACTGTAAAGGGGAACATGTGACCCCTCAGCTGCTGTCCCATGTCTGCGCGAGGCCCCTCTAACAGGCCCAGGTAATTAGTACCCCCTCTGTCTCGGCGCCCCTGGTAGGTACTCCTAGAGAAGAAATTTGGGCACCCCCCGATTTAGTACATATATTGTAAAGTTACATATAATAGTTATCATACACCTTACAAGCACAGCGTAACTTACAGATTACGGGTCCCTAGACAGATGCAGTGTTTGTGTTCTGTCTCGCCGCACGGGGAATCGTTCTCAGGAGGGCTGACTGCCTAACAGCTCTAATTACAGCAGCCAAATGGAAGGTAACAGGAAGGTTACTGAAAGTAATTATAATTACTCATATTTTAGAGTAAAAATGTGTATAGTCCAATATATCAGACGGTATCCCGAACGCTGGGATCCTAACCGGATCCCTATCATACTAACGTCTTCACGAAAATTGTGTTTTTGTAATAAAAAAATGTCTGCACCATTAATTAATATTTTCTAATTATGTTGTTATTCAGGATCAATTACTCTGCCTGGGCGGTGATCACTGGCTCTCCCAACTGCTCCCCCCGCCCGCGGGACACTGCGACCCGCGGGCGGGACAGTGTCCGAATAGCAGGACTGTCCCGCTGAAATCAGGACAGTTGGGAGGTAAGTAGTATGTGACAGTTGGGAGGTAAGTAGCATGTGACAGTTGGGAGGTAAGTAGCATGTGATATATCGCTGGATATTTCCTATGCTCGACGAAACAATTGCTTGTGTAGCTCATAGATATTTCATCTATCTGCTCAGATTGCACAATTATTATAATCACTGGCGTAGCGATTGCACAATTATTATAATCACAGGCGTAGCTATAATGGGTGCAAGGTGTGTATTACTGTACAGTTGCTGCAGATCTAGCTTATGGTGGATACACATGCTGCACATCTCAACGCTACCCACAAGGCTGCATCACCACCTAGTGGTCGCCTCGTGCATGCAGCGTCACATTCTGTGCTTCCTCGCAGTGCCAATGAAACTATTCCGAGTCTTTCCTGCTTTGTTCCGTACATTTTTATACAGGGGAGGGGTCCAAGGGGTGCACACCGGTAATGAGAGGTGCGACCCTGCGGAGACCTTTCAGGAGTACTAAAGAATAATAAGAAAACTATTTACTAAGTCTTACTGTTCACGCCTACTGTATATTCCCTATGGAGGAGCGGCCTGTGCTCATATACAAGGTGGCATTGTTGGGACAATGCTCCTCCCTCCCCAGGTGTAGCACATCAGTGCAGGGGTCCCATGTGCAGCCTCCACGCAGCCTCTCTCGCTGGAGCAGGCGCTGAGTATACTTTGGCACTGTACCATAACCTATTGCGCCATTTTCTCTGTGATTTCTGCGGCATAAAGGGACAGATAAGTATCATCTAAGTCATCGAGGAGTGCAGGCTGTGCAGTGGGGGCCCCCCTGGACCCCTATGCACTGCACACTATACACCCATTATATATAATCCCAGCGTCGCACAGGCTGCCCAGGTATTCACTTCTGACCCATTTACACCGAACAATGTCAGTGAGGTGGGGATGTGTTGCAGTCAGTGAGGTGGGGATGTGCTGCTGGGAGTGAGGTGGAGATGTGCTGCTGTCAGTGAGGGAGGGATGTGTTGCTGTCAGTGAGGGAGGGATGTGTTGCTGTCAGTGAGGCAGGGATGCGCTATTCTCAGTGAGGCAGGAATGTGATGCTCTCAGTGAGGCGGGGATGTGTTGCTGTCAGTGAGGCGGGGATGTGATGCTGTCAATGAGGCGGGGATTTGCTGCTGTCAGTGAGGCAGGGATGTGCTGCTGTCAGTGAGGCGGGGATGTGCTGCTGTCAGTGAGGCGGGGATGTGCAGTGAGGCAGGGATGTGATGCTGTCAGTGAGGGGATGTGCTGCTGTCAGTGAGGCGGGGATGTGCTGCTGTCAGTGAGGGAGGGATGTGCTGCTGTCAGTGAGGGAGGGATGTGCTGCTGTCAGTGAGGCGGGGATGTGCCGCTGTCAGTGAGGCGGGCGTGTGCTGCTGTCAGTGAGGCGGGCGTGTGCTGCTGTCATTGAGGCGGGGCTGTGCTGCTGTCAGTGAGGCGGGGATGTGCTGCTGTCAGTGAGGTGGGAATCCGCTGCTGTCAGTGAGGGGGGATGCGCTGCTGTCAGTGAGGGGGGATGCGCTGCTGTCAGTGAGGGGGGATGTGCTGCTGTCAGTGAGGCGGGGATGTGCTGCTGTCAGTGAGGGGGGATGCGCTGCTGTCAGTGAGGGGGGATGTGCTGCTGTCAGTGAGGGGGGATGTGCTGCTGTCAGTGAGGCGGAGATGTGCTGCTGCCAGTGAGGCGGGCATGTGCTGCTGTCAGTGAGGCGGGCATGTGCTGCTGTCAGTGAGGCGGGGATGTACTGCTGTCAGTGAGGCGGGGATGTGCTGTGTCAGTGAGGCGGGGATGTGCAGCTGTCAGTGAGGCGGGCATGTGCTGCTGTCAGTGAGGCGGGGATGTACTGCTGTCAGTGAGGCGGGGATGTGCTGTGTCAGTGAGGCGGGGATGTGCTGCTGCCAGTGAGGTGGGCATGTGCTGCTGTCAGTGAGGCGGGCATGTGCTGCTGTCAGTGATGCGGGCATGTGCTGCTGTCAGTGAGGCGGGCATGTGTTGCTGTCGGTGAGGCGGGGATGTGCTGCTGTCAGTGAGGTGGGGATGTGCTGCTGTCAGTGAGGCGGGATGTGCAGCTGTCAGGGAGGCGGGGATGTGCTGCTGTCAGGGAGGCGGGCATGTGCTGCTGTCAGTGAGGCGGGATGTGCTGCTGTCAGTGAGGCGGGGATGTGCAGCTGTCGAGGCGGGGATGTGCTGCTGTCAGTGAGGCAGGGATGCGCTGCTGTTAGTGAGGCGGGGATGTGCCGCTATCAGTGAGGTGGGGATGTGCTGCTGTCAGTGGGGTCAATTCAATTCACGACAGTTGAATAGCGCCGGGAATTAGCTCCCGGCGCTATTCAATATAGCGACAAGTGACCCTCAATTGTCGGGAATTCTTCTCTCACCCCCGGGGGATGAGAGACGCAATCCGACTAAAGTGCTGCCGCGCGGATGGCGCGAGGCTGAATCTGTCGGGAATCAGCATCACGGCGGGGAGTTAAGTTGATTGTATCGACCCCAGTGAGGCGGGGATGTGCTGCTGTCAGTGAGGGAGGGATGTGCTGCTGTCAGTGAGGCGGGGATGTGTTGCTGTCAGTGAGGCGGGGATGTGTTGCTGTCAGTGAGGGAGGGATGTGCTGCTGTCAGTGAGGCGGGGATGTGTTGCTGTCAGTGAGGCGGGGATGTGTTGCTGTCAGTGAGGCAGGGATGTGCTGCTTTTAGTAAGGGAGGGATGTGCTGCTGTCAGTGAGGCGGGGATGTGCCGCTGTCAGTGAGGGAGGGATGTGCTGCTGTCAGTGAGGCAGGGATGTGCCGCTGTCAGTGAGGGAGGGATGTGCTGCTGTCAGTGAGGCGGGGATGTGCCGCTGTCAGTGAGGTGAGGATGTGCCGCTGTCAGTGAGGTGGGGATGTGCAGCTGTCAGTGAGGCGGGGATGTGCCCCTGTCAGTGAGGCGGGGATGTGCTGCTGTCAGTGAGGTGAGGATGTGCTGCTGTCAGTGAGGCGGGGATGTGCTGCTGTCAGTGAGGCAGGACTGTGGCGCTGTCAGTGAGGTGGGGATGTGCCGCTGCCAGTGAGGTGGAGATGTGCTGCTGTCAGTGAGGCGGGGATGTGCCCCTGTCAGTGATGGAGGGATGAGCTGCTGTCAGTGAGGCGGGGATGTGCTGCTGTCAGTGAGGGGGGATGTGTTGCTGTCAGTGAGGCGGGTATGTGCCGCTGTCAGTGAGGTGGAGATGTGCTACTGTCAGTGAGGCAGGGATGTGCTGCTGTCAGTGAGGGGGATGTGCTGCTGTCAGTGAGGGGGGATGTGCTGCTGTCAGTGAGGCGGGGATTGTGTTGCTGTCAGTGAGGCAGGGATGTGCTGCTGTCAGTGAGGCAGGGATGTGCTGCTGTCAGTGGAGCAGGGGATGTGCAGCTGTCAGTGAGGCGGGGATGTGCTGCTGCCAGTAAGGCGGGCATTTGCTGCTGTCAGTGAGGCGGACATGTGCTGCTGTCAGTGAGGCGGGGATGTACTGCTGTCAGTGAGGCGGGGATGTGCTGCTGTCAGTGAGGCGGGGATGTACTGCTGTCAGTGAGGCGGGCATGTGCTGCTGTCAGTGAGGCGGGCATGTGCTGCTGTCAGTGAGGCGGGGATGTACTGCTGTCAGTGAGGCGGGGATGTACTGCTGTCAGTGAGGCGGGGATGTACTGCTGTCAGTGAGGCGGGGATGCGCTGCTGTTAGTGAGGCGGGGATGTGCTGCTGTCAGTGAGGCGGGGATGTGCAGCTGTCAGTGAGGTGGGGATGTGCTGCTGTCAGTGAGGCGGGCATGTGCTGCTGTCAGTGAGGCGGGCATGTGCTGCTGTCATTGAGGCAGGGATGTGCTGCTGTCAGTGAGGCGGGATGCGCTGCTGTCAGTGAGGCGGGATTCCGCTGCTGTCAGTGAGGGGGGATGCGCTGCTGTCAGTGAGGGGGGATGTGTTGCTGTCAGTGAGGCGGGGATGTGCTGCTGTCAGTGAGGCGGCCATGTGCTGCTGTCAGTGAGGCGGGGATGTGCTGCTGTCAGTAAGGCGGAGATGTGCAGCTGTCAGTGAGGCGGGGATGTGCTGCTGTCAGTGAGGCGGGGATGTGCTGCTGTCAGTGAGGCGGGCATGTGCTGCTGTCATTTAGGCGGGCATGTGCTGCTGTCAGTGAGGCGGGGATGTGCAGCTGTCAGTGAGGCGGGGATGTGCCACTGTCATTGAGGTGGAGATGTGCTGCTGTCAGTGAGGCGGGGATGTGCTGCTGTCAGTGAGGGAGGGATGTGCTGTTGTCAGTGAGGTGGAAATGTGCTGCTGTCAGTGAGGCGGGGATGTGCTGCTGTCAGCGAGGGAGGGATGAGCTGCTGTCAGTGAGGCGGGGATGTGCTGCTGTCAGTGAGGGAGGGATGAGCTGCTGTCAGTGAGGCGGGGATGGGCTGCTGCCAGTAAGGTGGGCATGTGCTGCTGTCAGTGAGGCGGGCATGTGCTGCTGTCAGTGAGGCGGGGATGTACTGCAGTCAGTGAGGCGGGGATGTGCTGCTGTCAGTGAGGCGGGGATGTGCTGCTGTCAGTGAGGCGGCCATGTGCTGCTGTCAGTGAGGCGGCCATGTGCTGCTGTCAGTGAGGCGGGGATGTGCTGCTGTCAGTAAGGCGGAGATGTGCAGCTGTCAGTGAGGCGGGGATGTGCTGCTGTCAGTGAGGCGGGGATGTGCTGCTGTCAGTGAGGCGGGCATGTGCTGCTGTCATTGAGGCGGGCATGTGCTGCTGTCAGTGAGGCGGGGATGTGCAGCTGTCAGTGAGGCGGGGATGTGCCACTGTCATTGAGGTGGAGATGTGCTGCTGTCAGTGAGGCGGGGATGTGCTGCTGTCAGTGAGGGAGGGATGTGCTGTTGTCAGTGAGGTGGAAATGTGCTGCTGTCAGTGAGGCGGGGATGTGCTGCTGTCAGCGAGGGAGGGATGAGCTGCTGTCAGTTAGGCGGGGATGTGCTGCTGTCAGTGAGGGGGGATGTGTTGCTGTCAGTGAGGCGGGGATGTGTTGCTGTCAGTGAGGCGGGGATGTGCCGCTGTCAGTGAGGCGGGGATGTGCCGCTGTCAGTGAGGTAGAGATGTGCTGCTGTCAGTGAGGCGGCGATGTGCTGCTGTCAGTGAGGTGGGGATGTGCTGCTGTTAGTGAGTAAGGGATGTGCTGCTGTCAGTGAGGCGGGGATGTGCTGCTGTTAGTGAGGGAGGGATGTGCTGCTGTCAGGGAGGGAGGGATGTGCTGCTGTCAGTGAGGCAGGGATGTGCCGCTGTCAGTGAGGGAGGGATGTGCTGCTGTCAGTGGGGTCAATTCAATTCACCGACAGTTGAATAACGCCGGGAATCAGCTCCCGGCGCTATTCAATACAGCGACAAGTGACCCTCAATTGTCGGCAATTCTTCTCTCACCCCGGGGGATGAGAGACGAAATCCGACAAAAGTGCTGCCCCGCAGACGGCGCGAGGCTGAATCTGTCGGGAATCAGCATCGCAGCGGGGATTCAACTTGGAGAATGCCCGTTCTCCTGACAATTCAACCTGTTAAGTCCGGGAGAACAGGCCTTCGCTGACTTTACTTGAGCTGAATTGAATAGCGACGGGAGCTAACTCCCGAAGCTATTCAACTGTCGGTGACTTGAATCGACCCCAGTGAGGCGGGTATGTGCTGCTGTCAGTAAAGGGTGTGTGCTGCTGTCAGTGAGGCGGGAATGTGCTGCTGTAAGTGAGGCGGGGATGTGCAGCTGTCAGTGAGGCGGGGATGTGCAGTGAGGCAGGGATGTGTTGCTGTCAGTGAGGCGGGGATGTGTTGCTGTCAGTGAGGCGGGGATGTGCCGCTGTCAGTGAGGCGGGGATGTGCCGCTGTTAGTGAGGCGGGAGTGTGCTGCTGTCAGTGAGGCGGGGATGTGCCGCTGTCAGTGAGGCGGGGATGTGCTGCTGTCAGTTAGGCGGGGATGTGCTGCTGTCAGTGAGGCAGGAATGTGCTGCTGTCAGTGAGGAGGGGATGTGCCACTGTCAGTGAGGTGGAGATGTACAGAGATGTGCTGCTGTCAGTGAGGCAGGGGTGTGCTGCTGTCAGTGAAGCGGGGATGTGCTGCTGTCAGTGAGGCGGGGATGTGCTGCTGTCAGTGAGGCGGGGCTGTGTTCCTGTCAGTGAGGCGGGGCTGTGCTCCTGTCAGTGAGGCGGGGATGTGCCACTGTCAGTGAGGTGGAGATGTGCTGCTGTCAGTGAGGCGGGGATGTGCTGCTGTCAGTGAGAGAGGGATGTGCTGTTGTCAGTGAGGTGGAAATGTGCTGCTGTCAGTGAGGCGGGGATGTGCTGCTGTCAGCGAGGGAGGGATGAGCTGCTGTCTGTGAGGCGGGGATGTGCTGCTGTCAGTGAGGGGGGATGTGTTGCTGTCAGTGAGGTGGAGATGTGCTGCTGTCAGTGAGGCGGGGATGTGCTGCTATCAGTGAGGCGGGGATGTGCTGCTGTCAGTGAGGCGGGGATGTGCTGCTGTCAGTGAGGGGGGTATGTGTTGCTGTCAGTGAGGCGGGGATGTGCCGCTGTCAGTGAGGCGGGGATGTGCCGCTGTCAGTGAGGTGGAGATGTGCTACTGTCAGTGAGGCGGGGATGTGCTGCTGTCAGTGAGGCGGGGACGTGCCGCTGTCAGTGAGGCGGGGATGTGTCGCTGTCAGTGAGGTGAGGATGTGCCGCTGTCAGTGAGGTGAGGATGTGCCGCTGTCAGCGAGGTGGGGATGTGCCGCTGTCAGTGAGGTGGGGATGTGCCGCTGTCAGTGAGGTGAGGATGTGCCGCTGTCAGTGAGACGGGGATGTGTCGCTGTCAGTGAGGTGAGGATGTGCTGCTGTCAGTGAGGCAGGGATGTGCTGCTGTCAGTGAGGTTGTGATGTGCCGCTGCCAGTGAGGTGAGGATGTGCCGCTGTCGGTGAGGCTGGGATGTGCTGCTGTCAGTGAGGTGGGCGGGATGTGCTGCTGTCAGTGAGGCGGTGATATGCCACTGTCAGTGAGGTGAGGATGTGCCGCTATCAGTGAGGGGGGATGTATCGCTGTCAGTGAGGTGAGGATGTGTCGCTGTCAGTGAGGTGGGGATGTGCTGCTGTCAGTGGGGTCAATTCAATTCACCGACAGTTGAATAACGCCGAGAATTAGCTCCCGGCGCTATTCAATACAGCGACAAGTGACCCTCAATTGTCGGGAATTCTTCTCTCACCCCCGGGGGATGAGAGACGAAATCCGACAAAAGTGCTGCCGTGCGGACGGCGCGAGTCTGAATCTGTCGGGAATCAGCATCGCGGCGGGGAGTTAACTTGGAGTATGCCCATTCTCCTGACAATTCAACCTGTTAAGTCCGGGAGAACGGGCCTTCGCTGACTTAACTTGAGCTGAATTGAATAGCGACGGGAGCTAACTCCCGGCGCTATTCAACTGTCAGTGAATTGAATCGACCCCAGTGAGGCGGGTATGTGCTGCTGTCAGTGATGCGGGGATGTGCTGCTGTCAGTGAGGCGGGAATGTGCTGCTGTCAGTGAGGCGGGGATGTGCAGCTGTCAGTGAGGCGGGGATGTGTTGCTGTCAGTGAGGCGGGGATGTGTTGCTGTCAGTAAGGCGGGGATGTGTTGCTGTCAGTGAGGCGGGGATGTGTTCCTGTCAGTAAGGCAGGGATGTATAGCTGCCAGTAAGGCGGGGATGTGTAGCTGTCAGTGAGGCGGGGATGTGCCACTGTCAGTGAGGCGGGGATGTGTTCCTGTCAGTAAGGCAGGGATGTATAGCTGCCAGTAAGGCGGGGATGTGTAGCTGTCAGTGAGGCGGGGATGTGCCACTGTCAGTGAGGCGGGGATGTGCCGCTGTCAGTGAGGCGGGGATGTGCCGCTGTCAGTGAGGCGGGAGTGTGCTGCTGTCAGTGAGGTGGGGATGTGCCGCTGTCAGTGAGGCGGGGATGTGCTGCTGTCAGTGAGGCAGAAATGTGCTGCTGTCAGTGAGGCGGGTATGTGCTGCTGTCAGTGAGGCGGGGATGTGCTGCTGTCAGTGAAGGGGGGCTGTGCTCCTGTCAGTGAGGCGGGATATGCCCCTGTAGGTGAGGCGGGGATGTGCCCCTGTCAGTGAGGTGGAGATGTGCTGCTGTCAGTGAGGCAGGGATGAGGGATGTGCTGCTGTCAGTGAGGGAGGGATGTGCTGTTGTCAGTGAGGTGGAAATGTGCAGCTGTCAGTGAGGCGGGGATGTGTTGCTGTCAGTGAGGGGGGATGTGTTGCTGTCAGTGAGGCGGGGATGTGCCGCTGTCAGGGAGGTGGAGATGTGCTGCTGTCAGTGAGGGAGGGATGTGCTGCTGTCAGTGAGGCGGGGATGTGCTGCTGTTAGTAAGGGAGGGATGTGCTGCTGTCAGTGAGGCGGGGATGTGCTGCTGTTAGTGAGGGAGGGATGTGCTGCTGTCAGTGAGGCGGGGATGTGCCGCTGTCAGTGAGGGAGGAATGAGCTGCTGTCAGTGAGGCGGGGATGTGCCGCTGTCAGTGAGGGAGGGATGTGCTGCTGTCAGTAAGGCGGGGAGGTGCCGCTGTCAGTGAGGTGACGATGTGCCGCTGTCAGTGAGGCGGGGGTGTGCTGCTGTCAGTGAGGCGGGGATGTGCTGCTGTCAGTGAGGCGGGGATGTGCTGCTGTTAGTGAGGTGAGGATGTGCCGCTGTCAGTGAGGCGGGGATGTCCTGCTGTCAGTGAGGCAGGAATGTGCTGCTGTCAGTGAGGTGGGGATGTGCCACTGTCAGTGAGGTGGAGATGTACGGAGATGTGCTGTTGTCAGTGAGGCAGGGATGTGCTGCTGTCAGTGAGGCGGGGATGTGCTGCTGTCAGTGAGGCGGGGCTGTGCTCCTGTCAGTGAGGTGGGGATGTGCCCCTGTCAGTGAGGTGGGGATGTGCCGCTGTCATTGAGGTGGAGATGTGCTGCTGTCAGTGAGGCGGGGATGTGCTGCTGTCAGTGAGGGAGGGATGTGCTGTTGTCAGTGAAGTGCAATTGTGCTGCTGTCAATGAGGCGGGGATGTGCTGCTGTCAGTGAGGGAGGGATGAGCTGCTGTCAGTGAGGCGGGGATGTGCTGCTGTCAGTAAGGCGGGGATGTGCCGCTGTCAGTGAGGCGGGGATGTGCCGCTGTCAATGAGGCGGGGATGTGCCGCTGTCAGTGAGGTGAGGATGTGCCGTTGTCAGTGAGGTGGGGATGTGCCGCTGTCAGTGAGATGAGGATGTGCCGCTGTCAGTGAGGTGGGGATGTGCCGCTGTCAGTGAGGCGGGGATGTGCCGCTGTCAGTGAGGCGGGCATGTGCTGCTGTCAGTGACGCGGGCATGTGCTGCTGTCAGTGACGCGGGCATGTGCTGCTGTCAGTGAGGCGGGGATGTGCTGCTGTCAGTGAGGCGGGGATGTGCCCCTGTAGGTGAGGCGGGGATGTACCACTGTCAGTGAGGTGGAGATGTGCTGCTGTCAGTGAGGCGGGGATGGGGGATGTGCTGCTGTCAGTGAGGGAGGGATGTGCTGCTGTCAGTGAGGCGGGGATGTGCTGCTGTCAGTGAGGCAGGGATGTGCAGCTGTCAGTGAGGTGGGTATGTGCTGCTGTCAGGGAGGCGGGCATGTGCTGCAGTCAGTGAGGCGGGGATGTGCTGCTGTCAGTGAGGCGGGGATGTGCAGCTGTCGGTGAGGCGGGGATGTGCTGCTGTCAGTGAGGCAGGGATGCGCTGCGGTTAGTGAGGCGGGGATGTGCTGCTGTCAGTGAGGTGGGGATGTGCTGCTGTCAGTGGGGTCAATTCAATTCACGACAGTTGAATAGCACCGGGAATTAGCTCCCGGCGCTATTCAATACAGCGACAAGTGACCCTCAATTGTCGGGAATTCTTCTCTCAACCCCGGGGGTTGAGAGACGAAATCCGACAAAAGTGCTGCCGCGCGGATGGCGCAAGGCTGAATCTGTCGGGAATCAGCATCGCGGCGGGGAGTTAAGTTGATTGAATCGACCCCAGTGAGGTGGGGATGTGCTGCTGTCAGTGAGGCGAGGATGTGCCGCTGTCAGTGAGGTGAGGATGTGCCGTTGTCAGTGAGGTGGGGATGTGCCGCTGTCAGTGAGGCGGGGATGTGCCGCTGTCAGTGAGGCGGGCATGTGCTGCTGTCAGTGACGCGGGCATGTGCTGCTGTCAGTGACGCGGGCATGTGCTGCTGTCAGTGAGGCGGGGATGTGCTGCTGTCAGTGAGGCGGGCATGTGCTGCTGTCAGTGAGGCGGGCATGTGCTGCTGTCAGTGAGGCGGGCATGTGCTGCTGTCAGTGAGGCGGGCATGTGCTGCTGTCAGTGAGACGGGGATGTGCTGCTGTCAGTGAGGCGGGGATGTGCTGCTGTCAGTGAGGCGGGGATGTTCTACTGTCAGGGAGGCGGGCATGTGCTGCTGTCAGTGAGTCGGGATGTGCTGCTGTCAGTGAGGCGGGGATGTGCAGCTGTCGGTGAGGCGGGGATGTGCTGCTGTCAGTGATGTGAGGATGTGCTGCTGTCAGTGAGGCAGGGATGTGCAGCTGTCAGTGAGGCGGGGATGTGCAGTGAGGCGGGGATGTGCTGCTGTCAGTGAGGTGGGGATGTGTTGCTGTCAGTTAGGCGGGGATGTGCAGCTGTCAGTGAGGCGGGGATGTGCAGCTGTCGGTGAGGCGGGGATGTGCTGCTGTCGGTGAGGCGGGGATGTGCTGCTGTCAGTGAGGCGGGGATGTTCTACTGTCAGGGAGGCGGGCATGTGCTGCTGTCAGTGAGGCGGGATGTGCTGCTGTCAGTGAGGCGGGGATGTGCAGCTGTCGGTGAGGCGGGGATGTGCTGCTGTCAGTGATGTGAGGATGTGCTGCTGTCAGTGAGGCAGGGATGTGCAGCTGTCAGTGAGGCGGGGATGTGCAGTGAGGCGGGGATGTGCTGCTGTCAGTGAGGTGGGGATGTGTTGCTGTCAGTGAGGCGGGGATGTGCAGCTGTCAGTGAGGCGGGGATGTGCAGCTGTCGGTGAGGCGGGGATGTGCTGCTGTCAGTGAGGCGGCGATGCGCTGCTGTCAGTGAGGCGGGGATGTGCCGCTGTCAGTGAGGTCAATTCAATTCACCGACAGTTGAATAACGCCGGGAATTAGCTCCCGGCGCTATTCAATACAGCGACAAATGACCCTCAATTGTCGGGAATTCTTCTCTCACCCCCAGGGGATGAGAGACGAAATCCGACAAAAGTGCTGCCGTGCGGACGGCGCGAGGCGGAATCTGTCGGGAATCAGCATCGCGGCGGGGAGTTTAGTTGGAGAATGCCCGTTCTCCTGACAATTCTACCTGTTAAGTCCGGGAGAACGGGCCTTCGCTGACTTGACTTGAGCTGAATTGAATAGCGACGGGAGCTAACTCCCGGCGCTATTCAACTGTCGGTGAATTGAATCGACCCCAGTGAGGCGGGTATGTGCTGCTGTCAGTGATGCGGGGATGTGCTGCTGTCAGTGAGGCGGGAATGTGCTGCTGTCAGTGAGGCGGGGATGTGCAGCTGTCAGTGAGGCGGGGATGTGTTGCTGTCAGTGAGGCGGGGGATGTGCTGCTGTCAGTGAGGCAGGGATGTGCTGCTGTCAGTGAGGGAGGGATGTGCTGCTGTCAGTGAGGCAGGGATGTGCTGCTGTCAGTGAGGCGGGGATGTGCTGCTGTCAGTGAGGCGGGGATGTGCCGCTGTCAGTGAGGTGGGGATGTGTTGCTGTCACTGAGGCGGGGATGTGTTGCTGTCAGTGAGGGAGGGATGTGCTGCTGTCAGTGAGGCAGGGATGTGCTGCTGTCAGTGAGGCGGGGATGTGCTGCTGTCAGTGAGGCGGGGATGTGCCGCTGTCAGTGAGGCGGGGATGTGCTGCTGTCAGTGAGGGAGGGATGTGCTGCTGTCAGTGAGGCAGGGATGTGCTGCTGTCAGTGAGGCGGGGATGTGCTGCTGTCAGTGAGGCGGGGATGTGCTGCTGTCAGTGAGGCGGGGATGTGCTGCTGTCAGTGAGGCGGGGATGTGCTGCTGTCAGTGAGGCGGGGATGTGCAGCTGTCAGTGAGGCGGGGATGTGCAGTGAGGCGGGGATGTGCTGCTGTCAGTGAGGGAGGGATGTGCTGCTGTCAGTGAGGCGGGGATGAGCTGCTGTCAGTGAGGCGGGGATGAGCTGCTGTCAGTGAGGCGGGATGTGCAGCTGTCAGTGAGGCGGGGATGTGCTGCTGTCAGTGAGGCGGGCATGTGCTGCTGTCAGTGAGGCGGGGATGTACTGCTGTCAGTGAGGCGGGGATGTGCTGCTGTCAGTGAGGCGGGGATGTGCTGCTGTCAGTGAGGCGGGGATGTGTTGCTGTCAGTGTGGCAGATATTCAATACAGCGACAAGTGACCCTCAATTGTCGGGAATTCTTCTCTCACCCCCGAGGGGATGAGAGACGAAATCCGACAAAAGTGCTGCCGCGCGGACGGCGCGAGGCTGAATCTGTCGGGAATCAGCATCGCGGCGGGGAGTTAACTTGGAGAATGCCCGTTCTCCTGACAATTCAACCTGTTAAGTCCGGGAGAACGGGCCTTCGCTGACTTAACTTGAGCTGAATTGAATAGCGACGGGAGCTAACTCTATTCAACTGTCGGTGAATTGAATCGACCCCAGTGAGGCGGGTATGTGCTGCTGTCAGTGATGCGGGGATGTGCTGCTGTCAGTGAGGCGGGAATGTGCTGCTGTCAGTGAGGCGGGGATGTGCAGCTGTCAGTGAGGTGGGATGTGTTGCTGTCAGTGAGGCGGGGCTGTGCTCCTGTCAGTGAGGCGGGGATGTGCCCCTGTAGGTGAGGCGGGGATGTGCAGCTGTCAGTGAGGTGTGGATGTACGGAGATGTGCTGCTGTCAGTGAGGCAGGGATGTGCTGCTGTCAGTGAGGTGGGTATGTGCTGCTGTCAGTGAGGCGGGGATGTGCTGCTGTCAGTGAGGCGGGGATGTGCTCCTGTCAGTCAGGCGGGGATGTGCCCCTGTAGGTGAGGCGGGGATGTGCAGCTGTCAGTGAGGTGGTAATGTATGGAGATGTGCTGCTGTCAGCGAGGCAGGGATGTGCTGCTGTCAGTGAGGCGGGTATGTGCTGCTGTCAGTGAGGCGGGGATGTGCTGCTGTCAGTGAGGCGGGGCTGTGCTCCTGTCAGTGAGGCGGGGATGTGCCCCTGTAGGTGAGGCGGGGATGGGGGATGTGCTGCTGTCAGTGAGGGAGGGATGTGCTGTTGTCAGTGAGGTGGAAATGTGCTGCTGTCAGTGAGGGAGGGATGAGCTGCTGTCAGTGAGGCGGGGATGTGTTGATGTCAGTGAGGCGGGAATGTGCAGCTGTCAGTAAGGCGGGGATGTGCCGCTGTCAGTGAGGCGGGGATGTGCCGCTGTCAGTGAGGCGGGAGTGTGCTGCTGTCAGTGAGGTGGGGATGTGCTGCTGTCAGTGAGGCGGGAATGTGCTGCTGTCAGTGAGGCAGGAATGTGCTGCTGTCAGTGAGTTGGGGATGTGCCACTGTCAGTGAGGTGGAGATGTACGGAGATGTGCTGCTGTCAGTGAGGCAGGGATGTGCTGCTGTCAGTGAGGCAGGGATGTGCTGCTGTCAGTGAGGCGGGGATGTGCTGCTGTCAGTGAGGCGGGGCTGTGCTCATGCCAGTGAGGCGGGGTTGTGCCCCTGTAGGTGAGGCGGGGATGTACCACTGTCAGTGAGGTGGAGATGTGCTGCTGTCAGTGAGGCGGGGATGGGGGATGTGCTGCTGTCAGTGAGGGAGGGATGTGCTGCTGTCAGTGAGGCGGGGATGTGCTGCTGTCAGTGAGGCAGGGATGTGCAGCTGTCAGTGAGGTGGGTATGTGCTGCTGTCAGGGAGGCGGGCATGTGCTGCAGTCAGTGAGGCGGGGATGTGCTGCTGTCAGTGAGGCGGGGATGTGCAGCTGTCGGTGAGGCGGGGATGCGCTGCTGTCAGTGAGGCAGGGATGCGCTGCGGTTAGTGAGGCGGGGATGTGCTGCTGTCAGTGGGGTGGGGATGTGCTGCTGTCAGTGGGGTCAATTCAATTCACGACAGTTGAATAGCACCGGGAATTAGCTCCCGGCGCTATTCAATACAGCGACAAGTGACCCTCAATTGTCGGGAATTCTTCTCTCAACCCCGGGGGTTGAGAGACGAAATCCGACAAAAGTGCTGCCGCGCGGATGGCGCAAGGCTGAATCTGTCGGGAATCAGCATCGCGGCGGGGAGTAAACATCCTAGTAGTAATTGGTGTACCCCCTTCTTAAAGTAAACCTTAGTTACCTTCTAAAACTCAGTAAATAAAGACACAGAGACATGATTTTGGCAGAAAAATTGCTAGCTATTTATTTGACCCTAACCATAGCAAACCTGTGAATGGAAAATTTGTTAAGCTGCCGAATCAGCCGGCAAAATGGTGGCAGAAAAAAGAACGGCTCAATTAACTATTGGTAAGGTTAAATTATTAAACTGACCGAAACCGTCCAACACCTTATCAAAAACCGGTAATAGGTGTCAACACAACCCCCACAGTGACTTCCCACCGCTCCTGGGTGCCCTGCCGCTGCCTCCCGGATGGGTGGTCGAGCGGCCATTAAGTCGATGGAGGTGAGTGCACCTAAACCAAATAAACTGAAACTTACTACCTATATATAAGCGATACAACTACAAACTGCCGTTCTTTTCCGCCAATAAATAGCCAACGAATGAAAAACCAGCCAGCAATCAAAACGCCAATGCACTCCGCGTGATTTAAGACAACCTTCATCCCCATAGGGCGGGAGGGCGGGAAAGAGATTCAAGCAGCAAAGAGGCCTAAAATGGCCGCTGCAGTCTATATATATACCTCACCCTCCCCTTTTTCCTAAGGCTGTACTACCTCACTTCTGGGTACACCCCCTCACAGGATGTTTAACCCATTCCTCTCCTATGCAGTCAATTCTTTCTCCTAAACATCCTAGTAGTAATTGGTGTACCCCCTTCTTAAAGTAAACCTTAGTTACCTTCTAAAACTCAGTAAATAAAGACACAGAGACATGATTTTGGCAGAAAAATTGCTAGCTATTTATTTGACCCTAACCATAGCAAACCTGTGAATGGAAAATTTGTTAAGCTGCCGAATCAGCCGGCAAAATGGTGGCAGAAAAAAGAACGGCTCAATTAACTATTGGTAAGGTTAAATTATTAAACTGACCGAAACCGTCCAACACCTTATCAAAAACCGGTAATAGGTGTCAACACAACCCCCACAGTGACTTCCCACCGCTCCTGGGTGCCCTGCCGCTGCCTCCCGGATGGGTGGTCGAGCGGCCATTAAGTCGATGGAGGTGAGTGCACCTAAACCAAATAAACTGAAACTTACTACCTATATATAAGCGATACAACTACAAACTGCCGTTCTTTTCCGCCAACAGCGAAGGACTCCCACCCAGAGTCCTCGCACCGCCACCATAAGCTACCCTAACTCCTGCAACACTAGGAACAGATCCTCCAGGAAAAACATCATCCCCTCATCGGATAGATGCACACCATCAGGCCGGAAAAGGTGTTTGTCTCGGAACCGAATCCTAGGGTGGCGAACCACTTTGCCTCCGTGAGCCAAGACCCACTTCGCCACCGCCCCATTCACCTTTATCCTGGCCTCATCTATTACGCGTCCGTCCTCCACACCGCGCCAATTCAACCTTGGCACCATCAGGGAAAAAACCAATACGCAATTGGCCCATGCTGCGGCCACCTTTGCCAGATCCTGTATCATGGCCCACCTTAGCTCCAAAGAAGTCCTCTTCCCAAGGTCGTTTCCACCTAAGTGGACAACCAACACCTTGGGAACACCATGCTTCCTAGCTTGACTGACTAATCTACTCAATAGATCTGTCCACATCATTCCTCGCCAACCAAGCCATCTGATTCCCTGACCTCCAGGGAACCTTTGAGCCGTATCCGAGGCCAAGGATCTAGCTGCCCAAAAGACATAAGAGTGGCCAACCACCCAAACGCGCAAGCCATCAGCGCAACAACCTGAATGGAAGGAAAAAGGGGTAAAATGTGTTACTAAAATCTATACCAGAAGATAGAAATTGCATTAACCTGAAGGATCTGCCAAAAAAGAAAAATTTCTTTGTTCATAGTTCCTAAGCCGCAGTAGTCACGGCCTAGCCGATCTCCCGATATACTATTAAATTTAGAGCAAGGCAATTAAGACTTTAGGGGAAAGGTAAAATAAACGAAAATAAAAACGGGGGGGGGGGGGGGGGGGGGAGGGGGTATGAAAAAGAGGGTAAAACATGAAATAACTCAGCTGGAGGTGAAAGCATAAAAACCTGCTGAGGGACTTTGATAGCACAGATTAGCCGAATTAAATGATTAGAATTCAGTCCGTCAAGTCAGGCAAAAATAGCAAAATAACTCCAGACCCCCGCTGCCGGCTCACGCCCGCAGCGGCAAGTGGCTAATCCCTGAGTAGGATCACAAACTGGTAAACGAACAAACATATAGTGAACATGACATGATCATAAAACAGCAAACCTTAACTTACTCTAACTTATCGATGCCAGCTACGCTTCTGCAACTAATCTCAGGCGACGGGGCGAATGTATCGCTTATAACAGGACGACTTCCATCGTCCCACCGCCTGGATCTGGGCTCCCGAAAAACCCGCTGCCGCTGCCGCCGTAGCTGCCCCAATGCGGAAGGAGTGTGTACCGAAGTGGGAGGGGGAAAGGCCCAAGCTCGTCAGACAGCGACCCATCATCCACCGAAATTGGAACTTAGTTACTGGCAGCCCATTATAGTGCATCAACCACGACCCCTGACAGTCGGGCCTTACTGCTTCATATTGTACCGCCAACCGTACTGGGCATATGCTCTCATCCAATGCCGGAACCAGTGTGACCCATCGGCCCTTTCCCATCTGGTCCGTCTTAGAGCGTCGCAGTCTGCACAGCAGGGACCCCTCACTCACCACCACGTCACCCACCAGCATGCGCGAATCCGTACGCTTAGAAGGCGCTACCAGCTCCGAAATCCTAAAGGCACCATGGTAGGCCATAGAAAAAGCCAATCTGAAAAGCAGCGATTCAAACAAAGACGATGCTATGGCTCCCACCGACCCAATGATGTCCGGCAACAGTGCTGCATCAATGGGCCTCCTTCTGTCAGGTGGCGTAGGTGCAACGCGCGCCCATCCTTTCATAGCTTTAAGCAGAATCCCGCTATTTGTCAGATCTGGAACACCTTTAATTCTGCAGAAAACGCAATGCCAGCCAGGTACCGGGACACCACTGCTCTGGACCTACCCGAAACATAAAGCTGCCAAATAAAAGAAAGCATCATCCGATGCCCGCTCTTACCTCGTTGCTTCCGTCCTCTGGTAAAGTCTTCCCACTCGCTCCAGGCCTGTTCGTAAGCCTTAAGCGTGGATGGCGCGACCGACCGCAGCGCTAGCCCTTCCATTCCGGCTCGATGACCTGCCAGACATAACCGGGACAATGAAAACCCTGTTGATCGGCCTCGGGAGCCAGCAAGTAAAACCTATCCCAGTGCCCTCGCGATAGTGCATCAGCGACCCCGTTCTCCAGACCCGGCACATGCTGAGCACGGAACCACACGTTCCTGCGCAAGCAAGTAAGCAGCAACTGCCCTAGGACCCTCAGCACCACGAGCGATTTAGCCCTCTGGTTGTTAATCGCGTGTACCACGCCCAGATTGTCGCATCTGAACAGGATACTGCGATGCGCTAGCCGCTCGCCCCAAATCTCGAGCGCAACCATGATGGGAAAAAGCTCCAGGAGCAGAAGGTCCCTAGTGAGACCAGCCTGATGCCACTCCGCTGGCCATGCTGCTGCGCACCAAGCTCCTTCAAGATAGCACCCAAAACCGGATGCTCCCGCCGCGTCTGTGAAAAGCTGCAATCTGGCGCTATCTGTCGTTGGTGTTAGCCATATCCGAACCCCGTTAAAATCTTCCAGGAACGAGGCCCAGACTGCCAGATCTCTTTTTATCTCGGCTGGCAACCTTACAAAGTGGTGCGGCCGGGAACATCCCGCGGTTGCTCTTTCCAGCTTCCGGCAGAAAACCCTGCCCATCGGGATGACCCGACAAGCAAAGTTAAACATGCCCAGCAAGGATTGCGCCTGCCGCAGTTTAACCTTACGCGAGCCCAGGAACTGTCCAATGACCTCGCGAAGCTTAGCCACTTTGTCCAAAGGCAGGCGACACTCGCCCGCCACTGTGTCGATCTCGATACCCAGAAATGACAGGCAAGAGATCGGCCCCTCCGTTTTGTCTTCGGCAACTGGCACTCCGAAGTGACAAAACAAAGCTCGTATACTGAAAAGCAGGTTGCCGCACCGCGGCGAACCTGCCGGACCCGTACAAAGGAAATCATCGAGGTAATGGGCAACTCCGTGCCCACCCGACGAAGATTCCACGCACCAATGCAGGAAGGTGCTAAACCGTTCAAAATACGAGCATGAAACGGAACATCCCATCGGCAAACATTTGTCGATGAAATATTCCGCTCCAATCCGGAATCCCATAAAACGAAATGAGTCCGGATGGAGGGGTAGCAACCTGAAAGCGGATTCGACGTCAATCTTTGCCATGAGAGCCCCATTTCCGTAGCTGCGGACCAAATTGAGCGCCTCGTCAAACGATTGATATACTACCGAGCAATGGCCCTGAGGTATAGCGTCGTTTACCGAAGCCCCCGGTGGGTAGGAAAGGTGCTGTATCAGACGGAAGGCCCCAGGTGTCTTCTTGGGCACCACCCCCACCGGGGAGATGACGAGGTCAGCCACGGGGGGTGCAGCAAAAGGCCCCCCCATCCTGCCCAGCCTGACCTCCTTATCGACTTTTTCCCGCAACACTAAAGGCAAGGACCTAGCCGACTGAAGGTTCCTCTGCGCCCTAACTGTAACCTCGCTTGCAACAGGCAAGCGGAAACCAAAACTAAAACCTTCGAACAAAAACCTGGCATCGTCCTTATTCGGATACCAATTGAGCCATTTGCGCATAGCTTCTATCCTAACTGGCGTTGGTGCCCTGCGGAGCACTCCCGCCGGGAGCTCCCTTCGAATAGGGTTGTTTAGCGCGGGGGCCCTGCCGAGCATTCTTGAAACAGGAGGAGGCGGGGTGGAAACCCCCGCAATGCAGGCAAGCGTGGCGGAACCGACACTGCTTGCCGTATGTACATGCCGCGTTGTTAAACGCGAAGCATAACCCCTTAATTCCTGCCTGTTTACCAGTCCGGACGGCCGACCTAACTTGCTTGGCCGGCCCCCCGACCCCGCCGAGCGCTTGGGCGGACGGACCAACCCGGGGTCCGTCCGCCCCAGCGCCCCGGGGCTCCGTGGTCTGTTGTGAGGCCCTGGTGACCCTAAGCCAGACCTCCACGTCTTTGAACCCAAAGTCCATAATGTACAACCCATCTTGTTTTTCTCTAAACTCCTCGTCATACCTACGCCACTCATCATCCGCCGACGTGCGCTGCATGTCATGCACGAGGTGCAGGTACCGGATGATGTTCATATGCTCATCCGGCCTGTCCTCAAGGTAACAGGCCGCGAAAACCCAGAACCCTGCAAGCCAGTTATCGAACGTGCGAAATGCCTCGGCCCCTATGCCCTCCTTAGCGGTAGCTGCCTTGAATTCCTTCTTCGCGCCCTTCGTCAATACGAAGATATCCACGAAGTCTCCTTTGCGAATGCTTTTGCTGCAGCTATCCCTGAGCCCTCGCATGACAGCTGTATATTCGCAGCGGACCACGCCCGGCAAGTCGCGTCGCTTCCTAGCCTTGCGAGATTCTTTGCTAACCCGCCTTCGCCTCTTATGCCGCTCCTGTCTCCCGGCTGCCTTTCTGGCGTATTTAATCGCCCGTTTCCTCGCCTTGGCCGTGCTACTTATGTCGGACACTGCCGAGGAAAGGGAGGAGGAGGAAGACGAGGAAGAAGAGGACGAGCTGCGAGAACTTGAGGAAGTACTCGCGACCGACACTGACTGCTCCGCCTCACCTGAAGCCGTAGAATGATCGGATCCAGATTCATCCGGGGCGATGTATGAAACGTCCTCAACTTCCGATTCCGCTTCTTCCGTATCATTCCGATCAACTGCGGGCAAAAAGGGGGAAAAGGACCCAGAGACAGAGAGTGGCGAGGGCCTAGCCCTACCATGCGATGGCGTGCTACGTGAACGCACATTCCCACCCCGCCGTGGCTGCTGCTGCAGCTGAGCCGCGGCCGCACCAAGCTCACGGCATGCTCGCGCGACCCTCTGCGCGGCTGAGCCCGCGCCCGTTCCGCTAGGACACCCCCCTAACCCGACCTCGCGGTCGGGGGCCGCTGAGAGCGGGCCCAAAGCCGCGACCACCGTGGCGAGGGCCGTAGTGAATGCGTCCTGATTAACATCCGCACCCCTTGGCGACGGAGCGTCCCCCGCTGGTTGTCGAGCGGGTGGAACGCGCCGTGTGGACCCGCTGATGGGCACGGGAAGCCATGACCCATCAGGACCACAAACCGGTCGGCCTTGCGGGGAAAGGTCCGTATTGACTGGGTGCCTCACCCCGGACCTAAACCCCCCCCCGCTTGCCGCGCCCGCCCGCCCAGGAACCCCTGCGGCGATGAGGGCACTGCTCCGTGCCTCATGTGAAGGCCGCTGTGCTATGCTGTCCCTCCCGTCCACCCTGCTGGCGGACAATTGCCGCAAACCTGGTTGATCACCGCCAGGCCTATTTGCCCCCCTCGCCCCGCCGGAATTACTCCGTTGCGAGGAGGGATGAGGGGACATTGAACCAAGTGGCGGCGCCGCGCGCACACGTGTGCGCCTGGCGCCGCCGGAGCCGCGCGTTGGTGCGCGCGCCAGCCGTGCGCGCGCCCCAGCGCCTCCCATCCTGGCGTCCTCCGCCGCCGAAGCGGCCTGCTGTGTATCCTCTGCACCCGACGATCCCGCGCTGGGCGCCTCAACGGGCCCAGGCCGGATCGCCGTAGTCTCTGCTGCTCTCCCAGTTCTCCCCCGCCGCGTGGACCTTGCAAGCGGCCCTGGCAGGGGAGACTGGTTGATGGACACCGCGACAGGAGCCGGGCGGCGTCCCGCGAGGCGCGCCAGCGCGCGCCCGCGGGCCACCACCGCCCCGACGCCCGCAACTGAGCCCGGAGGTGAGGACCGTTGGTCCCCCCCCTCCAGGATACCAGACCTCCGGGCCGTCCCTTGCCGCCCACCGCGGCCGCCAGTAGCCTCACTCGCGACCGCAGTGCCGCCGGATGAGCGCGTCCGGCGCCCTGCACCCGACGGTCCCGCAGCAGCCCCAAGCCCAGACACAGCCTCCCCCGCACCGGAGATCCCGGCCCCGGGTTCGGCTTCGCTGGCCTGATAACGGGCCGGGGTGCCCGCAGAACGACGAGGGCGGTTGGAGGCCATAACAATGGTTAAAATTTCAAAAGGGGAAAGATCTGCTAGGCAGACTTACCCCAAAGAGATTCAAGCAGCAAAGAGGCCTAAAATGGCCGCTGCAGTCTATATATATACCTCACCCTCCCCTTTTTCCTAAGGCTGTACTACCTCACTTCTGGGTACACCCCCTCACAGGATGTTTAACCCATTCCTCTCCTATGCAGTCAATTCTTTCTCCTTAAGTTGATTGAATCGACCCCAGTGAGGTGGGGATGTGCTGCTGTCAGTGAGGCGAGGATGTGCTGCTGTCAGTGATGTGAGGATGTGCTGCTGTCAGTGAGGCAGGGTTGTGCAGCTGTCAGTGAGGCGGAGATGTGCAGTGAGGCGGGGATGTGCTGCTGTCAGTGAGGTGGGTATGTGTTGCTGTCAGTGAGGCGGGGATGTGCAGCTGTCAGTGAGGCGGGGATGTGCAGCTGTCAGTGAGGCGGGGATGTGCTGCTGTCAGTGAGGCGGCGATGCGCTGCTGTCAGTGAGGCGGGGATGTGCCGCTGTCAGTGAGGTGGGGATGTGCTGCTGTCAGTGTGGTCAATTCAATTCACCGACAGTTGAATAACGCCGAGAATTAGCTCCCGGCGCTATTCAATACAGCGACAAGTGACCCTCAATTGTCGGGAATTCTTCTCTCACCCCCGGGGGATGAGAGACGAAATCCGACAAAAGTGCTGCCGTGCGGACGGCGCGAGTCTGAATCTGTCGGGAATCAGCATCGCGGCGGGGAGTTAACTTGGAGTATGCCCATTCTCCTGACAATTCAACCTGTTAAGTCCGGGAGAACGGGCCTTCGCTGACTTAACTTGAGCTGAATTGAATAGCGACGGGAGCTAACTCCCGGCGCTATTCAACTGTCAGTGAATTGAATCGACCCCAGTGAGGCGGGTATGTGCTGCTGTCAGTGATGCGGGGATGTGCTGCTGTCAGTGAGGCGGGAATGTGCTGCTGTCAGTGAGGCGGGGATGTGCAGCTGTCAGTGAGGCGGGGATGTGTTGCTGTCAGTGAGGCGGGGATGTGTTGCTGTCAGTAAGGCGGGGATGTGTTGCTGTCAGTGAGGCGGGGATGTGTTCCTGTCAGTAAGGCAGGGATGTATAGCTGCCAGTAAGGCGGGGATGTGTAGCTGTCAGTGAGGCGGGGATGTGCCACTGTCAGTGAGGCGGGGATGTGCCGCTGTCAGTGAGGCGGGGATGTGCCGCTGTCAGTGAGGCGGGAGTGTGCTGCTGTCAGTGAGGTGGGGATGTGCCGCTGTCAGTGAGGCGGGGATGTGCTGCTGTCAGTGAGGCAGAAATGTGCTGCTGTCAGTGAGGCGGGTATGTGCTGCTGTCAGTGAGGCGGGGATGTGCTGCTGTCAGTGAAGGGGGGCTGTGCTCCTGTCAGTGAGGCGGGATATGCCCCTGTAGGTGAGGCGGGGATGTGCCCCTGTCAGTGAGGTGGAGATGTGCTGCTGTCAGTGAGGCAGGGATGAGGGATGTGCTGCTGTCAGTGAGGGAGGGATGTGCTGTTGTCAGTGAGGTGGAAATGTGCAGCTGTCAGTGAGGCGGGGATGTGCTGCTGTCAGTGAGGGAGGGATGAGCTGCTATCAGTGAGGCGGGGATGTGTTGCTGTCAGTGAGGGGGGATGTGTTGCTGTCAGTGAGGCGGGGATGTGCCGCTGTCAGGGAGGTGGAGATGTGCTGCTGTCAGTGAGGGAGGGATGTGCTGCTGTCAGTGAGGCGGGGATGTGCTGCTGTTAGTAAGGGAGGGATGTGCTGCTGTCAGTGAGGCGGGGATGTGCTGCTGTTAGTGAGGGAGGGATGTGCTGCTGTCAGTGAGGCGGGGATGTGCCGCTGTCAGTGAGGGAGGAATGAGCTGCTGTCAGTGAGGCGGGGATGTGCCGCTGTCAGTGAGGGAGGGATGTGCTGCTGTCAGTAAGGCGGGGAGGTGCCGCTGTCAGTGAGGTGAGGATGTGCCGCTGTCAGTGAGGCGGGGGTGTGCTGCTGTCAGTGAGGCGGGGATGTGCTGCTGTCAGTGAGGCGGGGATGTGCTGCTGTTAGTGAGGTGAGGATGTGCCGCTGTCAGTGAGGCGGGGATGTCCTGCTGTCAGTGAGGCAGGAATGTGCTGCTGTCAGTGAGGTGGGGATGTGCCACTGTCAGTGAGGTGGAGATGTACGGAGATGTGCTGTTGTCAGTGAGGCAGGGATGTGCTGCTGTCAGTGAGGCGGGGATGTGCTGCTGTCAGTGAGGCGGGGCTGTGCTCCTGTCAGTGAGGTGGGGATGTGCCCCTGTCAGTGAGGTGGGGATGTGCCGCTGTCATTGAGGTGGAGATGTGCTGCTGTCAGTGAGGCGGGGATGTGCTGCTGTCAGTGAGGGAGGGATGTGCTGTTGTCAGTGAAGTGCAATTGTGCTGCTGTCAATGAGGCGGGGATGTGCTGCTGTCAGTGAGGGAGGGATGAGCTGCTGTCAGTGAGGCGGGGATGTGCTGCTGTCAGTAAGGCGGGGATGTGCCGCTGTCAGTGAGGCGGGGATGTGCCGCTGTCAATGAGGCGGGGATGTGCCGCTGTCAGTGAGGTGAGGATGTGCCGTTGTCAGTGAGGTGGGGATGTGCCGCTGTCAGTGAGATGAGGATGTGCCGCTGTCAGTGAGGTGGGGATGTGCCGCTGTCAGTGAGGCGGGGATGTGCCGCTGTCAGTGAGGCGGGCATGTGCTGCTGTCAGTGACGCGGGCATGTGCTGCTGTCAGTGACGCGGGCATGTGCTGCTGTCAGTGAGGCGGGGATGTGCTGCTGTCAGTGAGGCGGGGATGTGCCCCTGTAGGTGAGGCGGGGATGTACCACTGTCAGTGAGGTGGAGATGTGCTGCTGTCAGTGAGGCGGGGATGGGGGATGTGCTGCTGTCAGTGAGGGAGGGATGTGCTGCTGTCAGTGAGGCGGGGATGTGCTGCTGTCAGTGAGGCAGGGATGTGCAGCTGTCAGTGAGGTGGGTATGTGCTGCTGTCAGGGAGGCGGGCATGTGCTGCAGTCAGTGAGGCGGGGATGTGCTGCTGTCAGTGAGGCGGGGATGTGCAGCTGTCGGTGAGGCGGGGATGTGCTGCTGTCAGTGAGGCAGGGATGCGCTGCGGTTAGTGAGGCGGGGATGTGCTGCTGTCAGTGAGGTGGGGATGTGCTGCTGTCAGTGGGGTCAATTCAATTCACGACAGTTGAATAGCACCGGGAATTAGCTCCCGGCGCTATTCAATACAGCGACAAGTGACCCTCAATTGTCGGGAATTCTTCTCTCAACCCCGGGGGTTGAGAGACGAAATCCGACAAAAGTGCTGCCGCGCGGATGGCGCAAGGCTGAATCTGTCGGGAATCAGCATCGCGGCGGGGAGTTAAGTTGATTGAATCGACCCCAGTGAGGTGGGGATGTGCTGCTGTCAGTGAGGCGAGGATGTGCCGCTGTCAGTGAGGTGAGGATGTGCCGTTGTCAGTGAGGTGGGGATGTGCCGCTGTCAGTGAGATGAGGATGTGCCGCTGTCAGTGAGGTGGGGATGTGCCGCTGTCAGTGAGGCGGGGATGTGCCGCTGTCAGTGAGGCGGGCATGTGCTGCTGTCAGTGACGCGGGCATGTGCTGCTGTCAGTGACGCGGGCATGTGCTGCTGTCAGTGAGGCGGGGATGTGCTGCTGTCAGTGAGGCGGGCATGTGCTGCTGTCAGTGAGGCGGGCATGTGCTGCTGTCAGTGAGGCGGGCATGTGCTGCTGTCAGTGAGGCGGGCATGTGCTGCTGTCAGTGAGACGGGGATGTGCTGCTGTCAGTGAGGCGGGGATGTGCTGCTGTCAGTGAGGCGGGGATGTTCTACTGTCAGGGAGGCGGGCATGTGCTGCTGTCAGTGAGTCGGGATGTGCTGCTGTCAGTGATGCGGGGATGTGCAGCTGTCGGTGAGGCGGGGATGTGCTGCTGTCAGTGATGTGAGGATGTGCTGCTGTCAGTGAGGCAGGGATGTGCAGCTGTCAGTGAGGCGGGGATGTGCAGTGAGGCGGGGATGTGCTGCTGTCAGTGAGGTGGGGATGTGTTGCTGTCAGTTAGGCGGGGATGTGCAGCTGTCAGTGAGGCGGGGATGTGCAGCTGTCGGTGAGGCGGGGATGTGCTGCTGTCAGTGAGGCGGGGATGTTCTACTGTCAGGGAGGCGGGCATGTGCTGCTGTCAGTGAGGCGGGATGTGCTGCTGTCAGTGAGGCGGGGATGTGCAGCTGTCGGTGAGGCGGGGATGTGCTGCTGTCAGTGATGTGAGGATGTGCTGCTGTCAGTGAGGCAGGGATGTGCAGCTGTCAGTGAGGCGGGGATGTGCAGTGAGGCGGGGATGTGCTGCTGTCAGTGAGGTGGGGATGTGTTGCTGTCAGTGAGGCGGGGATGTGCAGCTGTCAGTGAGGCGGGGATGTGCAGCTGTCGGTGAGGCGGGGATGTGCTGCTGTCAGTGAGGCGGCGATGCGCTGCTGTCAGTGAGGCGGGGATGTGCCGCTGTCAGTGAGGTCAATTCAATTCACCGACAGTTGAATAACGCCGGGAATTAGCTCCCGGCGCTATTCAATACAGCGACAAATGACCCTCAATTGTCGGGAATTCTTCTCTCACCCCCAGGGGATGAGAGACGAAATCCGACAAAAGTGCTGCCGTGCGGACGGCGCGAGGCGGAATCTGTCGGGAATCAGCATCGCGGCGGGGAGTTTAGTTGGAGAATGCCCGTTCTCCTGACAATTCTACCTGTTAAGTCCGGGAGAACGGGCCTTCGCTGACTTGACTTGAGCTGAATTGAATAGCGACGGGAGCTAACTCCCGGCGCTATTCAACTGTCGGTGAATTGAATCGACCCCAGTGAGGCGGGTATGTGCTGCTGTCAGTGATGCGGGGATGTGCTGCTGTCAGTGAGGCGGGAATGTGCTGCTGTCAGTGAGGCGGGGATGTGCAGCTGTCAGTGAGGCGGGGATGTGTTGCTGTCAGTGAGGCGGGGATGTGTTGCTGTCAGTGAGGCGGGGGATGTGTTGCTGTCAGTGAGGCGGGGATGTGTTGCTGTCAGTGAGGCGGGGATGTGCAGCTGTCAGTAAGGCAAGGATGTGTAGCTGTCGTGAGGCGGGGATGTGCCACTGTCAGTAAGGCGGGGATGTGCCGCTGTCAGTGAGGCGGGGATGTGCCGCTGTCAGTGAGGCGGGAGTGTGCTGCTGTCAGTGGGGTGGGGATGTGCCGCTGTCAGTGAGGCGGGGATGTGCTGCTGTCAGTGAGGCGGGCATGTGCTGCTGTCAGTGAGGCGGGCATGTGCTGCTGTCAGTGAGGCGGGCATGTGCTGCTGTCAGTGAGGCGGGCATGTGCTGCTGTCAGTGAGGCGAGGATGTGCTGCTGTCAGTGAGGCGGTGATGTGCTGCTGTCAGTGAGGCGGGGATGTGCTGCTGTCAGTGAGGCGGGGATGTGCTGCTGTCAGGGAGGCGGGCATGTGCTGCTGTCAGTGAGGCGGGGATGTGCTGCTGTCAGTGAGGCGGGGATGTGCAGCTTTCGGTGAGGCGGGGATGTGCTGCTGTCAGTGATGTGAGGATGTGCTGCTGTCAGTGAGGCAGGGATGTGCAGCTGTCAGTGAGGCGGGGATGTGCTGCTGTCAGTGAGGTGGGGATGTGTTGCTGTCAGTAAGGCGGGGATGTGCAGCTGTCAGTGAGGCGGGGATGTGCAGCTGTCGGTGAGGCGGGGATGTGCTGCTGTCAGTGAGGTGGGGATGTGCTGCTGTCAGTGGGGTCAATTCAATTCACGACAGTTGAATAGCACCGGGAATTAGCTCCCGGCGCTATTCAATACAGCGACAAGTGACCCTCAATTGTCGGGTATTCTTCTCTCAACCCCGGGGGTTGAGAGACGAAATCCGACAAAAGTGCTGCCGCGCGGATGGCGCAAGGCTGAATCTGTCGGGAATCAGCATCGCGGCGGGGAGTTAAGTTGATTGAATCGACCCCAGTGAGGTGGGGATGTGCTGCTGTCAGTGAGGCGAGGATGTGCTGCTGTCAGTGATGTGAGGATGTGCTGCTGTCAGTGAGGCAGGGTTGTGCAGCTGTCAGTGAGGCGGGGATCTGTTGCTGTCAGTGAGGCGGGGATGTGCAGCTGTCAGTGAGGCGGGGATGTGCAGCTGTCGGTGAGGCGGGGATGTGCTGCTGTCAGTGAGGCGGCGATGCGCTGCTGTCAGTGAGGCAGGGATGTGCCGCTGTCAGTGAGGTGGGGATGTGCTGCTGTCAGTGTGGTCAATTCAATTCACCGACAGTTGAATAACGCCGAGAATTAGCTCCCGGCGCTATTCAATACAGCGACAAGTGACCCTCAATTGTCGGGAATTCTTCTCTCACCCCCGGGGGATGAGAGACGAAATCCGACAAAAGTGCTGCCGTGCGGACGGCGCGAGTCTGAATCTGTCGGGAATCAGCATCGCGGCGGGGAGTTAACTTGGAGTATGCCCATTCTCCTGACAATTCAACCTGTTAAGTCCGGGAGAACGGGCCTTCGCTGACTTAACTTGAGCTGAATTGAATAGCGACGGGAGCTAACTCCCGGCGCTATTCAACTGTCGGTGAATTGAATCGACCCCAGTGAGGCGGGTATGTGCTGCTGTCAGTGATGCGGGGATGTGCTGCTGTCAGTGAGGCGGGAATGTGCTGCTGTCAGTGAGGCGGGGATGTGCAGCTGTCAGTGAGGCGGGGATGTGTTGCTGTCAGTGAGGCGGGGATGTGTTGCTGTCAGTAAGGCGGGGATGTGTTGCTGTCAGTGAGGCGGGGATGTGTTCCTGTCAGTAAGGCGGGGATGTGCAGCTGCCAGTAAGGCGGGGATGTGTAGCTGTCAGTGAGGCGGGGATGTGCCACTGTCAGTGAGGCGGGGATGTGCCGCTGTCAGTGAGGCGGGGATGTGCCGCTGTCAGTGAGGCAGGAGTGTGCTGCTGTCAGTGAGGAGGGGATGTGCCGCTGTCAGTGAGGCGGGGATGTGCTGCTGTCAGTGAGGCGGGGATGTGCTGCTGTCAGTGAAGGGGGGCTGTACTCCTGTCAGTGAGGCGGGGATATGCCCCTATAGGTGAGGCGGGGATGTGCCACTGTCAGTGAGGTGGAGATGTGCTGCTGTCAGTGAGGCAGGGATGAGGGATGTGCTGCTGTCAGTGAGGGAGGGATGTGCTGTTGTCAGTGAGGTGGAAATGTGCAGCTGTCAGTGAGGCGGGGATGTGCTGCTGTCAGTGAGGGATGGATGAGCTACTATCAGTGAGGCGGGGATGTGTTGCTGTCAGTGAAGGGGGATGTGTTGCTGTCAGTGAGGCGGGGATGTGCCGCTGTCAGGGAGGTGGAGATGTGCTGCTGTCAGTGAGGGAGGGATGTGCTGCTGTCAGTGAGGCGGGGATGTGCTGCTGTTAGTAAGGGAGGGATGTGCTGCTGTCAGTGAGGCGGGGATGTGCTGCTGTTAGTGAGGGAGGGATGTGCTGCTGTCAGTGAGGCAGGGATGTGCCGCTGTCAGTGAGGGAGGAATGTGCTGCTGTCAGTGAGGTGGGGATGTGCCGCTGTCAGTGAGGCGGGGATGTGCTGCTGTCAGTGAGGCGGGGATGTGCTGCTGTTAGTAAGGGAGGGATGTGCTGCTGTCAGTGAGGCGGGGATGTGCTGCTGTTAGTGAGGGAGGGATGTGCTGCTGTCAGTGAGGCGGGGATGTGCCGCTGTCAGTGAGGGAGGAATGTGCTGCTGTCAGTGAGGCGGGGAGGTGCCGCTGTCAGTGAGGTGAGGATGTGCCGCTGTCAGTGAGGCGGGGATGTGCTGCTGTCAGTGAGGCGGGGATGTGCTGCTGTCAGTGAGGCGGGGATGTGCTGCTGTTAGTGAGGTGAGGATGTGCCGCTGTCAGTGAGGCGGGGATGTGCAGCTGTCAGTGAGGCGAGGATGTGTAGCTGTCAGTGAGGCAGGAATGTGCTGCTGTCAGTGAGGTGGGGATGTGCCACTGTCAGTGAGGTGGGGATGTGCAGCTGTCAGTGAGGCGGGGATGTGCTGCTGTTAGTGAGGGAGGGATGTGCTGCTGTCAGTGAGGCGGGGATGTGCCGCTGTCAGTGAGGGAGGAATGTGCTGCTGTCAGTGAGGCGGGGAGGTGCCGCTGTCAGTGAGGTGAGGATGTGCCGCTGTCAGTGAGGCGGGGATGTGCTGCTGTCAGTGAGGCGGGGATGTGCCGCTGTCAGTGAGGGAGGAATGTGCTGCTGTCAGTGAGGTGGGGATGTGCCGCTGTCAGTGAGGCGGGGATGTGCTGCTGTCAGTGAGGCGGGGATGTGCTGCTGTTAGTAAGGGAGGGATGTGCTGCTGTCAGTGAGGCGGGGATGTGCTGCTGTTTGTGAGGGAGGGATGTGCTGCTGTCAGTGAGGCGGGGATGTGCCGCTGTCAGTGAGGGAGGAATGTGCTGCTGTCAGTGAGGCGGGGAGGTGCCGCTGTCAGTGAGGTGAGGATGTGCCGCTGTCAGTGAGGCGGGGATGTGCTGCTGTCAGTGAGGCGGGGATGTGCTGCTGTCAGTGAGGCGGGGATGTGCTGCTGTTAGTGAGGTGAGGATGTGCCGCTGTCAGTGAGGCGGGGATGTGCAGCTGTCAGTGAGGCGAGGATGTGTAGCTGTCAGTGAGGCAGGAATGTGCTGCTGTCAGTGAGGTGGGGATGTGCCACTGTCAGTGAGGTGGGGATGTGCAGCTGTCAGTGAGGCGGGGATGTGCTGCTGTTAGTGAGGGAGGGATGTGCTGCTGTCAGTGAGGCGGGGATGTGCCGCTGTCAGTGAGGGAGGAATGTGCTGCTGTCAGTGAGGCGGGGAGGTGCCGCTGTCAGTGAGGTGAGGATGTGCCGCTGTCAGTGAGGCGGGGATGTGCTGCTGTCAGTGAGGCGGGGATGTGCTGCTGTCAGTGAGGCGGGGATGTGCTGCTGTTAGTGAGGTGAGGATGTGCCGCTGTCAGTGAGGCGGGGATGTGCAGCTGTCAGTGAGGCGGGGATGTGTAGCTGTCAGTGAGGCAGGAATGTGCTGCTGTCAGTGAGGTGGGGATGTGCCACTGTCAGTGAGGTGGAGATGTACGGAGATGTGCTGTTGTCAGTGAGGCAGGGATGTGCTGCTGTCAGTGAGGCGGGGATGTCCTGCTGTCAGTGAGGCAGGAATGTGCTGCTGTCAGTGAGGTGGGGATGTGCCACTGTCAGTGAGGTGGAGATGTACGGAGATGTGCTGTTGTCAGTGAGGCAGGGATGTGCTGCTGTCAGTGAGGCGGGGATGTGCTGCTGTCAGTGAGGCGGGGATGTGCTGCTGTCAGTGAGGTGGGGATGTGCCCCTGTCAGTGAGGTGGGGATGTGCCGCTGTCATTGAGGTGGAGATGTGCTGCTGTCAGTGAGGCGGGGATGTGCTGCTGTCAGTGAGGGAGGGATGTGCTGTTGTCAGTGAAGTGCAATTGTGCTGCTGTCAATGAGGCGCGGATGTGCTGCTGTCAGTGAGGGAGGGATGAGCTGCTGTCAGTGAGGCGGGGATGTGCTGCTGTCAGTAAGGCGGGGATGTGCCGCTGTCAGTTAGGCGGGGATGTGCCGCTGTCAATGAGGCGGGGATGTGCCGCTGTCAGTGAGGTGAGGATGTGCCGTTGTCAGTGAGGTGGGGATGTGCCGCTGTCAGTGAGATGAGGATGTGCCGCTGTCAGTGAGGTGGGGATGTGTCGCTGTCAGTGAGGTTAGGATGTGCCGCTGTCAGTGAGGCGGGGATGTGCCGCTGTCAGTGAGGCGGGCATGTGCTGCTATCAGTGACGCGGGCATGTGCTGCTGTCAGTGAGGCGGGGATGTGCTGCTGTCAGTGAGGCGGGCATGTGCTGCTGTCAGTGAGGCGGGCATGTGCTGCTGTCAGTGAGGCGGGCATGTGCTGCTGTCAGTGAGGCGGGCATGTGCTGCTGTCAGTGAGGCGGGGATGTGCTGCTGTCAGTGAGGCGGGGATGTGCTGCTGTCAGTGAGGCGGGGATGTTCTACTGTCAGGGAGGCGGGCATGTGCTGCTGTCAGTGAGGCGGGGATGTGCTGCTGTCAGTGAGGCGGGGATGTGCAGCTGTCGGTGAGGCGGGGATGTGCTGCTGTCAGTGATGTGAGGATGTGCTGCTGTCAGTGAGGCAGGGATGTGCAGCTGTCAGTGAGGCGGGGATGTGCTGCTGTCAGTGAGGTGGGGATGTGTTGCTGTCAGTAAGGCGGGGATGTGCAGCTGTCAGTGAGGCGGGGATGTGCAGCTGTCGGTGAGGCGGGGATGTGCTGCTGTCAGTGAGGCGGCTATGCGCTGCTGTCAGTGAGGTGGGGATGTGCTGCTGTCAGTGGGGTCAATTCAATTCACCGTCAGTTGAATAACGCCGGCAATTAGCTCCCGGCGCTATTCAGTACAGCGACAAATGACCCTCAATTGTCGGGAATTCTTCTCTCACCCCCGGGGGATGAGAGACGAAATCCGACAAAAGTGCTGCCGTGCGGACGGCGCGAGGCTGAATCTGTCGGGAATCAGCATCGCGGCGGGGAGTTTAGTTGGAGAATGCCCGTTCTCCTGACAATTCAACCTGTTAAGTCCGGGAGAACTGGCCTTCGCTGACTTAACTTGAGCTGAATTGAATAGCGACGGGAGCTAACTCCCGGCGCTATTCAACTGTCGGTGAATTGAATCGACCCCAGTGAGGTGGTTATGTGCTGCTGTCAGTGATGCGGGGATGTGCTGCTGTCAGTGAGGCGGGAATGTGCTGCTGTCAGTGAGGCGGGGATGTGCTGCTGTTAGTGAGGGAGGGATGTGCTGCTGTCAGTGAGGCGGGGATGTGCCGCTGTCAGTGAGGGAGGGATGTGCCGCTGTCAGTAAGGCTGGGATGTGTAGCTATCAGTGAGGCGGGGATGTGCCACTGTCAGTGAGACGGGGATGTGCCGCTGTCAGTGAGGAGGGAGTGTGCTGCTGTCAGTGAGGTGGGGATGTGCCGCTGTCAGTGAGGTGGGGATGTGCTGCTGTCAGTGAGGCGGGGATGTGCTGCTGTCAGTGAGGCAGGAATGTGCAGCTGTCAGTGAGGTGGAGATGTACGGAGATGTGCTGCTGTCAGTGAGGCAGGGATGTGCTGCTGTCAGTGAGGCGGGTATGTGCTGCTGTCAGTGAGGCGGGGATGTGCTCCTGTCAGTGAGGCGGGGCTGTGCTCCTGTCAGTGAGGCGGGGATATGCCCCTGTAGGTGAGGCGGGGATGTGCCACTGTCAGTGAGGTGGAGATGTGCTGCTGTCAGTGAGGCAGGGATGGGGGATGTGCTGCTGTCAGTGAGGGAGGGATGTGCTGTTGTCAGTGAGGTGGAAATATGCAGCTGTCAGTGAGGCGGGGATGTGCTGCTGTCAGTGAGGGAGGGATGAGCTGCTGTCAGTGAGGCGGGGATGTGCTGCTGTCAGTGAGGGGGGATGTGCTGCTGTCAGTGAGGCGGGGATGTGCCGCTGTCAGTGAGGCGGGGATGTGCCGCTGTCAGTGAGGTGGAGATGTGCTGCTGTCAGTGAGGCGGGGAAGTGCTGCTGTCAGTGAGGCGGGGATGTGCTGCTGTTAGTGAGGGAGGGATGTGCTGCTGTCAGTGAGGCGGGGCTGTGCCGCTGTCAGTGAGGGAGGGATGTGCTGCTGTCAGTGAGGCGAGGAATGTGCTGCTGTCAGTGAGGCGAGGATGTGCCGCTGTCAGTGAGGGAGGGATGTGCTGCTGTCAGTGAGGCGGGGATGTGCCGCTGTCAGTGAGGTGAGGATGTGCAGCTGTCAGTGAGGCGGGGATGTGCTGCTGTCAGTGAGGCAGGAATGTGCTGCTGTCAGTGAGGCGGGGATGTGCTGCTGTTAGTGAGGAAGGGATGTGCTGCTGTCAGTGAGACGGGGATGTGCTGCTGTTAGTGAGGGAGGGATGTGCTGCTGTCAGTGAGGCGGGGATGTGCCGCTGTCAGTGAGGGAGAGATGTGCCGCTGTCAGTGAGGCAGGGATGTGCCGCTGTCAGTGAGGTGAGGATGTGCCGCTGTCAGTGAGGTGGAGATGTGCTGCTGTCAGTGAGGCGGGGATGTGCTGCTGTCAGTGAGGCGGGGATGTGCTGCTGTCAGTGAGGCGGGGATGTGCTGCTGTCAGTGAGACAGGAATCTGCAGCTGTCAGTGAGGTGGAGATGTACGGAGATGTGCTGCTGTCAGTGAGGCAGGGATGTGCTGCTGTCAGTGAGGCGGGTATGTGCTGCTATCAGTGAGGCGGGGATGTGCTCCTGTCAGTGAGGCGGGGCTGTGCTCCTGTCATTGAGGCGGGGATATGCCCCTGTAGGTGAGGCGGGGATGTGCCACTGTCAGTGAGGTGGAGATGTGCTGCTGTCAGTGAGGCAGGGATGGGGGATGTGCTGCTGTCAGTGAGGGAGGGATGTGCTGTTGTCAGTGAGGTGGAAATATGCAGCTGTCAGTGAGGCGGGGATGTGCTGCTGTTAGTGAGGAAGGGATGTGCTGCTGTCAGTGAGACGGGGATGTGCTGCTGTTAGTGAGGGAGGGATGTGCTGCTGTCAGTGAGGCGGGGATGTGCCGCTGTCAGTGAGGGAGAGATGTGCCGCTGTCAGTGAGGCAGGGATGTGCCGCTGTCAGTGAGGCGGCGATGTGCCGCTGTCAGTGAGGTGGAGATGTGCTGCTGTCAGTGAGGCGGGGATGTGCTGCTGTCAGTGAGGCAGGAATGTGCAGCTGTCAGTGAGGTGGAGATGTACGGAGATGTGCTGCTGTCAGTGAGGCAGGGATGTGCTGCTGTCAGTGAGGCGGGTATGTGCTACTGTCAGTGAGGCGGGGATGTGCTCCTGTCAGTGAGGCGGGGCTGTGCTCCTGTCAGTGAGGCGGGGATATGCCCCTGTAGGTGAGGCGGGGATGTGCCACTGTCAGTGAGGTGGAGATGTGCTGCTGTCAGTGAGGCAGGGATGGGGGATGTTCTGCTGTCAGTGAGGGAGGGATGTGCTGTTGTCAGTGAGGTGGAAATATGCAGCTGTCAGTGAGGCGGGGATGTGCTGCTGTCAGTGAGGGAGGGATGAGCTGCTGTCAGTGAGGCGGGGATGTGCTGCTGTCAGTGAGGGGGGATGTGTTGCTGTCAGTGAGGCGGGGATGTGCCGCTGTCAGTGAGGCGGGGCTGTGCCGCTGTCAGTGAGGGAGGGATGTGCTGCTGTCAGTGAGGCGAGGAATGTGCTGCTGTCAGTGAGGCGAGGATGTGCCGCTGTCAGTGAGGGAGGGATGTGCTGCTGTCAGTGAGGCGGGGATGTGCCGCTGTCAGTGAGGTGAGGATGTGCCGCTGTCAGTGAGGCGAGGATGTGCTGCTGTCAGTGAGGCAGGAATGTGCTGCTGTCAGTGAGGCGGGGATGTGCTGCTGTTAGTGAGGAAGGGATGTGCTGCTGTCAGTGAGACGGGGATGTGCTGCTGTTAGTGAGGGAGGGATGTGCTGCTGTCAGTGAGGCGGGGATGTGCCGCTGTCAGTGAGGGAGGGATGTGCCGCTGTCAGTGAGGCAGGGATGTGCTGCTGTCTGTGAGGTGAGGATGTGCCGCTGTCAGTGAGGTGGAGATGTGCTGCTGTCAGTGAGGCGGGGATGTGCTGCTGTCAGTGAGGCGGGGATGTGCTGCTGTCAGTGAGACGGGGATGTGCTGCTGTTAGTGAGGGAGGCATGTGCTGCTGTCAGTGAGGCGGGGATGTGCCGCTGTCAGTGAGGTGGAGATGGGCTGCTGTCAGTGAGGCGGTGATGTGCTGCTGTCAGTGAGGCGGGGATGTGCTGCTGTTAGTGAGGGAGGGATGTGCTGCTGTCAGTGAGGCGGGGATGTGTCGCTGTCAGTGAGGCGGGGATGTGCCGCTGTCAGTGAGGCGGGGATGTGTCGCTGTCAGTGAGGTGAGGATGTGCTGCTGTCAGAGAGGTGAGGATGTGCTGCTGTCAGTGAGGTGGGGATGTGCCGCTGTCAGTGAGGCGGGGATGTGCTGCTGTCAGTGAGGTGAGGATGTGCCGCTGTCAGTGAGGCGGGGATGTGTCGCTGTCAGTGAGGTGAGGATGTGCTGCTGTCAGAGAGGTGAGGATGTGCTGCTGTCAGTGAGGTGGGGATGTGCCGCTGTCAGTGAGGCGGGGATGTGCTGCTGTCAGTGAGGTGAGGATGTGCCGCTGTCAGTGAGGCGGCGATGTGCAGCTGTCAGTGAGGTGAGGATGTGTCGCTGTCAGTGAGGTGGGGATGTGTCGCTGTCAGTGAGGTGAGGATGTGTCGCTGTCAGTGAGGTGGGGATGTGTCGCTGTCAGTGAGGTGAGGATGTGTCGCTGTCAGTGAGGTGGGGATGTGTCGCTGTCAGTGAGGTGAGGATGTGTCGCTGTCAGTGAGGTGGGGATGTGTCGCTGTCAGTGAGGTGAGGATGTGTCGCTGTCAGTGAGGTGGGGATGTGCTGCTGTCAGTGAGGTGAGGATGTGCTGCTGTCAGTGAGGCGGCGATGTGCTGCTGTCAGTGAGATGAGGATGTGTCGCTGTCAGTGAGGTGAGGATGTGCCGCTGTCAGTGAGGTGGGGATGTGACACTGCATCCTGGAGATTTCATCTATAATTAGGAAAGTGGAAGGCCTATATGCAATTGGATTAGAAATAACATTTTGGCTTGTAGCCGCATTACTAGTCATAGGTCTTCTATACAGTATGACATTATTTCGATCCACTTACTGTTCATCAGGCAGAGTTCACGTTAGACTGTATCGGGGCGGCACCATCACTGCCCCGGTGCTGCCTACATTTGGCCTAGAACGGCACACTGTAGCTGAAGAGCCGCTGCGGGGCTGTCCGGGGAATTTGTAGGCTGGTTTGGAGTGCCACCCCCAGGTGCTGCTCGCACACCCCTCCCTGTGGCCCTGGATGCAGGAGATTCCCTTGTAACTTACAGTGAGTCACATTGGAGTTGAATAAAGCAGACCAGTGTGATTTTATACATTCAGAATCATTAATAAACCACTAAATATGCAAGAGTGCAAAACCTTTATAAATTCACCAATGTGACGGGTGTGTCGCACATAACAGAGAGAGTGGAACCCCACAGATAAGATGGTTACGCACTGCCCCCCACATAGCTGGGGCTTACAGCAGCCACGTGGACTGGTGTGGAATCAACTACACTTCTACCACGCAGCATCGCATGCTCCGATCCGACTAGCTCCTCTCAATAAAGACCCCCTTATATTTCCTATATGCAAACAAATAACGACTGCGCAAAAGCAGCCTTCAGCTGCGGAAGATATGAACATCACTTGTCAGCCATATTCAGAGTTAGGAGCAAAACATACACAAAGCGGCAATCGAGGCAAAATACGCTACCGGAGCAGACTATGCAGGAAGGCAGGGGTTGCAAACAGCGCCCATAGCAGCGTTCAGAGGCAGTCTGTGCCGACACATCCCACCCTCGGCACGCGTGACGTCATGATGTCATACAAAGGTGCCAGGAAAGCACCTTTCTGTGTAATGGGGTGGCTCCTGAGTCTTCTCGCAGCTAGAAATGGATGTTCTCACGGCAGTAACTGTGCAGGTCCTTGGCTTTTTTTGCACTGGGTGAAAGCATTAGTTGCACGCCCCTCGCTACAGCCCTGAGTGCAAATGCAAGACATGCATGGAAAACTGGCACTTTTTGGGGGGCTTATTATAAGTACATTTACATACCCACTTTATCTGCACAATTGCGCATATGTGTACACAAGCATATAGGATTCCATTTGATGCATAACGCCCAGTGGCTGCATGCAAAGACTATTATCAAAGTTCCGAATAGCTTTAATTCCTGTGCAACATGGCCGCAGGTAATAAGATGATGGAGTGATTGCAGCTGTGTTCGGGATCGCAGTCGCAGGCTGAAAATGGTCGTGATACGCCTACATTTTTGCTCCTACTCTGTTACCGCCATCAAATGGTCCCTGTCAATCACTTTGCAAATAAATCCTCTTTCTGACCACCATTGCAAGACCTTTGCAGCACATGCGCAGTGCGACATAGATGCATGCGCAGTCGGACGATACCTGATCAGCTGTGATAACAAAACGCGTTTCGGGCCTGACCCTGAGTCACATGTAGCGTCAATAGCGTATACTGTTGGCCGATGTTAGCGCTCAGAGACGCAGATCAGAATCAGACGTGCAGTCTGTGGAATTCAGTGGGCGTCTCTGGGAGGTAATAGGGGTGGGGCTAAGCAGATATGGGCATTTCCAAAGATGCACAACCGCTCACACAGAGACAAAGAAACTGATATGGCAGGTGCCAGGTTTGATGGTGCACCATTGGGGGGTCTAAAGACGCACTGCACCACTGCAAGACACTGTGGGCATCTTGGTAATAATTAAATCAGCTGTGGTTTTAGCATAAAGATGCAGATACAGCTGTGGAAATAGCTGTGGTTGTAAGATGACAGCTCCCTTCCCTTTGCTTGCGCTAACCGCTTCTCAGATAGCACCTCCATCTTGTTTCGCAGACCTACATGCTCTGGCAGTAATCTGGGCACATTCGCTGAAATCAAACAGCTAAGCTGATTTTCCACTTCTCCTTGGCCCCTCTTAATAAATGACCTCCAGTTTGTCTATAATGTGACAATTTATACAATGGACACTAGAGGGCGCTCACTGCCAAGCGCAGCAAGCTGTCAGTCTGTCAAAGTCAATGTACTTGATAATGTGACGGTGAAACGCAGAATAAAACAAATCATGGAAAGGAAAAGCTGCTGTTAATTTCCTTAACAGACTCCTGTCAGGATGGGAGAGCAGTATCTCATTATGTGTAATATAAGCCCCATACACCGCCGCGCTGGGACTGCTAATCTGCGCTGATACACTTTCCAGAAATGTATCAGGCAAGAACCACTGAGGTTTATATTTATATATCATCTGCGGTATTATTGGATAATAGACCAAGAGGTTTGTGTTCTACTTATTGTGTTTAGTCTTCCTACAGCGCTGTTATTAAATCACGGGATTGTGCCACAATAATGCTTGAAATTTATGGATCAGAAATACAAAGTGAACGTAAGCACTGGAACATACAGTAGATAGATAGATAGATAGATAGATAGATAGATAGATAGATAGATAGATAGATAGATAGATTGATAGACAGATTGATAGATAGATAGATAGATAGATAGATAGATAGATAGATAGACAGACAGACAGACAGACAGACAGACAGACAGACAGACAGACAGACAGACAGATAGATAGATAGATAGATAGATAGACATGGTGCCCATACATTTGTGCAATGCCCCGCGACGCGACATCGCGGGGCATCGCACCGGCAGTTCAGGTGTGATGAAATCGCACCTGAACTGACAAAGTGATTACCATGCGATCATGTGATAGATTGCATGGCCATCGCACATCGCAGCGTGATATATCTGATGTGTTTTTAAAACACATGCAATCGCACTGTGATTCGATAAATATTAAGTGCAGCACATACTATCTTGAGATGCGAAATTCGACCGGCGTCCCCGCACATCGCGTCGCAAGGTACCTAAAAGGTGCATACAATCCTTCGATTTCTCTCACAGATGCGGTCGAAATCGAAGGTTAGCACAGATTATCTCATAAGTGTATGGGCTACGATAGATAGATAGATAGGTAGATAGATAGATAGATAGATAGATAGACAGACAGACAGACAGACAGACAGACAGACAGACAGACAGACAGATAGATAGATAGATAGATAGATATGGGATAGATGGATAGATAGATAGATAGATAGATAGATCGATAGATCGATAGATAGATATGGGATAGATAGATGGATAGATAGATAGATATGAGATAGATAGATAGATATGAGATAGATAGATAGATAGATAGATAGATAGATAGATAGATAGATAGATAGATAGATACGTTGTCCTGCTGTAGAATACATTTGGAGCCAATCGGCCACCTCTCTGATGGTATTGCATGATGGATCAGTACCTGCCTGTATTTCTCAGCAATGAAGCCAAAGAAACGGGCATGGAAACATGCATCAGATGAAAGACACATCATGCTTACGTCCCTTCGATATCGGAAGATGCCCAGCAGTGCCATCAACTGAGATCTGGCAGAAACCAATGGGACCCATGAACACCCATCTACTGTTCTGAGAAGTCTTGCCAAAAGTGGTCTCCATGGAAGAATTGTGGCCAGAAAGTCATAGCTCTGACTTAGAAACAAGGCCAAGCAACTCAACTATGTGCGAAAACATAGGAACTGGGTCAACATTTGAAATATTTGGCTGTAACAGAAGGCAGTTTGTTTGATGAAGGACAGTATTGCAGCACAATAATGAGTGTCTATGGGCAACAGTGAAGCATGGTGGAGGTTCCTTGCAAGTTTGGGGCTGCACTTCAGAAAATGGAGTTGGGGATTTGGTCAGGCTTAATGGTGTCCTCAATGCTTAGAAATACAGGCAGATATTTATCCATCATGCAATACCATCAGGGAAGGCATCTGAGTAGAGTTAAGCTGCGGGAGGGCTCAGTTAGGCTGCAGTGTAGACTTAGACTGTGGGAGGGCTCAGTTAGGCTGCAGTGTAGATGTAGACTGTGGGAGGGCTCAGATAGGCTGCAGGGTAGAGTTAGGCTGCGCGAGGGCACAGGCTGCAGGGTAGAGTTAGGCTGCGGGAGAGCCCAGTTAGGCTGCAGTGTAGAGTCAGGCTGCGGGAGGGTTCAGTTAGGCTGCAGTGTAGAGTTAGGCTGTGGGAGGGCTCAGTTAGGCTGCAGGGTAGAGTTAGGCTGCGAGAGGCTCAGTTAGGCTGCAGGGTAGAGTTAGGTTGCGAGAGGCTCAGTTAGGCTGCAGGGTAGAGTCAGGCTGCGGGAGGGTTCAGTTAGGCTGCAGTGTAGAGTCAGGCTGCGGGAGGGTTCAGTTAGGCTGCAGGGTAGAGTTAGGCTGCGAGAGGCTCAGTTAGGCTGCAGGGTAGAGTTAGGTTGCGAGAGGCTCAGTTAGGCTGCAGGGTAGAGTTAGGTTGCGAGAGGCTCAGTTAGGCTGCAGGGTAGAGTTAGGTTGCAGGAGGGCTCAGTTAGGCTGCAGTGTACAGTTAGGCTGTGGGAGGTTTCAGTGCTGCGGCGGGGGAGTTAGTCTGCTGTTGGGCTCGGTTAAACTATGGGAGGGAGTCACGCCAAATGTGCAAATGTTTGCGGCTGCGAGGAGGTGGTAGGATGGTGCTTGACATAGATACATCTGACTCAGAGTAAGGGCAGATATTCGCATAGGACTTCTAATCGCTGGAGGCATCCAAAATTGTGGGTGCATCACATGCTACGCAGAATGAGGCCCTATAACAACAAAGGAGGCACCAAGCTCAAGGACATCATGCAGAAGGGCAAAGTAAAGATGGAACTTAAAACTGTACTCATGACCAAATGAATGTGCAGTAAATAGCACCGCATCCTCACTCATCTCTGCTGCCTGGGGCTGCTGCAGTGTATGCTTCCCCATGGACTATTATATAAGTAGATTTAATTGCGGGATGAAGTGGTATGGGCATCTGGGAGCGATTTCTCTGTGTGGGCTACTGGAACAGCAGTGACACAGCATAGCAGGATCTGTGATCCCAGATGTGTTACAGAGTGTACTTCACAGGAAGATCAATGCATTGTGAACACGAGGGAGTGACGCGGGTCCCGGCTCCACGCTCCAGGCCCTCACTCCAGTCTGTTTCCATCCGAGGAGTATGGCACAGACGGGTAACTTGCTGCGGGCTCTGTCTTGGATGACTGCCGAGAGTAAGCTGCTGTGTGATTCAGTTTGCACTGCTAATATGTAAGGTTAATGGCACCTCAGGGGGGGCACATCTGCTGCTGGGTACAGACTGTACAGCTACGCTATGAGAGAAAAGACAGAAGAAATGAAAGCGATTTTAGTTTATTCTGCTCCCTACTTTATTGCAGATACCAAAATCCATAGAAATCAGTATATACCTTCCATTTGTCCTGACTGCCGATGTGAAAAGGGCACAGAGACTAGGAGTACACATAGATTCCCGTGGCTCATGTTCCGAATAATGGGGGTCATTCCGAGTTGATCGCTCGCTAGCTACTTTTAGCAGCCGTGCAAACGCATAGTCGCCGCCCACGGGGGAGTGTATTTTCACTTTGCAGAAGTGTGAACGCCTGTGCAGCCACGTGGCACCAAACATTTTCTGCAGAGCAAGACCAGCCCTGTAGTTACTTATTCTGTGCGATGATTGCTGCGACGAATGACACGGTAATGACGTCAGATACCCGCCCAGCAAACGCCCGGCCACGCCTGCTTTTTTCCAAACACTCCCAGAAAACGGTCAGTTGCCACCCAGAAACTCCCACTTCCTGTCAATCTCCTTGCTTTTGGCTGTGCGATTGGAATCGTTGCTAGAACCAGTGGACACAGATACCGACACGGACTCTGATTCCAGTGTCGACTATGATGAAGCGAGATTGCACCCTAGGGTGACAAAGAGTATTCAGTGCATGATTATTGCAATAAAAGATGTTTTGCATATCACTGATGAACCCTCGGTGCCCGACACGAGGGTGCACATGTTTAAGGAGAAGAAACAGGTAGTAAACTTTCCTCCATGCCATGAACTTAACGAGTTAGGTGAAAAAGCTTGGGAAACTCCAGATAAGAAACTGCAGATTCCCAAAAGGATTCTTATGGCATACCCTTTCCCTACACAGGACAGGGTACGTTGGGAATCCTCTCCCACAGTGGACAAGGCTTTAACAAGCCTGTCCAAGAAGGTGGCGCTACCGTCCCCCGACACAGCGGCCCTCAAGGACCCTGCGGACCCCAGGCAGGAGACTACATTAAAGTCTGTTTATACACATACTGGTACTTTACTTAGACCGGCAATTGCGTCGGCATGGGTATGTAGTGCAGTAGCTGCTTGGACAGATACCCTGTCAGCTGACCTTGATACCCTAGATAAGGATACCATTTTGTTAACATTAGCTCATATTAAGGACGCAGTCTTTTATATATGAGGGACGCTCAAAGAGACATTGGATTACTGGGTTTAAGAGCCAATGCCATGGCTATTTCGGCGAGAAGATCCTTATGGATCCGCCAATGGACGGGTGATGCGGACTCAAAAAAGCATATGGAGGTCTTACCTTACAAGGGTGATGTATTGTTTGGGGACGGTCTCGCGGACCTGGTTTCCACAGCTACCGCGGGTAAATCTACCTTTTTACCTTTTGTTCCCCAACAGCAAAAGGAACCTCCACAGTATCAGATGCAGTCCTTTCGGTCGCATAAGTTCAGAAGAGGTCGGGGCTCCTCTTTCCTCGCCAGAGGTAAGGGTAGAGGTAAGAGAACACCTGCTTCGGCTAGTTCCCAAGAGCAGAAGTCCTCCCCGGCTTCCGCTAAGTCCACCGCATGACGCTGGGGAGCCCCTACGGGAGTCCGCACCGGTGGGGGCACGCCTTCGACTCTTCAGCCAAGTCTGGGTTCAGTCAGACGTGGACCCTTGGGAGAGGGAAATTGTTTCTCAGGGCTACAAGCTGGAATTCGAGGAGGTGCCCCCACGCCGGTTTTTCAAGTCGGCCTTACCAGCTTCCTCCCCAGAGAGGGAGGTAGTATTAGCTGCAATTCAAACGCTGTGTCAACAGCAAGTGATTGTCAGAGTTCCCCTGCACCACCAGGGAAAAGGATATTATTCGACCCTGTTTGTGGTCCCGAAGCCGGATGGTTCGGTCAGACCCATTTTAAATTTAAAATCCCTAAACCTGTACTTGAAACGGTTCAAATTCAAGATGGAATCGCTCAGAGCTGTAATTTCCAGCCTGGAAGGAGGGGATTTTATGGTGTCGCTAGACATAAAGGATGCTTACCTTCATGTCCCCATATATTCCACTCATCAGCAGTACCTGAGATTCGCTGTACAGGATTGTCATTACCAGTTTCAGACGTTGCCGTTTGGGCTTTCCACGGCCTCGAGGATTTTCACCAAGATAATGGCGGAAATGAGGGTGATCCTGCGAAGGCATGGTGTCACAATTATCCCATACTTGGACGATCTCCTGATAAAAGCGAGTTCAAGAGATCAATTCCTGAAGAACGTGTCGCTCTCCCTGAGGGTGCTCCAACAACACGGGTGGATTCTCAATCTGCCAAAGTCGCAATTGGTTATAACGACTCGACTATCGTTTCTAGGAATGATACTGGACATGGAACGAAAGAAGGTTTTTCTACTGTCGGAAAAAGCCCTGGACCTCCAAAACATGGTCAGAGACCTGCTAAAGCCAAAAAGAGTGTCAGTTCATCAATGCACTCGAGTTCCGGGAAAAATGGTGGCCTCATACGAGGCCATTCCTTTCGGTAGGTTTCATGCAAGGCCATTTCAGTGGGACCTTCTGGACAAGTGGTCCAGGTCCCATCTACAGATACATCAGAATATAACACTGTCCCCCAGGGCCAGGGTGTCTCTCCTATGGTGGCTGCAAAGTGCTCACCTTCTAGAGGGTCGCAGATTTGGCATTCAAGACTGGGTTCTGGTGACCACGGACGCAAGCCTTCGAGGATGGGGAGCAGTCACCCAAGGAAGAAATTTTCAGGGACTATGGTCAAACCAGGAGTCCTGTCTGCACATAAACGTGCTGGAATTAAGGGCCATATACAACGGCCTTCGACAAGCGGAGGGTCTTCTTCGCAACCTACCGGTTCTGATTCAATCAGACAATGTCACAGCAGTGAATCGCCAAGGCGGGACAAGGAGCAGAGTTGCAATGGCGGAAGCCACCAGGATTCTTCGCTGGGCGGAAAATCACGTAAGCGCTCTGTCAGCTGTCTTCATTCCGGGAGTAGACAACTGGGAGGCGGACTTCCTCAGGAGACACGATCTCCATCCAGGAGAGTGGGGACTTCATCAAGAAGTCTTTGCAGAGATAACGAGTCTCTGGGGAATTCCTCAAATAGACATGATGGCGTCACGCCTCAACAAAAAGCTTCCAAGGTACTGTGCCAGGTCTCGGGACCCTCAGGCAGTAGCAGTAGACACCCTGGTGACACCATGGGTGTTTCAGTCGGTCTATGTGTTTCCTCCTCTTCCTCTCATCGCAAAGATTTTGAGGATTATAAGACAGAAAAGAGTACAGTCAATACTCATTGTTCCAGACTGGCCTCGAAGGGCCTGGTACTCAGATCTTCAGGAAATGATCGCAGAAGATCCTTGGCCCCTTCCCTCAGGGAGGACCTGTTGCAGCAGGGGCCCTGCTTATTCCAAGACTTACCGCGGTTGCGTTTGACGGCATGGCGGTTGAACGCCGAATCCTAGCTGAAAAAGTATTCCGGAGGAGGCCATACCTACTCTGATAAAAGCTAGGAAGGAGGTGACGGCGAAACATTATCACCGTATCTGGCGGAAATGTGTCTCTTGGTGTGAAACCAAGAATGCTCCTACGGAAGATTTCCATCTGGGCCGTTTTCTCCACTTCCTACAGACAGGAGTGGATATGGGCCTAAAGTTAGGCTCTGTTAAGGTACAGATTTCGTCCCTATCTATATTCTTTCAGAAGTAATTGGCTTCTTTAACAGAAGTCCAGACTTTTGTGAAAGGAGTGCTGCACCCTGGGACCTAAACGTGGTGTTGCGGTTCCTTAAATCTCACTGGTTTGAGCCCCTTCAAACGGTTGAATTAAAATTTCTTACCTGGAAGGTGGTCATGTTATTGGCCTTGGCATCTGCAAGGCGTGTATCAGAATTGGCGGCCTTGTCTCACAAGAGCCCCTATTTGATTTTTCATGTGGATAGAGCGGAATTGAGAACTCATCCTCAATTTATACCTAAGGTGGTGTCTTCATTTCATATGAACCAACCTATCGTGGTGTCGATGGCTACGAGTGACTTGGAGGACTCCAAGTCCTTGGATGTAGTCAGGGCCTTGAAGATTTATGTAGCCAGAATGGCTAGGATTAGGAAAACAGAGGCTCTGTTTATCCTGTATGCAGCCAACAAGATTGGCGCACCTGCTTCGAAGCAGACTATTGCTCGCTGGATCTGTAACACGATTCAGCAGGCTTATTCTACGTCTGGATTGCCATTACCAAATTCAGTAAAGGCCCATTCCACTAGGAAGGTGGGCTCTTCTTGGGCGGCTGCCCGAGGGGTCTCGGCATTACAACTCTGCCGAGCAGCTACTTGGTCGGGTTCAAACACTTTTGCAAAATTCTACAAGTTTGATACCCTGGCTGACGAGGACCTCGCATTTGCTCAGTCGGTGCTACAGAGTCATCCGCACTCTCCCGCCCGATCTGGAGCTTTGGTATAAACCCCATGGTCCTTACGGAGTCCCAAGCATCCTCTAGGACGTAAGAAAAAATCAGATTTTAAACCTACCGGTAAATCTTTTTCTCCTAGTCCGTAGAGGATGCTGGGTGCCCGTCCCAGTGCGGACTGGATCTGCAAGACTTGTATATAGTTATTGCTTACATAAGGGTTATGTTACAGTTGGAATCGATCTTTGACTGACACTGTTATTTGTTCATACTGTTTACTAGTTATGTGTATTCCAGGTTATATGGTATGACTGGTGTGGGCTGGTATGAATCTTGCCCTTAGATTAACAAAATCCTTTCCTCGTGTTGTCCATCTCCTCTGGGCACAGTTCTCTAACTGAGGTCTGGAGGAGGTGCATAGAGGGAGGAGCCAGTGCACACCCATACTAAAAGTTCTTTAGAGTGGCCATGTCTCCTGCGGAGCTCGTCTATACCCCCCATGGTCCTTACGGAGTCCCCAGCATCCTCTACGGACTAGGAGAAAAAGATTTACCGGTAGGATCAAAATCTTATTTTAAAGTGTCTTTAAGGCCAAACCAGTCCTCGAGATCTACCAACAGTTCACATTTTCCAGACCACCTAGCTGGTGCACAGGTGTAGTCATTACTATTTAAGATGTGCTGCATTCATTCCTAACTGACAATTCTACAGATCTCCAGGAGGCCTGGAAAACATGAACTGTTGGTAGATCTCAAGGACTGGTTTGGCCAGCCCTGGTTTAAGGTATATGCTTTTCATTCCTGTATATAAATCAGCATTATCAATTGGTGGCATCGTCCGGTTTTCCACATACCCACAGCCTAACAGGTCATAGCAGACTTAATCTATCAGCAAAAGGGCAGACAGAAAGTATCCTACGTAACCTTTTCTTGGTCGGTGGATACACTGAAAACCCTACTTGTTTGCTGATTAGATGACGTCTGCTCTGTAGGAATGCTGGTAGAACCCGTAAAGTAAACAGGAAAAAAGCTATTTAAAAATCTGTGAATTTTTTGGGCGCCAAAAGCGTACACAACAAAAGGCACCCATACTCTTTGTGTACCCTCTCACATTGTTGCCATAACACTCAGATTGCTAGATTCATTTAGATCTGTGTGAAACCGGATACATTTGTTGCTATATAGTTAAAACTAAAATAAATGTTTAAGGAAGTAAGTGTAAAATCACAAAACGCAGTTCTGGTCCAGTAGTAAGAGGGTTAAAAACGGAACAAGTGTGGGTTGTGTTTAGTGGGCAATAGTAGTTTTATTGCTCACGTTTATAGAGTTGTATGATTTGTGCTATTGCGGACGTACAGTTTTGTACACGTGTCTCAGGCAAAGTACAGGACTGCGCACGCAGCGTAAGAGACACGCACGGTCGCGTGTTTACGCAAAGTGCATAATAGTACGGGCGCTAAGTACAAATTACACAATAGTGTCGTTTAGTTTAAAGTCGGGACAGTAGCCACGCTACAATAGCACAAAACTGCTCGGTTTCCAAAGATTAGTATAAAACTTTTTGTTTAAACTGTATTGCCTCTGGGGGTAAAGCTGCTTATCTGAATGAATCAAAATTTTCTGTACAGAAAAACAAAGTATACCTGAGTGAGCGAACGTAGGAGTGAGTGAAATTCGAACCCCGGAATTCAGGATCCCGTCGTTTGGTACACCAAGTGAGTGGAGGCTTGGTGGCGTGAGAAGGCTGACTCACGTTAGTATAAGGTTTAATACGCAAATCGTGAGGTGATTTGCAGAGGAGCATGATAGTGCGTAGTATTGCGAAGTATTGAAGTAAAAAGGTTTTTTGTATTACGCTCCGGAATGAGGGTCGCAGTTTGTACAACGACCCGTGGTCATATGGCAGATAAGTAACAAGTACCTATACGCTGTGCGATTGAACCGCGCGTTTGTGGGTGCGATACATAGCGCAATGTGATACTCTTTTATGAGCTTTTGCGTAAAATCACGGTATCATTAGCACTATATAGAGCATACGCAAGCGTGATTTGTGTATAATAAAGTGCATAGGGAGTTTTCGCTGGTCTCTCTCAGGAAAATCTCCATCGACCGATACTTTACTGGAAAGGGTAAGTTATTCCTAAAAACTTCCAGTTAATATAGGTTAGATAGGGCCCTAGGTTGGGTACATTGCCTTCGCTATCAACAGTGTATGGTAGTACTGGCCAACGTGGGCGTGAGAGGGTGAAAGCGCTCTAAGAACTTTCACCGTCTATTCTTATTGTGCATTGGGGATTGCATAAAAGGAAAAAGTCCGCGATGGGATCCAATTGCACAAGCGGTGGACGTTTTGTAACCAGGGTTCAGGTTGAAGAGCCGCGGCCCAAGGGGTCAGCGAGGTTTGTTATGTGTGGGAAATATGGTTCACACACGGAAGACTTTTTGTCTGAATTGGTACGTATGACTGACAAAGATAGGGTACCATTCCCTAAAGTGGGCAGCTTTGAACCAGAGGCACTGCAGAATGTAAGCAGTAAAATATGTCTTCTTAAATCCAGAAAACAAAGGATTAGACATAATGATTGCTTAAATTTATGGTAACAAGAGGGGGATATGCAAAGGGAACAAATTCGCAAAGCAAGTTCAAAACCTAGCGGGAATGAGAACACAAACACACCATTGTCGACACAGGTCGAAGGGGAAGAGATGGCTACAGTCAATGGTATATCAGTAAATGATAGTAGTATGCAAAAACAATGTATTAACCCTAATTTTTGCAAGATGTATCCTGTTTTGAAGTCTTTTCAAGGTTATAGGTCACAAGAAGATGAAGGATCCAGCCAAATCGCAGATCTCCTCCAAGCAGTCACCTTGCAGGAAACTCAGGTGGGGCCTGTCCAACCAGGTAGAGCAGTAACAATATTCCCCAATGAAAGAACTGGTGAGGTCACAGCTACCGGTAAGTGTGAGACAGTTCATTGCACAGAGACAACAACACCTCACAGTAAACAGATTAGGAAAGGAATGGTAGAATTACACCCTGTCTTGGAAATAGTAACTCCCGATGGGGGAACCGATAGTCAGGGAGTAGTCCTCACCAGTAATAATGCAATGTATTGCCCGTGGCCCAGATATGAGCTGCGATCAATCATTTCAGAATTCCCCGACCCTCGGAAGCATTTAGCCAGATGTCAGAAATTCATCAGAGATCTGGGTAATGTGTATGAACCGACAAACAAACACTGGCGGATATTTTTGAAAGCGTGCCTACCCCCTAATATTGACACCCAAAAATGTATCACTGATTGTAGATTAGAGTCAGATAGTCTTATGACTGACAAACACAATCAGGAGAACTTAGAGCAAATTAACAGGCAACTAAAGTTGTATTTCCCCACAACTGTTAAGTGGAGAAAAATTTTCTCCATAAAACAGAGGGAAAATGAAATGACATCTGAATATTTCCATCGGGCCCTGCAAATAATGGATAGATACATTGGGGTATCAGATACAGGGAACGATGCGAATTACAGGGATGTGGCTGTCTCTGTGCTAATGGACGGACTCAATCAGACAGTAAGGGACAGGGTACAAACATTTTTGCCTGATTGAAGAGGGGCCACAGTAGCTTGTCTTAGAGAGTGCGCGATTGAACACCATAAGAATATTGCTAGGCGTAGAGAACTGCAGGAGGAGAGGCTGAGGATTAAAAGTATACAGGCTCTTACACCAGAGTCTCATCAGCCTAAACCCCAAAACCCTGGTGGTAAGAAAGGACCGAGAATATGTTACATTTGTAAAAAGGAAGGGCATTTTGCCAGAGATTGTAGGAGTAGTAGAACACATTGCCAAGATAGACCCCTAGACAGAGAAAACAAGCCACGTTATTAAACACATAGACGGGATCAAGGGACATATAGTAAGGAATCACGAGCCATATATAAAACACAGATTCGGTTAATGGGAAGAACGGAATAAATGCAACTTTACCCTTTTGACAGAACTTACTGGGGTTAGGAGGTCTCTAAACTTTTTCTTCTTTCTCTAGCAGAAGTGATCTCTAATTAACTTAACAGAAGTTTTGTTAGAGATGGTATACATATAGCGTGCTCCCGCCCAGGAAGTACGAATTATGTTGGATACCCACGAAGACTAATGTTGCATTTCACAGTTCTAGATGCATGTCCATCACAGGTAGAGGAAATTATCTCAAAGATACCGGGTTCCCTATGAACTTAGAATGGACAAGACACTGGATTGATGGCTGGGATAGTCCCAGTAGAGATATAACACACATAAAAATAGAATTTTTTTTAGGAGAGCAGACCGAGTAGAGAATCATTTTCCCGTAGTGCCCAATCCAGATGTCAAATTTTTAAAATCTTCTTTGCCTCTACAAACTTATCTGTTACTAAACTCTATGTGATTTGTCTTCAAAGTTTCCTCTTCATCTCTTACGTTCACCAACAGGATTACAGTTCAGACGCCACATGCCTATTTGGTCCTTCAGAGTTCTGCCCAAATCCAGTATATCTCACCAGCATAGGGACACCAGTATTAATGCAGTGTGCCTGGTCATGCACAAAGGGTGGAGAATGGGAATACTGGTGAAGGGAGACTGTGCATAGATACCGATATGCATGATGGTGTGACAGCCTAATGGTGAACGAAAATCTGACAAATTTTCTTTTTATTATTTCCCTTCTCTTTTCGCTTTCCACAGACGGTTTACTTCACACAACTGATAATACACAGCAGTTAAACACATTGAAATGCAATATTTGTGTTCCCTGCAGAAAAAGGCGGTCTGGAGGTCAAAGGGGTATGGCCAGGAGTCCTCAGGACTGTGGACAGGTGGACACGGTAAGCCAGTGGTCCCCAGAGCATATCTTCCAAGCTTAGCTGAGACGGCACACGGTCTGACTCATCTGGGTAAAGAGGGTATGTGTAAGCTGGTGAGAGCCTACTGGTGTGCGCCAGGATTCTCTTCTCATGCAGGTAAGAGAGCAATGACATGTTTTACTTGCTTGAGGAAGAATATTGGAAAGTCAATACCAACAGAGCCATCCCATATCCCCCCGACAGATGGACCTTTTCAGGTAATACAAATCGAAGTCATGCAGTTACCACCCTGTAGAAATGTAAAATATGTGTTAGTTTGTATTGATGTATTTTCCAATTGGGTAGAAGCGTTCCCTGCTGCCACAAATACTGCTACGTTCACTGCAAAGAAAATTGTGCAGGAATTTGTGTGTAGATATGATATCCCTAGGATAATTGAAAGCAATAGGGGTACCCATTTTACAGGTGAAGTCTTTCAGGTCATGTGCAAACTGATGGGAATTAAATAGCAAGCTGCATAATCCATTCCGACCACAGGCGAGTGCGAAGGTATAGAGAATGAACAGCACTATTAAGAACAAGCTGAGCAGAGTAATGGCTGAAACTAGATTGTTGTGGCCAGAAGCTTTGCCACTAGTATTGTACAGCATCAGAACCACTCCCAGGTCTCCCCTTAACCTATCACCCTTTGAAATTCTTTTTGGTCGACAACCTCATGTAATGATAGACCCCCAGGATGATTTGAAATTTAATAACGAAGTGACTGTGAGATATTTGGTTGGGATGAGCCAGCAGCTGAGAAATCAACAAAGAAATTTAAAGCTGGTGATTCCTGACCTGCCGAACAGTAATTGTCATGACATTGAACCTGGGGATTATGTGATGATTCAAAAATTTCTTACGCTCAGGTTGCCTCATAGACAGGTGGGAAGGACCATACCAAGTCTTGTTAACCAGCACGACAGCATTGAAGGTTGCCGAAAGAGAGACTTGGGTACACTCGTCCCACTGCAAGAAGGTCGCTGACCCAGAGAGAACTCGTGCAGTTTCATCAAGTTTGTGTAGTTTGGTAACTGTGTGTTCCAAGTGAACTGTGTGTTCAAAGAGCAAGGTGGAGAGCAAAGTGAACTGTGTGTTCAAAGTGAACTGTGTGTTCAAAGAACAAGGCAAAGAGACACTAGAGTGTTTATTCCGGGAAAGTTGAGAGGCAGGACTGTTGAAAGGCATCTGAGCACGGAGAGCAACAAGATCTAGAACGGTTGTCGTACCATTTTCTTTTTTCACCTCCCCCTGCATTTTCCTTTCTTTTCTCCTTCTTATTTTCCTCCTTTCCCCTAACGAAATGGATCGATCACAAGAGACTGCGTTTCGGGTTCTGTTAGTAATTCTGGTTTTGATCAGGACAGTTTGTTTTGGTGAGGGTCCCAGAGAGGTCGAGCAAGGATCTGGAATGGGTTCTGATGGCAAGTATGAATTTGTAGGATCTCAGGATCAGCACATCATTTTGGTAAAGGCTGGCATCAGTAAGCGCTCTGGTAGTCAGGGAGCTCGGAGGCACTGTGAGGGGTTATTGTCTGAGGAAAATTGTATTTGTAGGAATTGTGAGAATATAGTCAAGGATGGGTGCATCCAGAGATGTCAGTCCAACCTTAATATCGACGTGGACCGTCATCTGTTGAGTGATTACCACTCACTAGTGGGTAAGGTCTTAAACCAGACAGAATGCTGGGTGTGCTCACAGGTACCTCAAGGTCAGAGCAAGTCAGGATTAGTACCGTACCCTTTAGCAATAGATGAGGTACTCGAATTACGGGGTGGGAGACCGGTGGACAAGAAATTCAATATTTCTAGGCCCCTTAGTTTGAAGCTCCACCAGTATCATGTAGACAGGCCCTTATTGTGCTTTAATATTTCCAATTACCTAAAACCAGGAAATTGGGAAGTGACGTGGAACAACCAGACAATGACCGTTTCACACAGCTGATAGGATACCCATAGACTCTGAACTTGTACGCCAAATAGCCAAAAGTGGGAGGTATTTTCGGTATAGGTATACCCGTGGAAGCAAGACCATGTGGGTTGGAAAAGTATCGCCAGGGTATTGTGCCCATATCATCCAACCCGATACTTGTACTGAGCAGATGGGAGAACTAGGGATTGGTTTCTTTACTTGAAAAGTTTGTAATATGGTAATGTTATATTTTGTCCCCCTATGTTCTCCCAGATGATGCCTATTTCATATGTGGGAGGAAGGCGTACAAGTGGCTTGCCCCGAGCTCAGAGGGATTGTGTTATATTGGGAGAGTACTGCCAGAGGTCATGACCATAACCCATGATAAGATGAAAGACGTTCACCGCAGTGCTCAGGCTCCCTATACTCATACTCACTATGAACACATCATCAAGAGACACCTCATAGATAGGACAGAGCACGCAGCCTCTGATTTGATCCACGAATCCACTGGGATTCAGTTCCTACTCGCATTAGACATCACCCGTACTGCCAGAGGAACTATAAATTATAGGTATATCCATGCGCTAGCGAACTTGATAGATAATATCACTGAGATGTATGACGACACCTTCAGGTATACGGGAAGGGAGTTACAAGCCTACAAGAAGGAACTGATTCAGCACAGGATGGTTCTTAATTATGTCACAGCCGTGACGGGTGGGTACTGTGTTACTCTGGCAACTCAATATAGTGTGAAGTGCTGTACATATATCACGAACAGCACTGACGACCCCACGGAGATCATAGATCAAAAGATGGACGATATCTTGCAGTTGAAGTGGGAGTTCAGGAGGAAGCACAACCTTACCTTAGCGACTGTCAGTAATGAACTGACTGGCTCGGTCTCATGGTTGAACCCACACAATTGGTTCTCAGGTTTAGGAGAGTGGGCTCAAAATGTCATCATGAGTGTAGGGAAGTTTCTCTTTTGTATCCTGGGAGTCGTCATAATTATTGGTTCGATATTTAGGTGTGTTCGAATTCTGATGCGGCGCAAGCACGGCACTAAATTGATGAGTCTAAGGAGCGAGGGCGCTGTTATAGCAGCAGATTTAATTTACGACCCATCCATAGAGACAGTGTGTAATAGTAATAGAGATAGTGATAAGGATTGCAAATTAATTTCATAGCCTGTTTCTTTCACCCATTTTTATTTTGTCTCCCCCTCTGCCCAGATACATCCATCCGGAAAAGACATCAGCCCTACCCAAAATGTATATGTAAATGTATTTTTATATATGTGTCTTATCTTCATCTCTGCAACCTTCAGTTAATGGCACACATAGTCGACAGGTGATATCCACATATACTAGCACTCACATATGTTTCACCCTCCATGTATCATCAACTAAATGTGCACCCCATTTGTTGGAACAAGAAGCCGAAAAGAGCTCGGTAGTGTTTGTTGGCCCACTTACAGACCCTTAGTACGGGATAAGAAGGATTTAATGTATACTTCGCAGTACCTCAAAGCTTATTTAGAACATATACGGCAAGATGATACATGCCGCTCAGACATGGATTCATACATACATGCTTTTAACTATCCCACTAGGTCATGTATTTCCCACCTACAACTCTCCCCAACCATTCAAACTACTGTAGATATTGTATTGATATTTTTCTGTTTAGTGACTAGATAGTGGCAGTTATTGGTGACTGCCAAAGGGTGGACTGTCAAAGTCGAAAAATATTGCAGTACACACATCACGTACAAACTACACACAAATGGCCTCCGTGCGTGTACTTGCTCTGCCGTGCGTGCACATATTCGCAATTTGCGTATGGTCGCTCCCGTGGACCTGCGCATTAGCGCGTGGTATGAGTATTTACGGTAGAGTTTGTGAACGCATGGAAAAGCCATCAAAACACATTACATATTTAATCCAAATAGTGCACATTTTACACATAGCCTTCCTGCACCACAGCAGCAAGTTAAAGCAGTTTAAATGGTTTCAGAACAAAGGGATTCACCTTTACAGGATAGGAGGGTTATAAGGTGGTGTTTGGTATCCAGCTGTAGGGTATTTTAAGGGTAATATTCCGGTGTTGGTCTGCAGCAGATCGCATGTTCCTGCGGATAGTTATGTGCAGGAGCAGTATATAGATATAAACTGTATTTACTGTACATTATGTATGCGGCGGGAATCCAGAGGAGACCACCCACAAGAGCAGTTGGAACAGACATCGCCCACCTATTCAAACCGACCTATGACCTCTCCTGTACTGTAAATGACCATCCTGTGTCCAATGGATAAAGAGATTACAGTATCCATTGTGTTGAGTTTTGGAAGAATTGTATAAAGAGAGCCTGCTGCAGGCCTGGTCAGACACAAGACTCACAAAGTTATCTATCAGATGACTGAGGACCAGACTGGGTAGCGCGGCGAATCCACTCACGTATGTACAATTGACTGTAGCCATTATTCTGTTGTATTGTATTGTTTGTATTGTAACCCCCTTTCAGCAATAATACGCTGTGGTGTCGGAACCCAGCATTTTAAATAGCAAACCGGTGTCGTGTTTTCCTTTTCCCTGCTAAGGTTTAGAGTGTAATACTATCGCTTGCATTGCTGTTTAGGGTTAGCGCTGTATCTCTGGGTGTGTACGCGCTGTGTGTACTTTGTACCATCAGCGCGGCGTTTGTACGCAAAGTCCGTACACGGTACGGGACTCTGTACGCTAATAGCGTAAAAAGTACGTAGAGTGTGTATTAAGTGTAGCGGCCGCAGCGGCTCATGTTAAAGTGTGTTTAAGGTATATGCTTTTCATTCCTGTATATAAATCAGCATTATCAACCCGTACAACGCGCATGCGCTTTGCGGTGCATACGCATGCGCAGATTAGCCATTTTTTTCACTGATCGCTATGCAGCGAACAACGGCAGCTAGTGATCAACTCAGAATGACCCCCAATGTCTGGTAATAAATGCTACTTTTATTTATATTGACAACTACATGTGTGGCATGGCCTGGCATGTGTTTAAGAGAGTCTTGCTTGCAGCTCCGCAGCAGCAGGAGAAGCACTGGCACAGGAGGAGTTAAGTGTAGCCCATGGTCGGGTCATGTGGTCTCAGGGAGGAGAGCTGATTGGACAGGGGCTGCTGGGAGAAGTAGGGCCTGTTGGGAAGAAGAAGGTGGAGAGGGGAGGTGCTAGAAGGCAGGGGAATGCGGAGCAAAGCGGGAGCTGAGTTCAGCAGATGGCCACAGGATACTTGGCGGTGGAAGCTGTGTTGCTGAAGAAGATCAGTGGGTGTTGCCGAGGAGCCAAGTGCTGGAGAGCTGGCGTTGAGACGCCGCAGCTGGAGACTGGACACCGTGAGTCCTGGTGAAAGGCATGGACGCAGCGGCCATCTTGAGACAGCAAGGAGCCTTTTGCAGCAGGTTCAGCCAGCATATACCTCCGTTCCCTGGGTCGGAGTGAGCACTGTAGGAAATTGACTGCCCAGCCACAGGCAAGTGTGCCCTTCAGCCTCCACCACCCTTGTCACAGACTAAGCTGTGTTTAAAAGGGGGCGGCCAACAGCGCCATACTTTGTAAGTTAAAGCTCGCACAAGGGGTGCCAAAAGACCGGATTTAATGCAAATCCTAGGGAGATATTTGTTCTGAAGGACTGAGTTTTATGCAAGCGCGGGCAGCAGACAGTTATATCTGGAAGGACTGAGTTACTTATGCAAATACAGATCAAGCCCTGCAACTGAGAGAGACTGAGGAGATTATCCAAAAGTCCCTCATTGTGAGTGAGTTAACGTTGCTAGAGAACCCTACCATTCCTTCGCTAGTTACATCTTTGAATAAAGAACTGAGTATCATTGACATTTTCTTATCCCAGGATTCCCCCAATATCTGTGTCCCAGATATGCCCATTCCCTCATTGAAACGCCAGCAAATTTCAACTAGAGCTCCAACAATATTTGCCCGTGAAGATATTTGTTACCTTGGCTAGGGAAAGCTAGAAAGTTATTATTTAGTATTATGAAGTATATTCCTATTATTATTATTATTATTATTATTACTATTATTATTATTATTATTATCATCATCATATTATAGAATGGAACGCACAGTATCTGATAATATTTTATGATTCCAAAGAATGTATGTTAATTTGTGATTCCAATTATTCTTCATCTATGATTCCAATTACTTTTGCATACTGGATGATCTTTTGTTGTGTGAACTATAATGGATTGTATATTCCTGTTCTTCTTGTATGCCAAATTCTTCTTTTTGCAATTTCCAACCAAGCAACGTCTCTTAATCAACCAATCATCCCAAATCCAGAGTTCATTGCAGATCAATAAAAAGACTTCCTGTTGGAATTGCTGACACACTAAAGATTCTTAACAATCTATTCTACCTCTCTACCCACGGTACTAAAAGACAAGGTACGGGGAACAACATTTTAGCTCCTCCTTCAATCTCTCCAGCTGCTTCTGCAAAAGCCTGATGAGGGGAATGACCTGCTTAGGCTGGCAGTGTCTGAACTGACTTCACGTGTGGCAAGTTCAAAGGGTTGGAGAACCTTGCACAAGACGGAAATCATTCTCCACTGCGCTTGAGTCAGGTGCATTCCCCCTCCTTTGCCTATATCGTAGGCAGATGTATAGGCTTGAATGGCCTTTTGTTGCTCCTCCATCCTCTGAAGCATATAGAGGGTTGAATTCCACCTCGTTACCACCTCTTGCTTCAGCTGATGGCAGGGCGTGTTCAGGAGTGTTTGCTGGTGCTCCAGTCTTCGGCACGTGGTGGCTGAATGCCGAAAGTGGCTCGCAATTCTTCGGCCCACCGACAGCATCTCCATTACGCCCTTGTTGTTTTTTATAAAATTCTGCAGCACCAAATTCATTGTATGTGCAAAACATGGGACGTGCTGGAATTTTCCCACATGTAATGCACGCACAATATTGGTGGCGTTGTCCGATGTCACAAATCCCCAGGAGAGTCCAATTGGGGTAAGCCATTCTGCGATGATGTTCCTCAGTTTCCGTAAGAGGTTTTCAGCTGTGTGCCTCTTCTGGAAAGCGGTGATACAAAGCGTAGCCTGCCTAGGAAAGAGTTGGCGTTTGCGAGATGCTGCTACTGTTGCCGCTGCTGCTGTTGTTGCTGCGGGAGTCCATACATCTACCCAGTGGGCTGTCACAGTCATATAGTCCTGACCCTGCCCTGCTCCACTTGTCCACATGTCCGTGGTTAAGTGGACACTGGGTACAACTGCATTTTTTAGGACACTGGTGACTCTTTTTCTGACGTCTGTGTACATTCTCGGTATCGCCTGCCTAGAGGAGTGGAACCGAGATGGTATTTGGTACCGGGGACACAGTACCTCAAGAAATTCTCTAAGTCCCGGTGAACCAACGGCGGATACCGGACGCACTTCTAACACCAACATAGTTGTCAAGGCCTGAGTTATCCGCTTTTGCAGCAGGATGACTGCTGTGATATTTCATCTTCCTCGCAAAGGACTGTTGGACAGTCAATTGCTTACTGGAAGTAGTACAAGTGGTCTTCCGACTTCCCCTCTGGGATGACGATCGGCTCCCAGCAGCAACAACAGCAGCGCCAGCAGTAACGACAGCAGCAGTAGGCGTTCCACTCACGGATCCATCGGAGGAATCCCAGTTAGGAGAGGACTCATCAGTCTTGCCAGTGACATGGCCTGCAGGATTATTGGCGTTCCTGTCTAAGGAGGAAATTGACATTGAGGGAGTTGGTGGGGTGGTTTGCAGGAGCTTGGGTACAAGAGGAAGAAGGGATTTAGTTGTCAATGACTTCTGATAAAATGCGCTCCAGGTGACGTATAAGGGAGGATGTTCCTAGGTGGTTAACGTCCTTACCCCTACTTATTACAGCTTGACAAAGGCAAAACACGGCTTGACACCTGTTGTCCGCATTTCTGTTAAAATAATTCCACACCGAAGAGGTGATTTTTTTGGTATTTTGACCAGGCATGTCAATGGCCATATTCATCCCACGGACAACAGGTGTCTCCCCGGGTGCCTGACTTAAACAAACCACCTCACCATCAGAATCCTCCTCGTCAATTTCCTCCTCAGCGCCAGCAACACCCATATCCTCATCCTGGTGTACTTCAACAGTGACATCTTCAATTTGAAGATCAGGAACTGGACTGTGGGTGCTTCTTCCAGCACTTGCAGGGGGCGTGCAAATGGTGGAAGGAGCCACCTCTTCCCGTCCAGTGTTGGGAAGATCAGGCATCACAACCGACACAATTGGACTCTCCTTGGGGATTTGTGATTTCGAAGAACGCACAGTTCTTTGCTGTGCTTTTGCCAGCTTAACTCTTTTCATTTTTCTAGCGGGAGGATGAGTGCTTCCATCCTCATGTGAATCTGAACCACTAGCCATGAACATAGGCCAGGGCCTCAGCCGTTCCTTGCCACTCCGTGTCGTAAATGGCATATTGGCAAGTTTACGTTTCCCCTCAGACGATTTTAATTTAGATTTTTGGGTCATTTTACTGAACTTTTGCTTTTTGGATTTTACACGCTCTCTACTATGACATTGGGCATCGGACTTGGCAGACGACGTTGATGGTATTTCATCGTCTCTGCCATGACTAGTGGCAGCAACTTCAGCACTAGGTGGAAGTGGATCTTGATCTTTCCCTATTTTACCCTCCACATTTTTGTTCTCCATTTTTTAATGTGTGGAATTATATGGCAGTCATATATCTGGAATTAGACGGCAGTAATGTCTGGAATTAGATACCACTATATAGATACCAGATACCACTGTGACTGGAATGATGATGACCTATGCACAGTGACAGGACACTACCACAGCACCCTACAGCAGCAAGATGCAGCACAAGACACTGGACTTTTAGTCACCACAATGCAGCACTGACACTGAGCATAGATATTAAGTTTAGGATACTAGAAGTGACACAGAGCAGCAAGATACAGCAATGGCTTACTGTACTGTACTACTATATACTGGTGGTCACCACAATGCAGCACTGTATACTAGAACTGAGTCTGACACGGAGCTGCAAGATACAGCAATGGCCTACTGTACTGTACTACTATATACTGGTCACCACAATGCAGCACAGATATTGAGCACTAACCAGGATACTAGAACTGAGTCTGACACGGAGCTGCAAGATACAGCAATGGCCTACTGTACTGTACTACTATATACTCGTGGTCACCACAATGCAGCACTGTACTACTATATACTGGTCACCACAATGCAGCACAGATATTGAGCACTGATCAGGATACTAGAACTGAGTCTGACACAGAGCTGCACGATACAGCAATGGCCTACTGTACTGTACTACTATATACTGGTGGTCACCACAATGCAGCACTGTACTACTATATACTGGTCACCACAATGCAGCACAGATATTGAGCACTGATCAGGATATAGAACCGAGTCTGACACAGAGCTGTAAGATACAGCAACGGCCTACTGTACTGTACTACTACATACTGGTGGTCACCACAATGCAGCAGCCTACTTTACTGTACTACTATATACTGGTGGTCACCACAATGCAGCACACTGAGCACAGATATTGAGCTTTTCAGGCAGAGAACATAGCCACGTCCTCTCCGCTCAATCTACAATGCACGAGTGAAAATGGCGGTGACACGCGGTTCTTTATACGAATCTCGCGAGAATCCGACAGCGGGATGATGACGTTCGGCCTCGTTCGCGTTAACCGAGCAAGGCGGGAAGAACCGAGGCTGCCTCGGACCCGTATAAACCACGTGAAGTTCGGGGGGGTTCGGATCTCGACCAACCGAACACGCTCATCTCTAGTAACTACCCAGTATCCAGCCTGGTCAATCTGCTGTTACACACACTCTCTATACAGAAACCATTCATCTACCAACACAGAAGTCCCTGATGGTTCAGCGGCAGAATCTGGCACTCTCTGCCAAGGCCTGGGTTCCATTCCCGGTCAGGGAGGCTTACTGACTCTATTTTGCATTACATGGTATCCTCAAGCCAGACAGTTTCCATATTCTTCAGACACCTACACCAGAGGTTCCCAAACGCGGTCCTCAAGGACCGCAACGGTCCTGGTTTTAAATGTATCCATGCTTGGCCACAGGTGACTTAATTAGCAGCTTAATCAATTTGATTTAACCATCTGTGCTGAGCCATGGATATACCTAAAACCTGGACTGTTGGGGTGCCTTGAGGACCGCGTTTGGGAACCTCTGACCTACACTGACAAATATCCAGACCCGGGTTCACAAACAAATACAAGCGTGACAATTCCTTTTCAATCCAAGTTTTCTGGATATCCTTGTTTTATACCATTAGACAAGGTTTCAGGATTTCCCTGTTTTAGACTTTTGGGAATAACATTGACAGAATTTAAAGACAACAACTTTTTATCTTTTATGTTATGTGTTTGTCTTGTATGTTGTGTGTTTTTTGTTTCTACACTGGTACTATGCTTAGTGCATTGACAGTATAACTCTCTCTCATCTCCTATATAATAGCCCAGATCTGTGACTCTGTGCCTGTGTCTCTAACGCTGGGCGTGGCTAGGAGCTCTCATTGGGTTAGCAGCAGGTCTATCACATCCACTCCACAGCTGATTGGACGAGAAACGCCCTCCCACACAGGTTACATCCAATGGGAGGCTCTGCCCTATGGCTGCTGTGTTTTCCCAGAGCAGGATTAACAATGGGACTGATGGAGCTGCAGCTCCAGGTCCAAACCCCAAAATAGGCCCACTGCATCTGCAGCATCATACCCTCCAACACCTCCCCTCCCCCTCCTACCCTCCACACCCATAGCCTTATTAACTGATGTATTATTGTATAGTTTAAATACATAGTGCAGTTCATGACTTATGGTGGAGGCTGGCCTGTGCTGTAGTTCTTGAACTGTACTATACCGTCTGCATCTGTATTGTGTTTTGGCTGCGCTGCGACACGGTACTTATGTGTGTAATGTTTATGTATGTTTTTTGCTTCTTTATGTCAATAAAGACTGCTTTTTTCAATCAAAAAATCATACCCTCCAACACTTTACACATAAAAATTTATACAAATTTGAATAGGGGGTGTGACCACGGGTACAGCGGCATGGCCACACCCCTTTTCCTAAACTTTCAATTTAAGTTTGGAGAGTCAACAATCGGTACAGACCATAAAAATAAGGTTCTGTACCTGCCAAAAAGGTGCAGCTGGAGGGTATGCCACTGCATCTGCAGCAAGTCTCTCTATATATATATATATATATACAAACACAGACACACACATACTGTACATTAGTGATGTGCACCGGAAATTTTTCGGGTTTTGTGTTTTGGTTTTGGATTCGGTTCCGCGGCCGTGTTTTGGATTCGACCGCGTTTTGGCAAAACCTCACTGAAATTTTTTTGTCGGATTCGGGTGTTTTTTTTACAAAAAACCCTCAAAAACAGCTTAAATCATAGAATTTGGGGGTCATTTTGATCCCATAGTATTATTAACCTCAATAACCATAATTTCTACTCATTTCCAGTCTATTCTGAACACCTCACACCTCACAATATTATTTGTAGTCCTAAAATTTGCACCGAGGTCGCTAGATGGCTAAGCTAAGCGATCCAAGTGGCCGACACAAACACCTGGCCCATCTAGGAGTGGCACTGCAGTGTCAGACAGGATGGCAGATTTAAAAAATAGTCCCCAAACAGCACATGATGCAAAGAAAAAAAGAGGTGCACCAAGGTCGCTGGATGGCTAAGCTAAGCGACCCAAGTGGCCGACACAAACACCTGGCCCATCTAGGAGTGGCACTGCAGTTTCAGACAGGATGGCACTTAAAAAAATAGTCCCCAAACAGCACATGATACAAAGAAAAATGAAAGCAAAAAGAGGTGCAAGATGGAATTGTCCTTGGGCCCTCCCACCCACCCTTATGTTGTATAAACAGGACATGCTGTTAGGCGCCGCGGTCCGTGGCGTCGCTCGGCCCATCTCCGAGCGACGACCGCGGCCGCTGCACCCTCCTCCTTGCCCGCCCGGTGCCTAGCAACTAGGGACGCCGTGCGTGCTGAGCCGCCGGGTCCCTAGCAACGCTAGGACGCTGGGCGCGCCGAGCCGCTGGGACCTTAGCAACGGGGACGCCACAGGCGGACCGCGTTCCCCGTTGCAGGGATTGATTAATTAAAGTGTTCACACATGTTCTCTGGTCGTGCAGCAAGGCAGCTGCACGACATTTTTTGTAATTAGGCTCTGTGCTCTTATTAGAGGGTTCCCTGTTAAATGCCTCCTCAGTGCCTCACACAGACGCCGGTGATAGCTTCCTGCATGCTGCTCATGTTTGGTGAACGTCTGTTCCTGGTCTGCTGTGTCCGGTCTCTCCAGTTCTCTGAGTCCCTGAATCTTGGAGTTTGTCATCTGGTCCCAAGGAGTTCTCCTGGTCCTCATTTACCTGTGGCAGTCGATTTAGGTTCCCACTTGGTTTCGTGAGTGGCGGCCCTACCGCGTGTTACGGCCTAGGCCGCTTTAGTACTATTTTCTTGCATTGGAGCATTTGCGGAGGTTTCCGCTTCCATAGTCCTCTCCGGTACTCGACGGTGCCGTGTAGGAGAGTGGACAAGTGGATTATTTTGGTTGTTCTTTTCCCTGGCGGTAAGCCGCGCATACTTTTATTTCAGGTTAGCCAGTAGCCCCTGGCCTTGTTGATTAGTTAGAGGGCCCCTTGTTATTACCCTGCCTCGGTTCACTCTTTGTCTCTCCTTAAGACCTGAGGGGGCATCGGAGTTGGGCAGACGTAATCCGCCCTTCAAACGCAGCTGCCATGGGCCCAAGAAACCATAGTCTCGCAAGAGTGAACTGACAGCACGGGTAAGACAACGGAGGTAGGGCGCCAAGTGCTATTCCCATTCCGTTTCCCCTTTCCAGCATTACATCCTGGTACTCAGGTCTCACAGTATTAGATCTCCCCTGACCTGAGTGTCTGGATCATAACATTATCACCGGCCCAAAACATAAAAAAAAAAAAAAAAAAAAAAAGGGGGGTTTATTTTTTCCATTTTTTGTTTTGGTGAGAGTAAAATTCGGCCTCATGAATCCGGCAGGGTTAGGGCCAAATCCCGGTCAGCTTTTGGTTAACCAAATTCATGAACTAACTCAGATGGTTCAGGACCTTACTCTTCGGGTGAAATCGCAGGAAGATCTTTTGCGAGCCTCCCCGAGTGTGGTCCCAGAGCCAAAGATGCATTTACCCGACCGTTTTTTGGGTAACTGAAAAGATTTTTTTAATTTTAAGGAAGCTTGTAAGCTTTATTTTCGTTTAAGGCCTCGTTCCTCTAGTACTGAGTCTCAGCGGGTTGGGATAGTTATGTCGTTGCTCCCAGTGGCGTGCGGTGAGGTCAGTGGCTGGTGAGGCACTACCATAATGTCCGCCGATTCCTGACGATGACCCCTACCGCCCCCAAGCCAATGCCCGCTACTGCCTCTGAGCCGATGTCCGCTGCCAACGCCAATGACTTACAAATTCGGCCACCATCAACTGACCCAGCCCTCCGCCACTAATTTGCATCTCAGTCCGATGCCGCCAATGCCCGCTGCCTGTCTGCTCATCATAAAATAAATAAAAATTAGTGTTTGGGACTGGGAAGGGAGTGGGAGGAGGACATGAATGCAATTTTTTTGTCCAGGGCTTCCATTAACTTGATGGAGAAGGGTCTGAATGGGTTAAAAAATGTAAAAAAAAAAAAAATGCGTGCGGTCCCCCCTCCTAAGTATAACCAGCCTCGGGCTCTTTAAACCGGACCTGGTTGTTTAAATACTGGGGGGGAAATTGGACAGGGGTTCCCCGTATTTAGACAACCAGCACCGGGCTCCATTTTTTGTTTTGGTGAGAGTAAAATTCGGCCTCATGAATCCGGCAGGGTTAGGGCCAAATCCCGGTCAGCTTTTGGTTAACCAAATTCATGAACTAACTCAGATGGTTCAGGACCTTACTCTTCGGGTGAAATCGCAGGAAGATCTTTTGCGAGCCTCCCCGAGTGTGGTCCCAGAGCCAAAGATGCATTTACCCGACCGTTTTTTGGGTAACTGAAAAGATTTTTTTAATTTTAAGGAAGCTTGTAAGCTTTATTTTCGTTTAAGGCCTCGTTCCTCTAGTACTGAGTCTCAGCGGGTTGGGATAGTTATGTCGTTGCTCCCAGTGGCGTGCGGTGAGGTCAGTGGCTGGTGAGGCACTACCATAATGTCCGCCGATTCCTGACGATGACCCCTACCGCCCCCAAGCCAATGCCCGCTACTGCCTCTGAGCCGATGTCCGCTGCCAACGCCAATGACTTACAAATTCGGCCACCATCAACTGACCCAGCCCTCCGCCACTAATTTGCATCTCAGTCCGATGCCGCCAATGCCCGCTGCCTGTCTGCTCATCATAAAATAAATAAAAATTAGTGTTTGGGACTGGGAAGGGAGTGGGAGGAGGACATGAATGCAATTTTTTTGTCCAGGGCTTCCATTAACTTGATGGAGAAGGGTCTGAATGGGTTAAAAAATGTAAAAAAAAAAAAAATGCGTGCGGTCCCCCCTCCTAAGTATAACCAGCCTCGGGCTCTTTAAACCGGACCTGGTTGTTTAAATACTGGGGGGGAAATTGGACAGGGGTTCCCCGTATTTAGACAACCAGCACCGGGCTCTTAGTCCGGTCCTGGTTCCAAAAATACGGGGAACAAAAGATGTAAGGGTTCCCTGTATTTTTAAAACCAGCACCGGGCTCCACTAGCCAGGGACATAATGCCACAGCCGGGGGACACATTTATGTAGGTCCCTGCGGCCGTGGCATTACCCCCCCCCCCAACTAGTCACCCCTGGCCGGGGTTCCCTGGAGGAATGGGGACCCCTTAAATCAAAGGGTCTACCCCCTCCAGGCACCCAAGGGCCAGGGGTGAAGCCCGAGGCTGTCCCCAGCACCCCTGGGCGGTGGGTGCCGGGCTGATAGCCATAAGTGTGTAAAAAAAGAATATTGTTTTTTGTTGTGGAACTACAAGGCCCAGCAAGCCTCCCCCGCTTACTGGTACTTGGAGAACCTCAAGTACCAGCATGCAGGGAAATAACTGGTCCGCTGGCACCTGTTGTTCTACAACAGAAAAAATACCCAAATAAAAACACAACACACACACCGTGAAAGTAAAATTTTATTATAACACACGTACACACTCACACATACATACTTACCTACATCCCACGCCGGTCACGTCCACTTGTCCAGTAGAATCCAATAGGTGGTTCCTGTAAAAATGAGAGAGAGATTACTTACCTACATCCCACGCCGGTCACGTCCACTTGTCCAGTAGAATCCAATACCTGTAAAACAAGTAATTGAGTCATAAAATCTTCAATCCACAGGAGGGGGAAAAAAAGAGAGAGAGAGACAGAGAGAGACCGAGAGAGAGAGAGTGAGAGAGAGAGACCGTGGGCGGGATTTACTAAAGGGAAAATGCGGTAAAACACCAGTTTTACCGCATTTTCATATGTACTAACCCCCGACCGCCGCGTTTTTGCCCCATAGGGTATCGCCATCTTTTTATGGCGATACCCTATAGAAGCCTATGGGATTCTAACCACCGCCGCCCCGCACCGCTCACGACGACCGCCCTCCCCCCCGGCATACCAGTGTGCTGCTGCTGGTGCGGCCCCCCTCCTCCTTCTCCCCCGCAGCACAGCCTTGTCTCCTTCCGACTGCAGGGGGGAGGAGGAGGAGCCCGGGGACTTCCTGCGCACGTCACCTCCCGGGGCTGGGAGGTGACGGAGACCCCCACAGACAACATCGCGGGAGGCCTCCTATACCGCATTGCGATACTAATCATATGCGATTAGTATCGCTGCGGTAGTTGGCGAGGGGCGGCGATGTCTTATAGTACATCCCGCCCCGAGAGAGAGGCCGAGACCGAGAGGGAGAGAGAAAGAGACCAAGAGAGAGACCGACCTGCTGCTGCTGCGTGGACGGAGTCGGCGGAGGACAGGGTAGAGCCGTGGTGCCTGTCAGCCGGAGGGGGGGGGGGGGGGTGCCGAAGGAGGACAGGGGAGAGCCACGGTGCCTGTCAGTGGTAGGAGGGGGGGGGGGGGGCGGAGGAGGACAGGGGAGAGCAGCGGTGCCTGTGGGGGGGGGAGGGGGGGCGGAGGAGGACAGGGGAGAGCAGCGGTGCCTGTGGGGGGGGGGGGGGGCGGGAGGCCGCCGGAGGACAGGGGAGAGCCACGGTGCCTGTCAGCGGAAGGAGGGGGGGTGGGGGCCGGAGGAGGACAGGGGAGAGCAGCGGTGCCTGTCAGCGAGAGGAGGGGGGTGGGGGCCGGAGGAGGACAGGGGAGAGCTGCGGTGCCTGTTGGGGGGAGGAGGGGGGTGGGGCCGGAGGAGGACAGGGGAGAGCAGCGGTGCCTGTCAGCGGGAGAAGGGGGGGTGGGGGCCGGAGGAGGACAGGGGAGAGCAGCGGTGCCTGTCAGCGGGAGGAGGGGGGGCGGGGGCCGGAGGAGGACAGGGGAGAGCAGCGGTGCCTGTCGGGGGGAGGAGGGGGGGGCGGGGGCCGGAAGAGGACAGGGGAGAGCTGCGGTGCCTGTCGGGGGGAGGAGGGGGGTGGGGGCCGGAGGAGGACAAGGGAGAGCTGCGGTGCCTGTCGGGGGGAGGAGGGGGGGTGAGGGCCGGAGGAGGACAGGGGAGAGCAGCGGTGCCTGTCAGCGGGAGTAGGGGGGGTGGGGGCCGGAGGAGGACAGGGGAGAGCAGCGGTGCCTGTCAGAGGGAGGAGGGGGGGCGGGGGCCGGAGGAGGACAGGGGAGAGCCGCAGTGCCCTGTCAGCGGGAGGGGAGAATGGAGCCGCCGCCGGAGAACGACAGGGGCGAGGTTCCTGTCAGCGGGAGGAGAGGGGGGGGGCGCCGGAGGAGGACAGGGGAGAGCCGCAGTGCCCTGTCAGCGGGAGGGGAGGACGGAGCCGCCGCCGGAGAACGACAGGGGCGAGGTTCCTGTCAGCGGGAGGAGAGGGGGGGGGGGGGGGGCGCGCCGGAGGAGGACAGGGGAGAGCCGCAGTGCCCTGTCAGCGGGAGTGGAGGACGGAGCCGCCGCCGGAGAAGGACAGGGGCGAGGTGCCTGTGAGCGGGAGGGGGGGACGGAGATGCCGGCAGAGGACAGCGCACAGCAGCACTCACTGCAGAGCCACCGCTGCTCCTGTTCCTTCCGCCTCGCGCCGCCTGTGGGTGATTGGACAGCGGATCCAGTGCTGGATCCGCTGTCCAATCAAAGGTGCCTCGCTGACATGGGGGTGGTGTCCCTGTCAGCGAGGCACTTTTTTCAGTGCCGCTTTCCCCATGTTTTTCAATGGGCTTTTACAGCCCGGTGCTAGGCTCCGCCCCCCGCTCTGTCCCCGGTCCTATTATGTATGGGAGGCACTGCTATCAGTGCCTCCCAAAGTAATTTCACTAACTACAAGAACTTGCATTACATAAAGAAGATACTTATGACACAGAATATGTGTCATAAGTGTCTTCTTTGTATTATTTTACTAATTAATCACAGGGGAGGCACTGCCTCCCCTGCCTCCCCTGACTGCACGTCCCTGGTTGCTCCAGGGTGATCCACAGACCTGGGCGTTTGGGTTAAGAACAGATGATCCTGCCTTATTGTCAGTAGACGCCTTTTTTAAATCTTTAGGCCTGTTATATGATGACCCAGATAGAGAGGCATCAGCTGAGAGTCACCTGCGTGCCCTTAAACAAGGTAAAAATCCAGCAGAGGTGTATTGTACCGAATTTCGCCGTTGGTCGAACGACTGTGGCTGGAATGACCCGGCCCTGCGCAGTCAGTTTCGCCTGGTTTGTCTGAACTTATTAAAGACAGTCTCCTTCAGTACCCCGCTCCTGAGACTCTCGACAAACTCATGGAGCTTGCTATTAAAATAGATTGTCGTCTCCGAGAGCGGAGGGCTGAAAGAGGAACAACTTTTAGTCCTAATCCTTGTGTTTATACCTTTCCTGAGGACGTCGAGGAGCCCATGCAGATGGGTCTCTCCCGGCTGTCTCCAGAGGAAAGAACCAGAAGATTAAGTTCTGGTCTTTGTTTGTATTGTGGTGGTAAGGGACATATTGCTCGCAACTGCCCGAACAAGTCGGGAAACGCTCTGACCAAGTGAATTGTGAGGGGGTTCACTTGGGTCTGCAGCTAATCTCCTCGAATGATTCTCTATTAGTTCCTGTTAAGATTTCCTTTGGCAGCCTCAGTTCATTGGTGTCGGCCTTCGTCGACAGTGGAGCTGCAGGAAATTTTATGGACTTGGCTTGGGCTAAGGCTTTAGGCATTCCACAGATACCACTAGACAAACGTATCACCATGCACGGCTTGGATGGGGGTCCGCTTTCCAATGGGATAATTACTCACCGCACACCTCCAGTATTACTGACAGTGGGGGCCTTACATTCTGAAGACATAGAATTTTACCTTACACATTGTCCGGCAGTTCCTGTAGTTTTGGGTCACCCCTGGCTTGCCTTTCATAATCTCACCATAGATTGGCGGTCTGGAGAGATTTCCCAATGGGGTCCTTTTTGTGTTAAGGAATGTATTTCCCATCCAGTCCGGGTGGCGGCAGTCGTCCCAGAACTTATTCCTAAAGAATATCAAGATTTTGCCGATGTGTTCTCCAAAGGCAATGCGGACATTCTGCCTCCCCATCGGTCCTATGACTGTGCGATAGAGTTAGTACCAGGTGCCACTTTGCCTAAGGGGAGATTATATGCCCTATCTGGGCCAGAAACCACAGCCATGAATAATTACATTCAGGAAAGCCTGAAAAAAGGCTTTATTAGGCCTTCAAAATCTCCGTTGAGTGCAGGTTTTTTCTTTGTCGAGAAAAAAGATGGGTCACTCAGACCATGTATTGATTTTCGGGCTTTGAATAAGATTTCGGTTAAAAACACCGATCCTTTGCCATTGATTTCTGTGCTTTTTGATCAGTTACGCTCCGCCATGATCTTTTAAAAAATCGATCTTAGGGGAGCTTACAACCTCATCCGAATAAGATCTGGGGATGAGTGGAAGACGGCTTTCAGCACTCAGTCGGGTCACTATGAATACCTGGTGATGCCGTTTGGCCTGTCAAATGCTCCTGCGGTGTTTCAGGACCTCATCAACGATGTTCTCCGTGACTTCCTTGGGAAGTTCGTGGTCGTTTATTTAGACGACATTTTGATTTACTCTGAGTCTATGGAACAACATGTTACCCAGGTGCGTCTGGTTCTTCAAAAACTACGAGAGAATCATTTATACGCTAAGCTTGAGAAGTGTGATTTTCACATCACAGAAGTGTCCTTCTTGGGGTACATTATTTCTCCCCAGGGATTTTTTATGGAACCGAAAAAACTTCAGGCCATCCTTAATTGGGCGCAACCCACTAATTTAAAAGCAATTCAGCGCTTTTTAGGGTTTGCAAATTATTACAAGCGGTTCATTCATTCCTTTTCTGACCTGGTCGCTCCTATAGGTCGCCTGAAGCTGAGTCTGCCTTTCGGGCCTTGAAGCAGGCCTTTGTCTCGCCTCCTGTCCTCAGACACCCTAATCCGGAGCTCCCCTTTATTGTTGAGGTTGATGCCTCAGAGGTTGGAGTGGGGGCTATCCTTTCTCAGGAAGATCCGGAGTCTCAGGAATTACATCCTTGTGCCTTCATGTCCAGGAAATTCTCCTCTGCAGAATCCAACTATGACGTTGGTAATCGGGAATTACTGGCAGTAAAATGGGCTTTCGAGGAGTGGAGGCATTGGCTGGAGGGAGCTAGGCATACTATTACAGTATTTACTGACCATAAGAACCTGCAATATATTGAGTCAGCTAAACGGCTTAATGCTCGGCAGGCACGTTGGGCATTGTTTTTTACGCGTTTCAGGTTTATTATCACCTTCAGGCCTGGTTCCAAGAATACGAAAGCTGATGCCCTGTCACGTTGCTTTCTTCCGGTTCACAATAGCAATCCTGTTACTACCCCCATAGTTCCATCTTCAGTCATCCGGGCAGGTCTCACACAGGATTTATTTACTCAGTTAAACCAGCTTCAACACCAGGCTCCTAGACTTATGTTAGGATCTCCTGTTCTGTACTGCCACGTCGCCATGGCAACCGGGAGGCAAGTGTTAGCGAAGTAACCTGAGCGCAGCTGATACTCCGGTCCGGGTTTTTACTGTGTAGTGGTTACAGGCTCTGTGCACGGCAGGGAATCCGGCGCTGGTTTTGTGCTCACAGTCTGTGAGGTCTAAGTGGGGCATGGACAGCACCTGCTATATAAACCATCCTCTCAGGCTAGGCAAATGCTGCTGAATCTTTGTTTGTTAGTCAGTTCCAGAGAGTTAGCTAGTACTGTGTGACTTTGTATTTACTTGTTGCTTACTGCGAATGGGCCTTGGGATTCGGTACTTCATTCTGCCAATCCGGACCTAGCAGTAAGACTGGAGTCAGTTGTTTAACCTGCTGGGGTTCTTTTGCTATTCTGTGAACCCAGCAGGTTTGCGGCTGTACTCTCAGACCTGCTTGCTTAATCCTCCCTCACTGTGCAGGGCGTCCAGGTGTCAGTTTAGTGGCAGTAAGCTGAACCTGTGCCCTGCAAGTGGGGGTTAGGATTGTGGATACTCTCCTTGTGTCTATATTTCTATCTCTGACCAAGGAGTTTATTCCCACACCCGTTGGTAACCCTTTGGGTTTTTTCCTGTTGCTCTTAGCAACATCATTTTGGGTGCTCCACATGTTAAATCACTACATCTCGCTTCATTGTCCGCTCTATTCCATCTTAGCATTTCTGACACTAGGGAGACACCCAATTCCTGAGCCTTTGGGCTTCCCCGTTCATTTTGTGTTTATTAGTTATTCCATCACCTCCTGTGTATGTTGTGTTATACTGTCTGTGAGTTCATTTTGCCTCGCATCCCTCTCTGTTCATACACCGGTATACTCCTGTTAGCACTGGTGTGCGTAACAACTTACTCCTGCTGGTCGTCTTTTTGTCCCTGAATTTTTGAGAGGCACTGTTTTAGCTGAGTTTCATGACAACAAGGTCTCTGGTCATCCAGGTATCACTAAGACCTTGGAACTGGTCTCTCGCTCGGTGTGGTGGCCTAGTCTTTCTAAAGACGTAAAAGAATTTGTCCACTCCTGTCAGGTTTGTGCACAGCATAAGGTCCCTCGTTCGTTGCCGATCGGGCAACTCATACCTTTAGCCGTTCCTCTCAGGCCATGGTCTCATATATCCATGGATTTCGTGGTGGACCTTACCCTTTCAGCCGGATGTCGAGTCATTTGGGTGGTAGTGGACCGTTTTAGTAAAATGGCTCATTTCATTGCTCTTCCCCGATTACCCTCTGCTCAAGGGTTGGCAGTTTTGTTCCTCCGCCATGTGTTCAGGCTCCATGGTTTGCCCACTGATATTGTCTCTGATCGGGGTCCGCAATTTATCGCACGATTCTGGAAACGTTTTTGTGCCTCATTGAATATGAAACTGTCTTTAACATCTGGTTACCATCCACAGTCTAACGGGCAAACCGAACGAGTCAACCAGTCATTAAAACAATATTTACGCTTGTATTTGGCCAAACTCCAGAATGATTGGTCTGAATTTCTTCCTTTAGCCGAATTTGCTTATAATAACTCCTGTCATTCCTCCACCAAGGAGTCCCCATTCTTTTCAGTCTTTGGTTTTCATCCTAGAGCCAACTCTTTTTTCCATCATTCTCCAGTCTCCTCGTTGACCTTAACCTCCGATCTCAGAGCAATTTGGAGAAAAGTGCACCTTGCCCTGAAAAAAGCTGCCTTCCGAGAAAATAAATTTTCTGATAGGCTCCGACGTCCTTGCACTTTTAAGGTGGGAGATAAGGTGTGGTTGTCAACTCGCAACATCAAGCTCCGACAACCTTCGGCCAGATTGGGACCCAAATTTATTGGACCATTCCTTATCATTAAAAAGGTCAACTCAGTTGCTTTTCGGCTACGCTTGCCAAGATCTCTCAGAATTGAAAATACTTTCCACTGTTCCCTTTTTAAACAGTATTTTTCTTCCAGGAGATTTCCTCGGAGGACTGCCCAGGGTAGATCTCCGGTGGATGTTCAGGGGCAACAGGAGTTCTTGGTAGAGAGGGTTTTAGATTCAAAAATTTCTCGGGCCGGCTTTATTTTTTGGTTCACTGGAAAGGCTATGGTCCGGAGGAAAGATCTTTGGTCTTGGATAGAGATCTTCATGCCCCTAAACTCAAGAGATTATTTTTTCAGGAGTTTCCTCAGAAGCCGGGCTTTAGGGGTTCTTTGACCCCTCCTCAAGGGGGGGTACTGTTAGGCGCCGCGGTCCGTGGCGTCGCTCGGTCCATCTCCGAGCGACGACCGCTGCACCCTCCTCCTTGCCCGCCCGGTGCCTAGCAACTAGGGACGCCGTGCGTGCTGAGCCGCCGGGTCCCTAGCAACGCTAGGACGCTGGGCGCGCCGAGCCGCTGGGACCTTAGCAACGGGGACGCCACAGGCGGACCGCGTTCCCCGTTGCAGGGATTGATTAATTAAAGTGTTCACACATGTTCTCTGGTCGTGCAGCAAGGCAGCTGCACGACATTTTTTGTAATTAGGCTCTGTGCTCTTATTAGAGGGTTCCCTGTTAAATGCCTCCTCAGTGCCTCACACAGACGCCGGTGATAGCTTCCTGCATGCTGCTCATGTTTGGTGAACGTCTGTTCCTGGTCTGCTGTGTCCGGTCTCTCCAGTTCTCTGAGTCCCTGAATCTTGGAGTTTGTCATCTGGTCCCAAGGAGTTCTCCTGGTCCTCATTAACCTGTGGCAGTCAATTTAGGTTCCCACTTGGTTTCGTGAGTGGCGGCCCTGCCGCGTGTTACGGCCTAGGCCGCTTTAGTATTATTTTCTTGCATTGGAGCATTTGCGGAGGTTTCCGCTTCCATAGTCTTCTCCGGTACTCGGCGGTGCCGTGTAGGAGAGTGGACAAGTAGATTATTTTGGTGGTTCTTTTCCCTGGCGGTAAGCCGCGCATACTTTTAGTTTCAGGTTAGCCAGTAGCCCCTGGCCTTGTTGATTAGTTAGAGGGCCCCTTGTTATTACCCTGCCTCGGTTCACTCTTTGTCTCTCCTTAAGACCTGAGGGGGCATCGGAGTTGGGCAGACGTAATCCGCCCTTCAAACGCGGCTGCCATGGGCCCAAGAAACCATAGTCTCGCAAGAGTGAACTGACAGCACGGGTAAGACAACGGAGGTAGGGCGCCAGGGGCTATTCCCATTCCGTTTTCCCTTTCCAGCATTACATCCTGGTACACTGGTCTTACAGTATTAGATCTCCCCTGACCTGAGTGTCTGGATCATAACACATGCACACTTTAACAAACCCATAATTTCAGCCACAGGGTCTGCCACACGACTGTGACTGAAATGACTGGTTGGTTTGGGCCCCCACCAAAAAAGAAGCAATCAATCTCTCCTTGCACAAACTGGCTCTACAGAGGCAAGATGCCCACCTCCTCCTCATCATCCGATTCCTCACCCCTTTCACTGTGTACATCTCCCTCCTCACAGATTTTTAATTCGTCCCCACTGGAATCCACCATCTCAGGTCCCTGTGTACTTTCTGGAGGTAATTGCTGGTGAATGTCTCCACGGAGGAATTGATTATAATTCATTTTGATGAACATCATCTTCTCCACATTTTCTGGAAGTAACCTCGTACGCTGATTGCTGCATTGCTGACAAGGTGAGCGGCTGCACTAAACACTCTTTCGGAGTACACACTGGAGGGAGGGCAACTAGGTAGAATAAAGCCAGTTTGTGCAAGGGCCTCCAAATTGCCTCTTTTTCCTGCCAGTATATGTACGGACTGTCTGACGTGCCTACTTGGATGCGGTCACTCATATAATCCTCCACCATTCTTTCAATGGTGACAGAAACATATGCAGTGACAGTAGACGACATGTCAGTAATCGTTGGCAGGTCCTTCAGTCCGGACCAGATGTCAGCACTCGCTCCAGACTGCCCTGCATCACCGCCAGCGGGTGGGCTCGGAATTCTTAGCCTTTTCCTCGCAGCCCCAGTTGCGGGAGAATGTGAAGGAGGAGCTGTTGACGGGTCACGTTCTGCTTGACTTGACAATTTTCTCACCAGCAGGTCTTTGAACCTCTGGAGACTTATGTCTGCCGGAAAGAGAGATACAACGTAGGTTTTAAATCTAGGATCGAGCACGGTGGCCAAAATGTAGTGCTCTGATTTCAACAGATTGACCACCCGTGAATCCTGGTTAAGCGAATTAAGGGCTCCATCCACAAGTCCCACATGCCTGGCAGAATCGCTCTGTTTTAGCTCCTCCTTCAATCTCTCCAGCTTCTTCTGCAAAAGCCTGATGAGGGGAATGACTTGACTCAGGCTGGCAGTGTCTGAACTGACTTCACGTGTAGCAAGTTCAAAGGGTTGCAGAACCTTGCACAACGTTGAAATCATTCTCCACTGCGCTTGAGTCAGGTGCATTCCCCCTCCGTTGCCTATATCGTAGGTAGCTGTATAGGCTTGAATGGCCTTTTGCTGCTCCTCCATCCTCTGAAGCATATAGAGGGTTGAATTCCACCTCGTTACCACCTCTTGCTTCAGATGATGGCAGGGAAGGTTCAGGAATGTTTGCTGGTGCTCCAGTCTTCGGCACGCGGTGGCTGAATGCCGAAAGTAGCCCGAAATTCTTCGGGACACCGACAGCATCTCTTGCACGCCCCTGTCATTTTTTAAATAATTCTGCACCACCAAATTCAATGTATGTGCAAAACATGGGACGTGCTGGAATTTGCCCACATGTAATGCCCGCACAATATTGGTGGCGTTGTCCGATGTCACAAATCCCCAGGAGAGTCCAATTGGGGTAAGCTATTCTGCGATGATGTTCCTCAGTTTTCGTAAGAGGTTGTCAGCTGTGTGCCTCTTCTGGAAAGCGGTGATACAAAGCATAGCCTGCCTAGGAACGAGTTGGCGTTTGCGATATGCTGCTACTGGTGCCACCGCTGCTGTTCTTGCTGCGGGAGGCAATACATCTACCCAGTGGGCTGTCACAGTCATAAAGTCCTTAGTCTGCCCTGCTCCACTTGTCCACATGTCCGTGGTTAAGTGGACATTGGGTACAACTGCAATTTTTAGGACACTGGTGACTCTTTTTCTGAGGTCTGTCTACATTCTCGGTATCACCTGCCTAGAGAAATGGAACCTAGATGGTATTTGGTACCGGGGACACAGTACCTCAAGCAAGTCTCTAGTTTCCTGTGAATTAACGGTGGATACCGGAAACACGTTTGACACCACCCAGGCTGCCAAGGCCTGAGTTATCCGCTTTGCAGCAGGATGACTGCTGTGATATTTCATCTTCCTCGCAAAGGACTGTTGGACAGTCAATTGCTTACTGGAAGTAGTACAAGTGGTCTTCCGACTTCCCCTCTGGGATGACGATCGACTCCCAGCAGCAACAACAGCAGCGCCAGCAGCAGTAGGCGTTACACTCAAGGATGCATCGGAGGAATCCCAGGCAGGAGAGGACTCGTCAGACTTGACAGTGACATGGCCTGCAGGACTATTGGCTTTCCTGTGTAAGGAGGAAATTGACACTGAGGGAGTTGGTGGTGTGGTTTGCAGGAGCTTGGTTACAAGAGGAAGGGATTTAGTTGTCAGTGGACTGCTTCCGCTGTCACCTAAAGTTTTTGAACTTGTCAATGACTTCTGATGAATGCGCTCCAGGTGACGTATAAGGGAGGATGTTCCGAGGTGGTTAACGTCCTTACCCCTACTTATTACAGCTTGACAAAGGCGACACACGGCTTGACACCTGTTGTCCGCATTTGTGTTAAAATAATTCCACACCGAAGAGGTGATTTTTTTTGTAATTTGACCAGGCATGTCAATGGCCATATTCGTCCCACGGACAACAGGTGTCTCCCCGGGTGCCTGACTTAAACAAACCACCTCACCATCAGAATCCTCCTTGTCAATTTCCTCCTCAGCGCCAGCAACACCCATATCCTCATCCTGGTGTACTTCAACAGTGACATCTTCAATTTGAAGATCAGGAACTGGACTGCGGGTGCTCCTTCCAGCACTTGCAGGGGACGTGCAAATGGTGGAAAGCGCCACCTCTTCCCGTCCAGTGTTGGGAAGGTCAGGCATCGCAGCCGACACAATTGGACTCTCCTTGGGGATTTGTGATTTAGAAGAACGCATAGTTCTTTGCTGTGCTTTTGCCAGCTTAAGTCTTTTCATTTTTCTAGCGAGAGGATGAGTGCTTCCATCCTCATGTGAAGCTGAACCACTAGCCATGAACATAGGCCAGGGCCTCAGCCGTTCCTTGCCACTCCGTGTCGTAAATGGCATATTGGCAAGTTTACGCTTCTCCTCAGATGCTTTTAATTTTTATTTTTGGGTCATTTTACTGAACTTTTGTGTTTTGGATTTTACATGCTCTCTACTATGACATTGGGCATCGGCCTTGGCAGACGACGTTGATGGCATTTAATCGTCTCGGCCATGACTAGTGGCAGCAGCTTCAGCACGAGGTGGAAGTGGATCTTGATCTTTCCCTATTTTACCCTCCACATTTTTGTTCTCCATTTTTTAATGTGTGGAATTATATGCCAGTATCAATAGCAATGGCTTACTACTATATATACTGCGCACAACTGAAATGCACCACAGGTATGGATGGATAGTATACTTGACGACACAGAGGTAGGTAGAGCAGTGGCCTACTGTACCGTACTGCTATATATTATATACTGGTGGTCAGCAAACTGTGCAAAACTGAAATGCACCACAGGTATGGATGGATAGTATACTTGACGACACAGAGGTAGGTAGAGCAGTGGCCTTCTGTACCGTACTGCTATATATTATATACTGGTGGTCAGCAAACTGTGCAAAACTGAAATGCACCACAGGTATGGATGGATAGTATCCTTGACGACACAGAGGTAGGTAGAGCAGTGGCCTACTGTACCGTACTGCTATATATTATATACTGGTGGTCAGCAAACTGTGCAAAACTGAAATGCACCACAGGTATGGATGGATAGTATACTTGACACAGAGGTAGGTAGAGCAGTGGCCTACTGTACCGTACTGCTATATATTATATACTGGTGGTCAGCAAACTGTGCAAAACTGAAGTGCACCACAGGTATGGATGGATAGTATACTTGACGACACAGAGGTAGGTAGAGCAGTGGCCTACTGTACCGTACTGCTATATATTATATACTGGTGGTCAGCAAACTGTGCAAAACTGAAATGCACCACAGGTATGGATGGATAGTATACTTGACGACACAGAGGTAGGTAGAGCAGTGGCCTACTGTACCGTACTGCTATATATTATATATTGGTGGTCAGCAAACTGTGCAAAACTGAAATGCACCACAGGTATGGATGGATAGTATACTTGACGACACAGAGGTAGGTAGAGCAGTACTGCTATATATTATATACTGGTGGTCAGCAAAATTATGCACTGTACTCCTACTATATAAGTATATATACTACAATGCAGCACAGATATGGAGTGTTTTTCAGGCATAGAACGTATAATACTGGTGGTCACTGGTCAGCAAAACTCTGCACTGTACTCCTCCTATATAATACTGGTGGTCCCCAGTCCCCACAATAAAGCAGTGTGAGCACAGATATTTGCAGCACACTGAGCACAGATATGGAGCGTTTTTCAGGCAGAGAACGTATAATACTGGTGGTCACTGGTCACTGGTCAGCAAAACTCTGCACTGTGCTCCTCCTATATAATACTTGTGGTCCCCAGTCCCCACAATAAAGCAGTGTGAGCACAGATATTTGCAGCACACTGAGCACAGATATGGAGCGTTTTTCAGGCAGAGAACGTATAATACTGGTGGTCACTGGTCAGCAAAACTCTGCACTGTCCTCCTCCTATATAATACTGGTGGTCCCCAGTCCCCACAATAAAGCAGTGTGAGCACAGATATTTGCAGCACACTGAGCACAGATAAGGAGCGTTTTTCAGGCAGAGAACGTAGATATTTGCAGCACACTGAACACAGATATTTGCAGCACACTGAGCACTGATATTTGCAGCACACTGAGCACAGATATTTGCAGCCATCTGAACATAGAAAGTGAGAGGATGCCAGCCACGTCCTCTTACGATCATTTCCAATGCATGAGTGAAAAATGGCGGCGACGCGCGCTCCTTATATAGAATTCGAATCTCGCGAGAATCCTACAGCAGGATGATGACGTTCGGGCGCGCTCGGGTTAACCGAGCAAGGCGGGAGGATCCGAGTTGCTTGGACCCGTGCAAAAAAAGGTGAAGTTCGGGCGGGTTCGGATTCCGACGAACCGAACCCGCTCATCACTGCTGTACATACATAACGAACATACACAGTCACACATATATACAGTATACACAGACACTGTATATACACACACACACTCACTCTCTTTACAGATACTCACCTAATGAAGTCTGGCTGGCCGAAGCTGTAGCAGCTCATCCTCCTGCTGCAGCATGATCCAGTCTAGCTCCACCCCTTATTCCCATCTAGCTCCACCCCCTTTGGCTCCTGCCCGGCCACTGAATGTCACACAGCGGAGGGGAGGGGGAGAGGAGGCTTCGTGCTGCCAGCGCCGAAGGGGAGAGGAGGTTTTGTGTTGCTGGCGCCGCTGCATGTGTGTCAGCAGCCGGCAACAGCAGCAGGGATAGCAGCAGCAGCTCAGCACGGGGATGCAGAGCAGGGAGAACGCCTTGTTATGATTCCAGCACTCTGGTCTGAGGAGGTCCTATTGCAAGGACCGGAGCACTGGAACGTAATGCTGGGGAAGGAAGCGGGAATAGAAAGTAGCCCCTGGCGCCCTAACTCCGTTGTCTCGCCCGTGCTGTCAGAAATCCCCTGCGAGACTATGGTTGCTTGAGCCCATGGCAGCCGCGTTTGAAGGGCGGATTATGTCTGCCCAACTCCGATGCCCCCTCAGGTCTTAATGGGAGACAAAGGGAAATCCGAGACAGGGTGATAACAAGGGGCCCTCTGACTAAACAACCAGGCCAGGGGCTACAAGCTAACTGACAAAAGCTGAGGTATGTGCGGAAACCCGCCAGGGAAAAGGACAACCAAAATCCACTAGTCCGTTACTCCTACCCAGCACCGCTGGATACCAGAGTGGATCTGTGGGAGCGGAATCCTCCGCAAAAGCTCCGAAACACAAATAATAAATAATAAATGATAAAGCGGCCAAGCCGCAACACACGGCTACGCCGTGACTCACGAACACCACTGGATGTTCAAAGGTGCTCAGTCAGGACTCCAGGAACAGATGACGACTTCCGAGTACAGGACAACTGAGAACAGGAACGACCGGATACAGCAGGACTGGAAACACTCTCAGCAAACAGATACAGCATGCAAGAAGCTATTACCGGCGTCTGTGAGAAGCCCAGGAAGTGTATTTAACATGGAGTCCTCCAATCAGGTGTTTAGAGGCTGATTGGATTAGATGCCATACAGCTGCCTAGCTGCATGGCCAGGAAACAGGTGTCCTATTAATTAAAAAGGACCCAGCAACGGGGAACGTGGTCCGTCAGTGGCGTCCCCGTTGCTAGGGTCCGTGCGGCTCCGTGCGCCCGGCGTCCAGCGTTGCCAGGGAGCCGGCGGCTGTACGCGCACGGCGTCCCTGACTGCTAGGCGCCGGGCCGCACCGACGAGCGGACCCCGGCGCCTAACAGTACCCCCCCCTTGAGGAGGGGTCAAGGAACCCCTAAAGCCAGGTTTCCGAGGAAATTCACGAAAAAATGCCCTCTTGAGCCTCGGGGCATGGAGATCCTTATCCAGGACCCAAGACCTTTCCTCTGGACCATAGCCTCTCCAGTGCACCAGAAAATAAAGCCGACCCCGGGACAATTTGGAATCGAGAACCTTCTCCACCAAGAACTCCTGATGACCCTGTACATCTACTGGTGATTTCCCCTGAGAGATCTTCCGAGGAAATCTACTGGAAGAAACGTATGGTTTCAACAGGGAGCAATGGAACGTATTTCCGATCCGGAGAGCTCTTGGTAAACGTAACCGGAAAGCAACTGGATTGATTTTTTTAATAATATGAAATGGTCCAATAAATTTGGGGCCCAATCTAGCTGAGGTTTGTCGAAGTTTAATGTTACGAGTCGACAACCATACCCTATCTCCCACCTTAAAAGTGCAAGGACGCCGGAGCCTGTCAGAAAAAATTTTCTCTCGAAATGCCGCTTTTCTGAGAGCAAGGTGCACTTTTTTCCAAATGACTCTGAGATGAGAGGTTAAGGTTAGCGAGGAAACAGAGGAATGTTGAAAAAAAGAATTAGCTCTGGGGTGAAAACCAAAAACTGAAAAGAATGGAGACACATTAGTGGAGGAATGACAAGAATTGTTGTAAGCAAACTCCGCCAAAGGAAGAAACTCGGAGCAATCATTCTGGAGTTTGGCTGAGTACAAACGCAAATACTGTTTTAATGATTGATTAACTCGCTCGGTCTGCCCGTTGGATTGGGGATGGTAGCCGGATGTTAAAGACAATTTCATCTTTAATGAGGCACAAAAAGACTTCCAGAATTGTGCAATGAATTGTGGACCCTGATCAGAAACAATATCAGTGGGCAACCCATGAAGTCTGAAAACATGGCGGAGAAACAAAACTGCCAATCCCTGGGCAGATGGCAGTCGGGGAAGAGCAATGAAATGGGCCATCTTGCTAAAACGGTCCACTACCACCCATATGACTCGGAATCCGGCTGACAGAGGGAGGTCTACCACAAAATCCATGGAAATATGAGACCATGGCCTGAGAGGAACATTTAAGGGCATAAGTTGCCCGATAGGCAAGGAACGGGGAACCTTATGCTGTGCACAGACCTGACAAGAAAAAACAAACTCCTTAATGTCTTTAGAAAGACCAGGCCACCATACTGAGCGGGAGACTAATTCCAAAGTCTTAGAGATCCCCGGATGCCCGGCAAGTTTGCTATCATGAAACTCAGTCAAAACAGTAGCTCTCAAAAACTCAGGGACGTAAAGACGACCAGCAGGAGTATTTCCAGGAGCTTGATGTTGAAGCTGCTTTAACTGGGTAAATAAATCTTGTGTGAGGCCTGCCCAAATGACTGAAGACGGAAGTATGGGAGTAACAGGACTGTTATTATGAACTGGAAGAAAACTGCGTGACAGGGCATCCGCCTTGGTATTCTTGGAACCTGGCCTAAAGGTGATAATAAACTTGAAACGAGTAAAAAATAAAGCCCAACGAGCCTGCCGGACATTCAGCCGCTTAGCTGATTCGATGTACTGAAGATTTTTGTGGTCAGTCAATACTGAAATGGTATGTGTTGCTCCCTCAAGCCAATGCCTCCACTCCTCGAAAGCCCATTTAATAGCCAGTAACTCCCGGTTACCAACATCGTAGTTGGATTCAGCGGATGAGAATTTCCTGGACATAAAGGCACAAGGATGTAGTTCTAGAGAGTCCGGATCCTTCTGAGATAGGATAGCCCCCACTCCAACCTCCGAGGCATCAACCTCAACAATGAAGGGCAATTCAGGGTTGGGATGTCTGAGGACTGGGGCTGAGACAAAAGCTTGTTTCAAGGCCTGAAAGGATAACTCAGCTTCACGTGACCAGTTGGTAGGATCCGCTCCCTTCTTAGTCAGTGCCACAATGGGAGCAACCAGGTCGGAAAAAGCATGAATAAATCTTCTATAATAATTCGCAAACCCTAAAAAGCGCTGAATTGCTTTTAAGTTGGTGGGTTGCGCCCAACTAAGGATGGCTTGGAGCTTCTTAGGTTCCATACAGAATCCCCGAGGGGAAATAATGTACCCTAAAAAGGATACCTCCGTGACATGAAACTCACACTTCTCCAGCTTGGCATATAGGTGATTTTCACGTAATTTTTGAAGAACCTGACGCACCTGGGTAACATGTTGTTCAATAGAGTCAGAATAGATCAGGATGTCGTCTAAGTAAACGACCACGAATCTTCCTAGAAAATCACGGAGCACATCGTTAATGAGATCCTGGAAAACTGCCGGAGCGTTAGACAAGCCGAACGGCATCACCAGATACTCGTAGTGACCCGACTGAGTACTGAACGCCGTCTTCCATTCATCTCCCGACTTGATTCGGATGAGGTTATACGCTCCCCTCAGGTCAATTTTAGAAAAAATCACAGCCGAACGCAGCTGATCAAAGAGGACAGAAATCAGTGGCAGAGGGTAAGTATTTTTAACTGAGATCTTATTCAGGGCTCTAAAGTCAATGCAAGGTCTGAGTGATCCATCTTTCTTCTCCACAAAGAAGAAGCCTGCACTTAAAGGGGATTTAGATGGCCTGATAAATCCTTTCCCTAGGCTCTCCTTAACATACTCATTCATGGCCGCAGTTTCTGGCCCGGACAATGCATATAACCTTCCCTTTGGCAATGTGGCACCAGGAATTAGCTCAATAGCACAATCATAAGGCCGATGGGGAGGCAGAATGTCCGCATTGCCCTTGGAAAATACATCAACAAAGTCCTGGTATTCCACGGGAATGGGTTCGGGAATGGCAGCAGCTATTCTGACGGGAAATGTAATACATTCCTTATTACAGATGGTACCCCATTGTGAGATCTCCCCCGACTGCCAATCAATGATGGGATTATGAAAGGCCAGCCAAGGGTGACCCAGAACCACTGGAACTGCTGGGCAATGGGTAAGGAAAAACTCAATTTTTTCGGAATGAAGAGCTCCTACCGTAAGTAGTACAGGGGGTGTACAGAGGGAAATAACCCCATTGGACAAGGGACTCCCATCTAAACCATGCATGGTGATACACCTACCCAAAGCTAACTGAGGAATACCCAAGGCCTTGGCCCACGTTAAGTCCATAAAGTTCCCTGCAGCTCCACTGTCAACAAAAGCCGACACCGAAGAACTGAGGCTGCCAAAGGAAACTTTAGCTGGGACTAAAAGGGAGTTATTCGAGGAGATAAGCTGCAGACCAAAGTGAACCCCCTCACAATTCACTTGGTCGAGGCGTTTCCCGACTTATTCGGACAATTACGGGCAAAATGTCCCTTACCCCCACAGTACAAACAAAGACCAGAGTTTTGCCTCCTGGCTCTTTCTTCTGGAGACAGCCGGGAGAGACCCATCTGCATGGGCTCCTCTATGTCCTCAGGAATGGAAAATACACATGGAGTAGACCTGACAGGTGCTCCTTTTTCAGCCCTCCGCTCTCTGAGACGACGATCAATCTTAATAGAAAGCTCCATGAGTTTATCGAGAGTCTCAGGAGCGGGATACTGAAGGAGACTGTCTTTTATAGACTCAGATAAGCCGAGGCGAAACTGACTGCGCAGGGCTGGGTCATTCCAGCCACAGTCGTTCGACCAACGGCGAAACTCCGTAGAATAAACCTCTGCAGGATTTCTACCCTGTCTGAGAGCGCGTAACTGACTCTCAGCGGATGCCTCTCTATCAGGGTCGTCATACAAAAGCCCTAAAGACCCCAGAAAGGCGTCTACTGACAACAATGCCGGATCCTCTGCTTTTAAACCAAAAGCCCAGGTCTGAGGATTCCCCTGGAGCAAAGAAATAATAATTCCGACCCGCTGAGATTCAGTACCTGAGGAGATTGGTCTTAAACGAAAATAAAGTTTACAGGACTCTTTAAAATTAAAAAACTCCTTCCTATCACCAGAAAAGCGGTCAGGCAAGTGCATTTTTGGTTCAGGGACTACCCTCGGGGAAGTTCGTAAAAGATCTTCCTGCGACTTCACCCGAAGGGAAAGATCCTGAACCATCTGAGTAAGTTCTTGAATCTGGCTAACTAGGAGCTGGCCAGGATTTGGCCCTAAACCAGTGGGATTCATGAGGCCGATAAATCTTACAAAACTGAATAAGGAAAAAATCAAACCCTGTTTAATTTTAAGTTTGGGTGTGGCCGGTAATAATGTTATGATTCCAGCACTCTGGTCTGAGGAGGTCCTATTGCAAGGACCGGAGCACTGGAACGTAATGCTGGGGAAGGAAGCGGGAATAGAAAGTAGCCCCTGGCGCCCTAACTCCGTTGTCTCGCCCGTGCTGTCAGAAATCCCCTGCGAGACTATGGTTGCTTGAGCCCATGGCAGCCGCGTTTGAAGGGCGGATTATGTCTGCCCAACTCCGATGCCCCCTCAGGTCTTAATGGGAGACAAAGGGAAATCCGAGACAGGGTGATAACAAGGGGCCCTCTGACTAAACAACCAGGCCAGGGGCTACAAGCTAACTGACAAAAGCTGAGGTATGTGCGGAAACCCGCCAGGGAAAAGGACAACCAAAATCCACTAGTCCGTTACTCCTACCCAGCACCGCTGGATACCAGAGTGGATCTGTGGGAGCGGAATCCTCCGCAAAAGCTCCGAAACACAAATAATAAATAATAAATGATAAAGCGGCCAAGCCGCAACACACGGCTACGCCGTGACTCACGAACACCACTGGATGTTCAAAGGTGCTCAGTCAGGACTCCAGGAACAGATGACGACTTCCGAGTACAGGACAACTGAGAACAGGAACAACCGGATACAGCAGGACTGGAAACACTCTCAGCAAACAGATACAGCATGCAAGAAGCTATTACCGGCGTCTGTGAGAAGCCCAGGAAGTGTATTTAACAGGGAGTCCTCCAATCAGGTGTTTAGAGGCTGATTGGATTAGATGCCATACAGCTGCCTAGCTGCATGGCCAGGAAACAGGTGTCCTATTAATTAAAATGGACCCAGCAACGGGGAACGTGGTCCGTCAGTGGCGTCCCCGTTGCTAGGGTCCGTGCGGCTCCGTGCGCCCGGCGTCCAGCGTTGCCAGGGAGCTGGCGGCTGTACGCGCACGGCGTCCCTGGTTGCTAGGCGCCGGGCCGCACCGACGAGCGGACCCCGGCGCCTAACACGCCTCTTCTTCCTGGTGCCTCCCTGCACTGCATCCCTTTGCTGAGCGGCTAGCGCCGGCCCTGTGTGCAGTGTCACTGACATTGACCAGCACTCTCACCTTTTACATTGATTCAGCGAGTCAGTCAGTTCTGCCAGCCAATCACTATTGTTATCACCAGTGTCCCAACGCGCCGCATTACAGGGAAGTAGATGCACTAAATAAACTACAGCTCCCAGCAACCCTTAGCCCCGAAGCATTCCGGCCCTTATGGCTGCTGGGAGCTGTAGTTTATTGAGTGCATCTTCTTCCCTGTAATGCGACGCTTTGGGACACCGGCGAAAACAAAACTGACTGGCTGCTGTGCGAGTCTCCGGGAGAGCCACTGCCAAAGGGAGGACAGCAGCTTAGCTGCTGACAGGAGGAGAAGCAGGAGAAGCATTACCTGCCCCTCCCCCACTCGCAGTACCTCCGGGCCCCATCCGCGGCACCCCCACACACACCCTCCAGCACCTGCGGTAGCTCCGTACCCACACCCCTCCCACCGCACCACCGCATCCGCCCCTCCCCCACCCGGGGAACCCCCACAACTGCTCCTCCCCCACCCACAGTGGCTCCGGTCCCCCACCCGCGGCACCCACGCACTCTCCCCCACCCGCGGCACCACCGCACCAGCCCCTCCCCCACCTGCGGCACCACCACAACTGCCCCTCCCCCTCCCGCGGCACCCCCGGATCCCATCCGCGTCTTTCCCGCACCCGCCACTCCCCCAACCAAAGCACCTACTAGGTGATTCATCAGGCTCTGCGTGCGCTATTCACGCCGTTGCAATGGGCTACGAACCCTTAACCATTGCACGCCCTTTGTCCGTGCAATATTTAACCACTCACACGATTATGATTGGAGGTAATACTCCATATAATAAAAATATTGCACGCCACGAGGGTGTGCAAGGGTTAAGGGGGCGTAGCCCCTTACTACGGTTTGAAGAACGTCAGTAGGGCGCGATGAATCACCTAGTATACTGTATGTACCAATCCTTTACAAAAAAGTTTTTTTTATATAACCCAGTATCTTTATCCTAATTTAGAAATAAAAACTATTGTATGTAAAAGTTTGATGTGCGCTGGTTTATTCTTTTTTTGTATTTATCGAGGGAATGTCTACAAAAATGTGCTGTAATATAGGATGGTATGGATGCGTATATACGTCTTTCAGAAGGTGCAAGTGCTCACTGATCAGGATCATTAGTAGCTAACCAGGGCTGTGTTCCGCAGACACAGATGTGATTCCACCTCTGCATATAGGAGAATCACTGCTGCCATCACTGCTGCTTGGAGAGGCGCCCGGAATGACCTTATGACACGCACAGCCCGGAGCCCTCGTTCACTCACTTCCATGCTCCATCTATGATGTCATCAGCCAACACAGGGCGGAGAAGTGTCTTGCTACAGCTATAGTTGTATATTTTATTTAAATTCTGTTGTAATTCTGTAAATTAGTGGCATATCTATAATGGGTGCAAGGTGTACAGTGCACATGGGCTACCCTGCACCCATGTAATTACACTTACCCCTCCAGAGTCCCGCGCAGTAGACAGAAATGACTGAGAAAATGTTGCGGCAGCCATTTTCCCAGTGATTTGAGCATGCTTAGTAGAGATGTCTCCTGGAATGAGGTGTGGGTGCCATGTTCCTGGAGACCTATGCGGCAAAAACACATTGTCATGACATTTTATCTGGCGCGATCCCATATGCAGCTGCAATGGCTCCTGTGTCTCACTTCCTACGGCTGTACTGCGCAACCTTACGGGTTCTCAGAAGCCTGATAATAGACTTATCTGTGAGTGATGCTATGTCTCTGTACGCAGCCGCTGGGACTCGCAAAGCCGCCGGTGGGTGCAGGCGGCTGTGACATTTGCATGTTTATCGCACAGCCGATGCATTACCATGTGTAAGGAGTCATTATATCGGAGGAGGGGGCTTGTGCGCAATCTCCGTGTGGTGTACCCCCTTGCGCCGCTGCATGCGTAGTGAAAGCCCTGGCATTGTGCCAGTATCTACTGCACATATGCGAATATCTGTGAATACGGCACCATTTTGCTTTTAATTTCTTCAGCGGCAGCTGCAAGGTAAGTGCATTAATTCGGTGCAGGTTGTGCGGCGTGGGCCTACATTCACTCAGGTATCCATTATAAACATTCCAGTCCATGCATGTATACGGCCATTCTCCCTATGCGTTGTACCTCGCACGCTGACGGGAGTGCAGCACAACCCGGGCGAGGAGACTGATCGTCAGCAGAAGGGTTAACGTATCCGTGTTTCTCCCCATCCTGCATTCTCTGGTGTCACATCCATAACACTCCTCCCAGCACCAGCCTCACCTCTCTCATCACACAGAGAGTGCTGCTATTCCTCCGCAGTAACGTCTTCCATCTGTGCCCAGAGCTCTCGCCGGCTGATCTGCTCTAATTACATCGTATCACATTCACACACAGGGAGAGCAGACAGCCGCCCCCCGATCACTGTCCTGACACGTCAAGCGCACGCTTCATTCACAGCGCAGACGTGTTACGCTGTATAAATGCATTTCATCAGAAGTAATGTCAAATGTAAGAATGATTATTATTCGTACATATACGTATAATCAGTTGTACGGCCTTGGTACAGATACGTTTTTCCCTCATACTCCCTATACTTGTCTAAGCATTTGTTCCATCGCTACACCAAGGCATCTATACCAGAGGAAATCAGTGTCACACGCCTGAATGTGTCACAATAGCGGTCAGCATTCGCACTATCTCCCTTGGTGAGGAAATCAACACGAAGCACGCCCTTGTGGTCCCAAAACACGGTCACCATGACCTCCTTTGCTGATGGAGAATGTTTTGAATTTCTTTGAAGGTGGGAGCGATGCGTTTCCATGTCATGGATGCTTCCTTCATCTATGGTGTCACATGATGCACCCACGTTTCATGACCTGTAACAATGCCCTGCAGGAACTGCGCTCCCTCCTCATGGTACCGCGTCATGTGGAGACAAACCCATCCTATTGGCTTTGTGAACTTATGTGAGTAGCCTTTTCCTGTACCCAAGATGCTCATGAACGATGTTGTGCACAGCAGCCACTGAGATGTTCCATTCGCCAGCAATATACACGTTGCGCCAGGTAGAGCCTCTTATACACACTGTACCAGGTAGCCCATTTACACACTGCACCAAGTAGCCCATTATACACATTGCACCAGGTAGTCAATTATACACAGTGCACCAGGTAGCCCGTTATAAAATTGCATCAGGTAGCCCCTTATACACACTGCCCCAGGTAGAGCCTCTTAAACACACAGCACCAGGTAGCCCATTATACACACTGTACCAGCTAGAACCTCTTATACATACTGCACCAGGTAGCCCATTATACACACTGCACCAGGTAGCCCATTATACACGGTGCACCAGGTAGCCCCTTATACACTTTGCACCAGGTAGCCCGTTATAAAATTGCATCAGGTAGCCCCTTATACACACTGCACCAGGTAGAGCCTCTTATACACACTGCACCAGGTAGCCCATTATACACTGCACCAGGTAGAGCCTCTTATACACACTGCACCAGGTAGCCCATTATACACGGTGCACCAGGTTCCCCTTATACACTTTGCACCAGGTAGCCTCTTATACACACTGCACCAGGTAGCCCATTACACACACTGCACCAGGTAGAGCCTCTTATACACCCTGCACCAGGTAGCCCATTATACACGGTGCACCAGGTAGCCCCTTCTACACTTTGCACCAGGTAGCCCCTTATACACACTGCACCAGGTGGCCCATTACACACACTGCACCAGGTAGCCCATTATACACACTGCACCAGGTAGCCCCTTATACACAATGCACCATGTAGCCTCTTATACACACTGCGGGGGGGGGGGGGATTAGCCGGTAGCGTCCGAGGGTCGTCCATTGCGGTGCAGGCAACGGGCGAGTGCTGATAGCGCTGGTGGGGTGACTATGGCCACGCCCTCAGGCCTAATGCATGTCAACCATATGGGGTTGACCTAATAACTGTCGATCTAATTCCTGTAGATCTTATATACCCCACCCATAACAGAAACGCCCGTGTGTAGCTGGCATCCATTATAACATTACAATCAGAAGCGCTAGCCCTTCTTCATCCTTAAATACTTTTCTATTTTTCTAGAGTCCTTTTATTTACTATTGTTTTGCTTCTATTTTGTGTAGCTCACTTTACCTCCCATGTACTTTATGGAACTGCTCTTTGTACTTCGATCAGGCCTTCTATTGCGATATCCATTGAGCTTAATGCAGCCTCCCCTCTATGTTGTGTCTGTACTTCTCCGTTATGTCTGGTGGCCGCAGTCTAGATGCTATCGTCTCATCAGAGCTCAGCTTTGCTCTCTAGAGACCTGCTATTCAAAGCCAAGCGGGGACACAGATAAGAGCGGAACTGATTATAAATCCATTCTCTGCTAATAAGTCTACAAAATGAATGTGAATCACTGGACCTTCAGATAAGCAAATCATTGCAAATTAGACTTTGTGGTGGATGTGACTGATAACGTATTGTATTTTACTGAATCTTTTCGGTGGAGAACTCTGAGTTGCCTCAGCTTACCGTGATATAGAGATAATCTAATATATCTAACGGAGAAACCAGGCAATTAATTGGGATTTCAGAGCGACTTCCTGTACATCCTGGTTGTAGCGTAGAGCCATGGTGCCTGGGGCAAATGCATGGGGAGGAGGTATGGTCAGCATGTGGGAGGAAGTTCAAGTGAAATAAAATCAAGGGCAGCGTCGGTCTGTGGCCCACTAGAGAAACGCAAGGGTAGGGGCCCGTAAAACATTGTACATGAGGGGAACAGGGCAGCCGGCTGAAGGTGTCTAGAAAGCACCTGGAGGACATATAAGCATGCAGGACAGGACGTGTTTAGGCATCCACGGTGCTCCTGCCCCGAGGGGCTGTCAAACTTGGGGGGCAATCACACAGCACAAAGTACATGGACAGCAGCCTATCCTTTGGGGTAATTAATAATGGGTGCATGGCGTGTATTGCACTCAGGCCCTTGGGTCCAAGGGGGCCACACTGCACACCCGGCACCTATTCATAATACTTACCTCTTCACCTGCGCCGCCTGCATCACAGAGAACATAGGGCAAGCACCATGTTTCCAGAGATCTGTGCCGTAGATATCGCTGGAAATATGACACAGGTGCCATGTTCCCGGTGATCTGTGCATGCGTACTATAGAAATCACCGGGAAAATGGCACCTATGCGCGAATCTTACCGCCATCTGGGCTATTACTGGAGGTAAGGTTCACCAGCTCTGCAGCACTAAAAATGTTTCAAAACAGAAGATTGAACTTGCCTGCCATCCTCAGGTTTGTACGAGTCAATCCTGACCGGCAGCCGGTAGGACTCCATTGACTTCAGCAGAAGAAGAGGAGGAGGATGGTAATGGGTGAAAGAAGTTGGGCTGGTGTGAGAAGGGTAAGAGAGAAAGTAGGTTGTGAGGAGCACAGGAGGAAGAGTGGGTAGTGGGGCGAACAGTAGAAGAAGACGTAGGGATAGATATAAGAGAAGTAAAAGGATAAGGTACAGGCAGACACACAAAGGAGGAGAAAGAAAAGAAGCTCACAATCACAAAGGGAGGAGCCAGAAAATGGTCACACACAAAATTGGAGACAGACACATAAAGAGGGAGAAAGAAAGGCACACATATAAATGGGGGGAGAAACAGAGGGGTATAGAGACTGAGTAGAGACATACACCCTTGCAGGATGGATAGGGTGGGTGTAAGAGGTGCCATGGAAGAGAATCCTTGGAGAAGGAGTAACAGAGGTCAGCCGGAGGAGCAGAGGCGAGGTCAAGAAGATTTGCGCCTCCCATGTTAATAGCTGCATCCACTTGTGTCCCAATGAAGCCCCCACCTCCAAGTAACAGACCCCCAAGGCCACCGGCACCTGGAGTGCCTGCTCCACCGGCTACACCCCTGGCCCTGGTGGAAGTAATGTTGTTCATCCACGCTGTGATATCACGGCCAATTATACAAAAGCGTTTATGGCCTGAAAAGCAGCGCAGTGTGTGACAATGCTCCTATTGAAGTTGATTGATCTGACGTATTCGGAAACACAGCGGGAAGATGAGGAAAGTCAGCACCGATCAGTCCAGCCGCATCAACAAGCCCCAATGATGGCACAATTGATCAAGCCCAAGGGACTGGACACCCAGGCCTCTTGCAAATTTGTCATCAACGTGTATGGTCAAATTGGACTCTGACCTTATCAAGCTAGGTGCCAGCAGGGAAGTGAGGTGCTCTGTGCTACGGGGCCTATAAAGTGACAGTAATGCCTCAGAATCTAACATCCTATTTGCAGTGATTTGAGAATGAGTTTCAGGCTTTTTATCAATGCCGCTGAATGTCCCAGCAGTTTTACTGCACACAAGCAACGCTAGGTCCTGCATACACAGTGTGAGAGGCAGAGGAAGGAGAGGGATCTATTTGAATCCCTCCCCGGGTGCTCTTTCCATAGGAAACAGCGGGCATTAGCTCCCAAAAAATGTTTTCATTTTCGGAGCTTTATAAATACACACATACAGTGTATGTATGGGAACGGCGGTGTGTTCCGATACTATAACGCAGGACATATCTGCAATATCTCCTGTGTTATAGGCTTGATAAATACATAGCACAATCACATAGAGTGTACGGGAACGGCGGTGTGTTCCGATACTGAAACGCAGGACATATCTGCAATATCTCTTGTGTAATTACCAGGCTTGATAAATAGGACTTTCACTTATCTTAGTGATAATCCTGCAGCAGTTTCCACATGAGCTACGGGGCTGGGAGGCTTGATACATAGGCCTCTAGGGCTCCAAATTGTAAATTTGGCCCTGATCCGAAGCACGGTTTTGGCCAAATTGATTATTTTCCTAAACAACAGTAATTAAAAAGTGATTAAAACAGGAACTTTCCAACTCCAGTGCTGCTTCAGTCTCTATGATAGTGCATTCCAAGTTTAATTAAATTGAATAGATGCCCATTATAATTACATACTTTCCAATTGTCCTTAATTTCCAAAGACAGATTAAGGTTTTACAGATCAGTCACAGAAAATATCCCTATTTTTAAAGCTCAGGGCAAAACGCAGCGTAACTTCCCTTGTTCTGCGGGGTGACGCAACCAGACCCGTAATGTGGCGCTGTTAAATAATTTTTTATTTTATTATTCATTTTGAAATGCTGCCAGTTATACACTTAGGGGTGAATAATAGCCTCAGATTTTCAAAAACTGGCGCAATTATGTACATTTTCAATTTAATTTTGCCGTATGTAACAGAACGCAAACTCACCAAATCGTCAAAAACCATCCCGTATCAAACTCATCGAGACGTAAGCAGGAGTCTTTTGAAAAAGAGTAGGGACCCATAACCGGTACTGTCTCTTCAGCCGAGGCTGGTAATGGAGAAACCAGGGGGGGACGCAGACATTATCTGCTAGAACTGGTGCCATTATAGCAAGGGGACACACCGGAAAGCCAACCAGCCCTAGGCCGGATTCCTAGGGAAGGGAAGGCTGGATTCTTTAGAGAAAAGGGGCCCACAAAATTATTATTTTTTTAAATGCACACACAGGAAGAACCAGCCCTATGCTGATAGCTCTAGGGCAATTACCATTGGGTGGTGGGGTTAATAAATATGTTTAAATGAAAGGATTAATAGTTCTCTTTATTGCCGCAGTTCAGGCCCAGCTAGCCCTGTTTGAGTCCAATTTAAATGGCTGTGAGGAACTCACTGGCACCTGTAGTGGTCTTGTAAAAGATTATTACAAAATAAAGATCGGACTGACACACAGAAAACAAATATTGTGGCAGGAGAGGTACTTTGCCACCTGTAAGCTACACAAAGGGTCCTGGGGGTGGATGGGAAGTGTGGATGGACCGGGTTCCCATCCATTTGGCCCAGACCAGGTCTTAAAGGCTTCTTTGCCCAAGAAGCTGCTTCATCAGCCAGCACCTGGGTGCTGGGTTTAAACTAAGCAGAGTCTCTCCCATGAGTCAGGGCTCCTGAAGGCAGTTAGTGTCCAGGTGTTAGGAATGCTAGGGACAGTGGGATCCGGAGGGCTGGGCCACTAGTGTCAGGATGCCGGGACCTGAAGGGTTCCTTATTAAGTAAGAGGGAGTGTGGCAGGGCCTAACCTCCCTGGTAGTTTATACTAAAGACAGTGATCCTTGTTTTATGTATATCTTTGTTTTTGAGCTACCTGAATAAAAGGTATTTGTTGTTTTTGCACAAGCCTGGAGTCGGTCGTTGGTGGAATTTTTGTAGCAGAGTGCATTCTAGCAAGACTCCTGTTACAATATTTTATTGAATAATCACTCCCCCACACCGCATATTCCATATTCCCCACACCATCTTTATTACTCACTTAGATCCACCGGGAAGGGTTCTCTTCATTTCAAGTAGGCATCCGACGAACTTGGCAAAATAACAACCCATATGGGCATGCCCCCCTCACAATATGGGGGTACCCATGACACAATGGGCATAGTCCCACCACGGGGGCATGTGTAACAATTCTATGATTCTAGGCAGCTGCCAACACCACCTTTGAATCACTGCTCACACAAGTGGCCACATAATGATCAGGGAAACATCTCCCAGCCTCAAACTGGGACAGTCCCTCTGAATTCAGGATATTTGGGAGGTATGTCTCAGTGATGCAGTATCTGCCTTCGTTCTCAAGCTCTTGTCTTTATTTACATATTGCAGCAGAGAATAAAGTATTACAGGACTCTCAATAACATACGGGCCTACTCACACGGAATGTCCAGGAGACTCCCAAATTTCAGCAAGTTCGCCTGGGGGAGTATACCACCCTACAGGATCCACACCCCCAGTGAAGCGAGGAAGGTGGGGTTGTGATGACACCCTGTGAAAGGGGTCATCATAAACAACTTCTAATTGCGACGCATTGCAGCTGGTGGAGGAGCCAAGACGACGCGCTTCGCTCTCCTGCTCTTGCTCCTTGGAGCTCCAACCTCCAGACGGGAGTCCTAAACAATTGGCCAGTATGATCGATAATTATTCCTTCCAGCTGGTTTGGCGCGGGTCTGGGACTCAAGGTCGACAGCAATTAGGTCGACACCACTTAGGTTGACACCAATTGGTCGACGCGCCTTAAGTCGACACCTGAAATAGGTCGACGTGTACAAAGGGTCGACTTGAACAAGGTCGACATGGAAATAAGGTCAACATGAGTTTTTAAATTATTTTTTTGTGTAGTTTTCTCCGTAATGTGACCCGAAACCCCAATTAGTGCACCGCTACCGCTGCGATCGGCACATGTTACCATTCCCAATTGTAGTCCATGTGTATCATAAAGTATGAAAAAGTTCCAAACAAATGAAAAAAAAAAACTGTGAAAAACACGTCAACCTTTTTCCATGTCGACCTTGTTCTTCGACTTTTTGTCCCTGTTGACCTATTTCAGGCGGCAACCTAAGGCGTGTCGACCAATCGGTGTCGACCTAAGTGGTGACAACCTTATTGGTGTCGACCTTTTGTCCGGATACTATTTGGCGCATAAGTGATAGCAGAAGGCACAGTGGGAGATCCATACGATATACCCCCCACCCTTCCTAGGCAGAGGCCTAGCAAATCCAATGATGTAACCAATTCTGGAATCTCTAGCATCTACACATGGAAGGCGGTGTAGCTTGTAGGCAAAGGGATCTGGCCTCAAGAAAAGAGGACTAGTTGGGTTTTATTGCCCACAATGGCTGTGTTGGTAATTTATCCCAATTTTCCATTTGGCAATGGACATCGTTCAGAAGCATGGCGTACAGGGCAGAGCCGGCCCTAACCAATATGATGCCCTAGGCAAGATGTTTGCTGGTGCCCCCAGCACCGCTGCTAGTTCTGCAGGAGATGCCTGGCATGAATCAGCTGGCATCTCTGCTAACAACGGGCGCCTTTTGTTTATGAAAATGCATCTTATTTGCATTACTATGTGGCTATGATGCACAAGCAGCTTCTGCTGATTAAAATGATATGCAGCATGCCTATATTCTGTGTGCAACTGTGGCTGTACCTGCATACGAAATGCTACATTGCAGTGATTTCCAGGAATACACTGCAATGTAGCATTTCGTATGCAGATACAGCCACAGTCACACACAGAATATAGGGGGTCATTCCGAGTTGTTCGCTCGTTGCCGATTTTCGCAACGGAGCGATTAAGGCAAAAATGCGCATGCGCATGGTACGCAGTGCGCATGCGCTAAGTATTTTAGCACAAAACTTAGTAGATTTACTCACGTCCGAACAAAGAATTTTCATCGTTGAAGTGATCGGAGTGTGACTGACAGGAAGTGGGTGTTTCTGGGCAGAAACTGACCGTTTTCTGGGAGTGTGTGGAAAAACGCAGGCGTGCCAGGATAAAATGCGGGAGTGTCTGGCCGAACGCAGGGCGTGTTTGTGATGTCAAACCAGGAACAAAACGGGCTGAGCTGATCGCAGTGTAGGAGTAAGTCTCGAGCTACTCAGAAACTGCTAAGAGTTTTCTATTAGCAATTCTGCTAATCTTTCGTTCGCAATTCTGCTATGCTAAAATACACTCCCAGAGGGCGGCGGCTTAGTGTATGTAATGCTGCTAAAATCTGCTAGCGAGCGAACAACTCGGAATGACCCCCATAGGCATGCCGCATATCATTTTAATCAGCAGAAGCTGCTGGTGCCCCTAAGCATTCCAAATGCCCTAGGCATTTGCCTAGTTTGCCTATGCCTAAGGCCAACTCTGTACAGGGCAGAGATATTGGAAGCAATAGCAACATACATAGCAAGAAATAAGTATGTGCTACAGAAAGATTCTAGTGACATGCGTCATGTTTATCATCAGCCTGTCGCTGTAGAATGTATCTCCTCCCTCTCGTTTACAGGCTGAAGTCCATGGCATCAGATGGATATACTATTTATTTATTACCAGTTATTTATATAGCGCACACATATTCCGTAGCGCTTTACAGAGAATATTTGCCCATTCACATCGGTCCCTGCCCCAGAGGAGCTTACAATCTGTATTCCCTACCACATGTACACGCACACACATTCATGCTAGGGTTAATTTTTTTTTTTTGTAGGGATCCAATTAACCTACCAGTATATTTTTGGATTGTGGGAGGAAACCGTAGTACCCGGAGGAAACCCACGCAAGTACGGGGAGAATATACAAACTCCACACAGTTAGGGCCATGGTGGGAATAGAACCCATGACCTCAGTGGTGTGAGGCAGTAATACTAAACATTACACCATCCGTACTGGAAAGTGATAAAGTGGAAAGATAAACTGCCAGCCAATCAGCTCCTGGTTGTCATTTTTCAAACAGCCTGTAACATGACAGTTAGGAACTGATTGGCTGGCACTTTATCTGTCTTAACTTTATCACTCTCCAAGGCTCAGTACACTTTCCCTACAATATACTAGTCTGAAAGGGAAGAAACAAACTTAAATATGATAAAGTCAAGAAATCTTAATGCTCTAGGGCACAGGTTCTCAAACTCGGTCACCAGGACCCCACACGGTTCATATTTTGCAGGTCACCTGTAGATTTTTAAAATGTGACAGTTGGTGACACACAATGCAGCTGCTGGGTGACATGGAAGACGTGAACCGTGTGGGGTCCCGACGAGGACCGAGTTTGAGAACCACTGCTCTAGGGTTTATATTGGGAACTGAATTATACCGGCTAGTCCATCAGACCTGTTAGGTTACTGCAGTATTATCCATACAGCTTGGAACTCTGTTGCTCCGCCAACCACTATTCACCCTCGCAGATCAACACCTCAACCCTGGCACACCAAATGCACCAGATATCTACAAAAATGCTCACGTACTGCCGAGCGACACTGGAGGAAATCACGCTCTCAAGCAGACTTCCTCCATTTCAAATTCATGCTCTCATCCTTCAGTGCTGCCCTTTCCCTTGCTAAACAATCATACTTCAAAATCCTCATCTCTACCCACTCTTCCAACCCCCGGCGCCTCTTTGCCACTGTTAACTCCCTCCTCTGCCCACCACCACCTCCTCTCCCTTCCTCATTGTCTGCTCTTGACTTTGCCACTTACTTCACATCCAAGATTGACTCCATACGTCAGGACATCACATCCCACCAGTCCAGCAACCAGCCACCACCCATCCTTTGCCACCCCTCCCCTACCCTCTTACCAACTCTGACATCTTTCTCCCTAGTATCTGGTGAGGAAGTCATGGCCCTCATACACTCCTCCCCCCCCACAACCTCCCCACTCGACCCTATCCCCTCCCACCTCCTTCGCTACCTCTCCCCTTCTGCCTGTTCCCATCTTGCCCACCTTCTCAATCTCTCCCTCTCATCAGGCACTGTCCCCTCTGCCTTCAAGCATGCTCTTGTCTCCCCTATTCTTAAAAAACCTACCCTTGATCCTAACACTCTCTCCAACTATCGACCGATCTCTCTCCTCCCCTTTGCCTCCAAACTTCTTGAGCGTATTGTCTATAATCGCCTTACTGCCTTTCTTTCCTCTCACTCACTGCTTGACCCATACCAGTCTGGTTTCCGCTCTCTCCACTCCACTGAAACTGCCCTCACAAAAGTCTGCAATGACCTCCATGCCGCCAAATCTAAGGGCCACTACTCTCTGCTTATTCTTCTTGACCTCTCTGCTGCTTTTGACACTGTGGACCACCCTCTTCTTCTGCAAATCCTTCACTCTCTTGGTCTACGTGATACTGCCCTCTCCTGGCTGTCCTCCTACCTCTCCGATCGTTCCTTCTCTGTCTCCTCTCATGATGCTACCTCGCCCCCACTTCCACTAACTGTTGGTGTCCCCCAAGGTTCTGTTCTTGGGCCTCTCCTTTTCTCTCTCTATACGTCCTCTTTAGGTGAACTCATTAGTTCTTTTAATTTCCAGTACCACCTCTATGCTGATGACACTCAAATCTACCTCTCCTCCCCTGATCTCTCCACGGCTCTCCTCACTCGTGCCTCTAACTGTCTTTCTGCTATCTCTTCCTGGATGTCCCAGCGCTTTCTTAAACTCAACATATCTAAGACTGAGCTGATCATCTTCCCACCCTCCCGCACAACCTCACCTCCCACAATCTCATTATCCATTGATGGCACGACTATCTCCTCTAGCCCCCAAGTACGCTGTCTTGGTGTAATCCTTGACTCCTCCCTCTCCTTCAAACCACACATTCAGCACCTCTCACAAACCTGTCATTTTCATCTCAAAAACATTTCCAGGATCAGACCTTTTCTCACCCAGGATGCCACTAAGATCATTATTCACTCACTGATTATTTCCAGACTGGACTACTGTAATCTCCTCCTAACTGGCCTCCCTGACAATTACCTCTCTCCACTCCAGTCTATCCTCAATGCTGCTGCTCGGCTCATCTTCCTCACCAAACGCACTACATCCACCTCCCCTCTCATACTAGCCCTTCACTGGCTTCCCTTCCCCTTCAGAATCCAATTCAAACTTCTCACTCTCACTTACAAAGCTCTCACCCAATCCTCTCCCATTTACATCTCTGACCTTATCTCCCTTTACTCTCCCACCCGTCCTCTTCGCTCTGCTAATGCACGCCGCCTCTCCTGTCCCCTGATTACTTCCTCCCACTCCTATCTCCAAGATTTTTCACGTGCTGCTCCCTTCCTTTGGAATTCTTTACCTCTCCCCCTCAGACTCTCCACCTCTCTACAAAACTTCAAACGGGCTCTCAAGACCCATTTCTTTACCAAACTCAGCCAAATCTCATCCTAACCCCCTGTTCCATGCTCTCTATGTACCCCATCTGTGTCACCCCTGTCTGTCTACCCCTACCCCTAGAATGTAAGCTCTCACGAGTAGGGCCCTCTTCCCTCATGTGCTCACCCTTTTCTTCTTTAATAATTCTCAACTGCCCAAATCACAGTTTTTGGGCCACCTGGAACTTATCTCTGTCATTTACTGGTGTAGTTATGCTTAGTTACCCTGTACTTGTCCAAAATTGATTTCAACTGTAAGTCACTGTTTTGATTATGTGCATATGTACTCTGTAATTGGGCGCTGCGGAACCCTTGTGGCGCCATATAAATAAATGATAATAATAATAATAATAATAACCCCTAGTGGGTGGGGGTGGGGGGGGGGTGGTATGGAAGGTAGATAGTAACTAGGTCGACAGTGTCTAGGTCGACCACTATTGGTCGACAGAAACTAGGTCGACATGGTGTCTAGGTCAACAGAGTCTTTAGGTCGAAATGGTCTAGGTCGACAGGTCAAAAGGTCGAAATTAGTTTTTTATGTTTTTTTGGTGTCGTTTCCTTCGTAGAAAGACCAAGAACCCCAATTAGTGCACCGTGTCCCCTCGCATGGCTCGCTTTTATCGCCATGCTTCGGGCAAGGTGCCTCGCTCTGCTACCGCTGCGCTCCGCACAGGTTACCGTTCCCAATTGTAGTCCACATGGATCGTTAAGTATGAAAAGGTTCAAAAAAAGAAAAAATTGTGAAAAACTCATGTCGACCTTTTGACCTGTCGACCTAGAACATATTGACGTAGAGACCCTGTTGACCTAGAAACCCTGTCGACCTAGTTACTATCGACCAATAATGGTCGACCTAGTTACTGTCTGTCGACCTAGAGACCAGATCCCGTGGGATGGTATGAATACGTAATGGGGGTCATTCCGAGTTGTTCGCTCGCAAGTGAATTTTAGCAGATTTGCTCATGCTAAGCCGCCGCCTACTGGGAGTGAATCTTAGCATCTTAAAATTGCGAACGATGTATTCGCAATATTGCGATTACACACCTCGTAGCAGTTTCTGAGTAGCTTCAGACTTACTCGGCATCTGCGATCATTTCACTGCTTGTCGTTCCTGGTTTGACGTCACAAACACACCCAGCGTTCGCCCAGACACTCCCCCGTTTCTCCAGCCACTCCTGCGTTTTTTCCGGAAACGGTAGCGTTTTTCCCCACACGCCCATAAAACGGCCAGTTTCCGCCCAGTAACACCCATTTCCTGTCATTCACATTACGATCGCCAGACCGATGAAAATGCCGTGAGTAAAATTCCTAAGTGCATAGCAAATTTACTTGGCGCAGTCGCAGTGCGGACATTGCGCATGCGCATTAAGCGGAAAATCGCTGCGATGCGAAGATTTTTACCGAGCGAACAACTCGGAATGACCCCCAATGTTCTACTTGGAACGTCTGTAAACTGTGAGATTTCCTGTAAGAAATATGCAGTGTAAGAGTAACTTATTTCCCTGACAAACGTCACTGAAAATTCTAATTAAAAGTGCTCTAATTTACTTATTTTTAATAGGCCCTCTGGGTGATTAAGCACCATGAAACACTGAGCTGTTACCGGAGCTGATTACTGATCAATAAAGGCAGGCTACCCGATGATGCTAATGGTCTGTGTCATTACGTGCGAGCGCAAGCCCATTTTCGCTGTGGTTTTGTGATTAGCGAGAAATTGGAGCATTAAAAATCCTGCAGCGAGCATAATTGTGTTTTATTGCCCTAGACAGAGCTGCTCATTATATTTTCCACATTTAAAATTCCTAGAATCACATGAAAACATGAAAAGCTTCATTTTTCCCGGCCTGGCCGCGCAGCGTAAATTGTCAGGAGATGCACAATGTGTGATAACGCTTAGGTGAGGATATCTACGCCAATCATCCTGGACGACTGATATCACAGGTCATCACACACTACCTTTAGCGTTACACACATCTCTCGCCCTACGGGGGCAAACGCCTGGCTGCTGTGTTTTCACGGTGACCGTCCGCGGCTAGGCTCGGATTTGTGAAAAGGTCACCAAGATTCGGGGCCCCAGATGGCAGATGAAGACGAGGGGGCAGTTTTCTGTGGCATCCTCTAAATTTGTGTTTTGATTTTTTATTTTACATCCCTTTATGGCTACAACAAAATGGCTGCAAATTCTCAACAGTAAATGGCCTGATTCTTCTACTGTGGTTGCATCTAGTGACTTTTATCACGCTGTGCGTGCGTCATGGGCTGCATACACATTTTTGCAAATGTACGCACGATTAGGAGTCGTACATATCTCAGCCGTTTACATGCGGCGGCTAAACAGGGGGCGACTGGGTGGCAATAGGGTACCGACCGGCAGCTAGAGAACCATGGCGTCGGTGGGCATAGCCACAGGTGCTTGCTATTCTGAGTCGTGCGTATTCATTGCGAACGCCAAATTCAGACGCATGTCCACCACCCAGTATGGGATGGGTGTGTGCGCTGATTGCAATCTTGGTGGTTGGTCTTACGTATGGAAGAGTGGGGCGGTGCAATCGCATAGATGGGTAAGCGTTATAACCTACATCTAGCTACATTCACGTTACGTTTGTATTTCAGGGGTCTAGTCATGAAGCAGTGAAAAGAGTTGAGAAGTGAGCCTGTGAAGAAGTTGCCCATGGCAACCAATCAGCTGCTCCATACAATTATATAGTATGCAAATAATAAATGTTACCTCAATGCTGATGATACCACACGATACCAACCCATATAAACAGTATATAAAATAATGAGTGAATAGGGGATGGTGTGTGAGGGGGGAGGGCCCTGGGTGATGACAACAGAGGAGGCATGAGGCACAGTGATTTCACAATTAGTCCACGCCAGAGGTGAGTTGTTACATTAATATCCTGTTTCCAAGTTATACGATAATTAAGAACATACCTGAGATATATCCCATTGATAAAACAGATTCAGTCCAATGCTCCATTTTACCATTTTAGTGGGAAAATCTGTTTTTCTCCATTTTTTTTTCTTACCAACTTGCAGAACTACAGATATAATGAATCTGTCTGAGGAGTAATTAAAACAATTGATGTGTATATGAAAAGATGAAGAGGGTCAGTCGAGAAGCAGGTGCTGAATCCGGGCTAGGATTCTAGAGCAGGGGTCAGGGAACTTTTTTACCTCTTACCCCAAAATATATTTAGATACGCCGACGTTACCCCCTTGATTTGAAAGGAAGGAAATTATATATTATTGTGCCTATATAGTGGCTATCACTGTTTATATCGCAATTCTGAGATACTGTATATATATATATATATATATATATATATATATATATATATATATATATAAAAGCATTCAGAAAGAAGAGGAGTCACTCCAGGTCTTTAAAGTGGAAAAAACTTCAAAACTTGTATTCAAAACATATTCACGAAACCAACGTTTCGGGGCCCGCAGCCCCTTTGTCAAGGTGTGTATAGTGTATAGTGAAAAACATCTTACCTTATAAAGCCCGTGCACCCGTGTGTGAAGAGGAGCTGCGCCTGCGCCGCCAATCCTGTCGGGTACCGGGGGACTTCCGGCGTCTCGTGGACATCCTCGTCGCACGTGTAGCCCGTCCTCACCCGGCGTCCCGCAGCGATGACGTAACGATCGGGTCCCAGGACGATCGCCATAGCAACCAGTGCCGCTTGCCAATGCGCTTGCGCGCCGGGTGTTGCGGAAAACAATCAAGTGATCGTGACCATAGTGTGCATATAACATTAAAAGTGCCAGTTACATTAAAACCTGCCCACAAAGTACATTACATGAACCTGGCTGTGCCCTGAATGTGCCACCATATCTTCACTATGGTACAATAGTTGTTTACCTGTATATAAAACATTAGACAATTACCTGCCTATATAGTTGTGCTCATAAGTTTACATACCCTAGCAGAATTTGTGATTTTCTGGCAATTTTTCAGAGAATATGAATGATAACTCACAAACTTTTCTTTCGCTCATGGTTAGTGGTTGGGTGAAGCCATTTATTGTCAAACAACTGTGTTTACTCTTTTTAAATCATAATGACAACAGAAACTGCCCAAATGACCCTGATCAAAAGTTTACATACCCCAGTTCTTAATACCGTGTATTGCCCCCTTTAACATCAATGACAGCTTGAAGTCTTTTGTGGTAGTTGTGGATGAGGCTCTTTATTTTCTCAGATGGTAAAGCTGCCCATTCTTCTTGGCAAAAAGCCTCCAGTTCCTGTAAATTCTTGGGCTGTCTTGCATGAACTGCATGTTTGAGATCTCCCCAGAGTGGCTCAATGATATTGAGGTCAGGAGACTGAGATGGCCACTCCAGAACCTTCACTTTATTTTATTCTGCTGTAGCCAATGACAGGTCGACTTGGCCTTGTGTTTTGGATCATTGTCATGTTGGAGCGTCCAAGTACGTCCCATGCGCAGCTTCCGGAGCTGATGAGTGCAAATAATCCTCCAGTATTTTCTGATAACATGCTGCATTCATCTTGCCATCAATTTTGGCCAAGTTTCCAGTGCCTTTGTAGCTCACACATCCCCAAAACATCAGTGATCCACCTCCGTGTTTCACAGTAGGAATGATGTACCTTTCATCATAGGCCTCTCCAAATGTAACGTTTATGGTTGTGGCCAAAAGTTAAATTTTGGTCTCATCACTCCAAATGACTTTGTTCCAGAAGTTTTGAGGCTTGTCTCTGTGCTGTTTGGAGTATTGTAAGCGGGATGCTTTGTGGCATTTGCGTAGTAATGGCTTTCTTCTGGTGACTCGACCATGCAGCCCATTTTTCTACAAATACCTTCTTATTGTGCATCTTGAAACAACCACACCACTTTTTTTCAGAGTCCTGTGTGTCAGCTGAAGTTATTTGTGGATTTTTCTTTGCATCCCGAGCAATTTTCCTGGCAGTTGTGGCTGAAATATTTGTTGGTCTACCTGACCGTGATTTGGTTTTCACAAAATCCCTCATTTTCCACTTCTTAATTAGAGTTTGAACACTGCTGATTGGCATTCTCAATTGCTTGGATATCTTTTTATATCCCTTTCCTGTTTTATACAGTTTAATAACCTTTTCCCGCAGATCCTTTGACAATTCTTTTGCTTTCCCCATGACTCAGAATCCAGACATGTCAGTGCAGCACTGGATGAAAGATGCAATGGTCTTTCAGGAGTCCATAAACTCACTGACCTTTTATACACACACACTGATGACAAGCAAACAGATCACAGGTGAGGATGGTTACCTTTAGTAGCCATTCAAACCCGTTTGTGTCAACTTGTGTGCATGTTATCAGGCCAAAATCTCCAGGGTATGTAAACTTTTGATCAGGGTCATTTGGGCAGTTTCTGTTGTCACTATGATTAAAAAGAGTAAACACAGTTGTTTGACAATAAACGGCTTCACCCAACCACTAACCTTGAGTGAAAGAAAAGTTTGTGAGTTATCATTCATATTCTCTGACAAATGGGCAGAAAATCACAAATTCTGCTAGGGTGTGTAAACTTATGAGCACAACTGTATATATATATATATATATATATATGTATATATATGTATATATATATATATATATATATATATATATATATTCCCGGCAATTATTTTTACGGCAATGAATGGGTTAATTAACACTTTCTCCCCAAAACACCAGAATGAATGTAAGAAAGATGAATGAGGGGGTAAGGGGGGGACACGACTTTTAGGAGACAGATGGTCACATCCTCACCTCAGTAATGTCAGTGGGAATTTCCCACTGTTATGTGGGCCACTGTCTGATCCTGCAGAACGCCGTCAGCGGTCAGCCACAGAACACTTCAAGCTCTGTGTGTGGGTTGGCAGGCCGCGGGCGGTAGGACAAGACAGCGCAGGACGGACGGGCGTGAGGGAGTGCGGTGTGACGTCAGCACGTCACACCACGGCCAGGAACACAGCACAGGGCGGCCAGGAGCACAGTGCAGGGCGGGCAGGAGGGAGCGCAGTGTGATGTCAGCAGTAGCACATCACATTGCGAGCTGGCCGGTGCTGTACTGGGCTGTGTCTCGGCAGCGCAACCGCCAATTACCCCCAGGAATTTAATTTTTACCCCATTTGGGGTAATTTACCCCTGTTCCCTGACCACTGTTCTAGAGTGTAGACTGAGATTTGCGCTCAATCTCAGCAGATGTGTAGGTAAGAACCAATTCTCACCGTCTAGTGACTGCTTATGGGAATAAAGATCTAGGAGTAGATTTCCTAAAGTTTCTAAAACGGAAAAGTGGCATTGTTTCCCATAGCAACCACAGTCTAGCCGTACTTTCTTTATTCTATCTAAAACAATGGCCCTCATTCCGAGTTGTTCGCTCGCAAGCTGCTTTTAGCAGCTTTGCAAACGCTAAGCCGCCGCCTACTGGGAGTGAATCTTAGCATAGTAAAATTGCGAACGAAAGATTCTCAAAATTGCGAATACACACCTCTTAGCAGTTTCTGAGTAGCTTCAACCTTACTCGGCATCTGCGATCAGTTCAGTGCTTGTCGTTCCTGGTTTGACGTCACAAACACACCCAGCGTTCGGCCAGACACTCCTCCGTTTCTCCAGCCACTCCCGCGTTTTTCCCAGAAACGGTAGCGTTTTTTCGCACACACCCATAAAACGGACTGTTTCCGCCCAGAAACACCCACTTCCTGTCAATCACATTACGATCACCAGTACGAAGAAAAAAACGTGAGTAAAATTCCTAACTGCATAGCAAATTTACTTGGCGCAGTCGCACTGCGGACATTGCGCATGCGCATTCGCGACTAATCGCTCCGTTGCGAAAAAAAAATAACGAGCGAACAACTCGGAATGACCCCCTATGGTAGAATCTGATTGGTTGCTATGGCAACACTTCCACTTGTCTGTTTTAGGAGTGTTCGTAAATCTGCCCCCATGAATTTGATTGGTTGCTATGGGCAACATTATGACTCTTTAGTAGGTTTGAGACGGTATACGTTCAAGATACTGGCTGTCGGAATCCCAGCAGACACGATCCTGATTTTCTCAGGGATTAGGTGACTTCATATGACGGCAGAAAGCCCTGTGTAGGACCCAGCACTATTGGGACTCCAGTAGGTACTGTAAGTAGTATCAGAGGTTCCCGTGGCCTCTCAGGTTACCCTGCAGCAAATGTAGTGCTCGCTTCTGCAAACGCTGTTTTCTGACGTCAGAAGATCTGGCAGGGGGAGGTAATAAGAGGTGAAGGGAAAATGCACAGCTGCCCGTCAGCTGGATCATATATCAGAAAGTAATGCAGAGTCTAGTGCACGCCAATTATAATGGTCATTATGATAGGAATACTTCTTTTCCTGCTGAGACTCCCAGGGTCATGTCTGCAGACAAACTTAAAGCAAGTTGGGGACACTTAATCCATATTTATCATAACAGAAGAAACTACTTTGAACTATAAATGCTGCAGCTCTGGCCTCAGGTGATTTCCCATGGACGGGGCTGTAAGCGCTCCGCAGGTGTCTGCGACATGAATGACTCAAGAGGTCATCCAGCGGTAACGCTCTCCCATTACTGCTCGCTACACTGCGCCTCTCCGTGAAATATCCGGTTACTGTTTAGAAAGAGATTTATTCTTTTCTTTTATTCATTTGAATATTTTTTTTTTTTTAATTAGTCTCTTTAGAGATTTAGCATAACATTGCTCTGTTCCAAGTAGAAAGATGTACAAGGATAAATTGCCTGGAGTATCTGCTGCTTCCATATTATATAACATGTTCCGTGCAGCTATCATGCGTTGGATATCCCAAATATATCTTTAGGTAACGTTGTTATGCATCACGGGGAACTGTGTTGGGAATGATGTGCGTGCAGGAGTTGATATTGCAGAGTAACACAGGCACACACCAGCAGATGACTCACACTATGAACATCCCAGTTACTTAACTGTACTCACTGTTACATGCACACTGGTGATGGAGTGCAGCTTGTGCGGATCAGATTTTCACGCTGCTAACCCTGTGGTGAGTGTATGCTACAAACGGGGAGCGGCGCATGAATGGTGGAACAGCTTTATGGGGTCTATTCATAAGGCAGTGAGAAGTGTGGGGAAGTGAGCCAGTAGAGAAGTTGCCTATGGCAACCAATCAGCTGCTCTGTACAATTGTATAGTATGTAAATTATAAATGTTACTTCAATGCAGATTGGTTGCCATGGGTAACTTCTCCACTGGCTCACTTCTCCACACTTTTCACTGCTTCATGAATAGACTCCATTATCAGCAGGTAATCTCATGTCACTTTGAACCTAGCTAAGTAGGAGACCCCTGTCTCCCACTGTATCACACTACACAGTAAAAACAAGATTCACATGCTCAGTAGTGATATCAGTGGCCATCTTGGGATAGGGTATGAAGCCTCCCTGAAGGACAGGAAGACTGGAGTCTGCACAGTGGGGCACTCCACTTTCAACAAATCTTTCCACCTAGACCCCTAAACCCTTGATTGTAGCCGTGCATATGACACATAGCACGGGGGAAATGGTTCCTTGTAGGATGTCCTGTTTTTAAAATTATAGTCTTAAAAAAAAGTTATTCTGACTTGCACCCTCTTCCTGTCCACTGCAATTAAGGTTTGCCTGGCTACACCCCCATACAGCTCATATCTTAAATGTTATAGGGATGCAAGATAGCTTAGTGAGATTGTAAACTCTCACGAGCAGGGCCCTCTTCCCTCATGTACTTATACGTCTCCCCTCCACTGCCCACAAGGACACCAAACGTTGGGTTCAACAGCCAGTGCTACTGCCGTGGGAATGAGTGCAAGATGTTGCACAGGATGGTTGAAAGTGCGATTCTCGTTGGGGAGACAGAAACCGCGATGCTTTAAGGGTAAGTGAATTCTCAGATCCCTCCTAAAGGGTGATAAATTGGGGGAGAGTCTGGTGGAGCATGATAGAGAGGCAGTGGGGACTAGCTGCAGGTTGTGAGGCAACTGTGGTTTTAGCGATTAGGCTGCACAGGTGGCTTTATATATCCGGGAAGAACTTCATTCCAGCTGGAGTGGAGTCATGTGAGTTAATATAGCAAATTAAATTGTACTACTAACCTCCGGTTACTGGGTCCTTCAGGATCCGCTATGGCTATAACAGACCCGTGCTGCTTTACTCTCTCCCTTTACCACTCAGCTTCTTTCAAGCAGGGTGAGTAGGTGTTAATAACCCTTCCCCGGTTTATTACCCCAGAGTCCTTTAATCACAATTTCTGCAACTTTGCAAACTATGGGGGTCATTCCGAGTTGTTCGCTCGCTAGCAGATTTTAGCAGCATTGCACACGCTAGGCCGCCGCCCTCTGGGAGTGTATCTTATCTTAGCAGAATTGCGAACGAAAGATTAGCAGAATTGCGAATAGAAAATTCGTAGCAGTTTCTGAGTAGCTCGAGACTTACTCCTACACTGCGATCACCTCAGCCCGTTTCGTTCCTGGTTTGACGTCACAAACGTTCGGCCAGCCACTCCCCCGTTTCTCCAGACACTCCCGCGTTTTATCCTGGCACGCCTGCGTTTTGACAGAAACACCCACTTCCTGTCAATCACACTCCGATCACTTCAACGAGGAAAATTCTTCGTTCGGACGTGAGTAAATCTACTAAGTTTTGAGCTAAAATACTTAGCGCATGCGCATTGCGTACCATGCGCATGCGCATTTTCGCATTAATCGCTCCATTGCGAAAATCGGCAACGAGCGAACAACTCAGAATGACCCCCTATGGACGGATTGTACTAACGGCAAAATGTAGACAGAACTCTGGAAACTGATTTTTCGGAGGTTTGACCGCATTCCCATATGCACAAAGCTTGGGAATGCGGAACGCGCCGGAACTTGTACCCGATAGACAACGCCATCTATAGATGCATTAGCTAATAATAGCAGCCTATGGGCTAGTAGGATGCCTCCCAGTATCCACCGCAACTCACACTCGCCAGCGGCCACGCATGCGCAGACAGACTCCCCGGGCCATAAACCCGGAAGCCCTCTCATTGCAAAGGTTAGCTCTTACTGGGAGAGCTGTTCTTTGTGAATTGAATTTGATACTGCGTATCAGTGGTGCAATGTTTCGCATACAATGTGCGATGATTGAGTTCATACATTCCGCCCTATGTAATTAATATTATGCATATAGATTGTAATATATGTGCGACCATACACCATGTAGGAACGAGGAGCTTAAATGCACAGCTGGCTACATTAACAAAATAATTTCAGTGTTAACTGTGATCACCTCCCGCCCCCTCCCTCATCCGGGCCTTGGCTCCCGTTGAGCCTCTCTATCACGGGGTTAAATTGCTGGCCATTGTATAATTTTCTGGCGAGCTCGGCGGTCTGGATTCACTGCATTGTTCCCCCTGTGACTCATCACATCCCCTTTGAGCTGGTGTCTGATTGCGCTCAGAGGCTCGGCCACGGGACTTAGCTATTGTATATCCAGGCCCCCAGTTTCCTTCCAGGTTTTCGGGTAATCTCTTGTGTCTCATACACTGAGGGCTGCGTGTATCTCCTCCTGCCGCCAAGGCCACAACTACATTGTGTGGTCATATATCCGAACACACAATTCTGACCCGCTCATGTCTACGTCATAGCAGGGATGTCGTTACACGAGCCCATGAAGTATGGATGACGGCATAGGGAACTAATCTGAGTCATTTGTGGGAGGACCATACATATTGCACAGGCCCCACCAGGCCCAGATTTATCAAGCCTTGGAGAGGGATAAATTGCACGGTGATAAAGTACCAACCAATCAGCTCCCAACTGTCATTTTTCAAACGCAGCTTGTACCACGGCAGTTAGGAGCTGTTTGGTTGGTATTTTGTCACCGTACAATTTATCACATTCCATGGCTTGATAAATCTGGGCCTAACCACAGCCGCTGCCCTCATCTCAGTTCATTTGGAAGGTGCTTTGCTCCGAGCCTGGCACAGTCTGTGGGTGCCCCTTCCCAGCAATCTTGGTGTCCTTCATTTTGACCCAAATTAATGTGTTTTCACATTATGAAGGGATGGTGGCTTGTTTTGTCCATAAAAAGATCATGGTGACTGCAAGGGGTCTTACATTACGTAGTAACAGCATTCTGACTCCGGGGGGAAAACAGTCAGTAGATTAGCAGAAAATCACCTGAATTCTTTGTGCAGCGCTGCGTAATATGGTGGCGCTATATATAAATGAGCAATAATAATGAATCCTCACTGTGAGAGGTACTAACGTGAAGACTTCCAGTATCTTATTCCTGCGACACTGCAACAGGACTGCTGTGACTTCTGGGTCTTGAGGAGAATCACCCAGCGACACGTGTAACACTTATCACACCACTTCAGATCAGCCACCAAAAAGCAGTAGCTCATGAGGGATTACATGAAGATCTCTATCCAAGAGGAAGGCTGCTTAAGCTCTTGCTGGTGGTGACTGACCAACAAAGATCAAAGGCACTGAAGAGGCCTGCTCCTCATTCCCAGCCAACCAGACGTTGCTGCTTCTAGCCTGCGTAAGATCAATGCCACCCTACTTAACGAGGTCAGTAACTGGCAGGATGCAGCAAACGTGTGCCCGGAAGAAGTGTCCGAGCCTCTGCACTGCAGTCTGGGCCTGCATAGATTTTATGGGACCTAAAGCCATCACTCCGAAGGGGGCTGATACTAGTGGTCAGTCTCAGGCTGTTTTCTCATCTCTCCTATAGGCAGTGGAGTAGTAACTAGTAAGGGCCACTATAGTGGCAGCAATGGAACCTGGACTCATGTGATGAATTGAGATGCGCCGCTGATGGCGTATCTCTGGAGATAGCAACATCTCAGAAACCTGGAGGCCTGGATGAGTCTCTTAAAGATGCTTATTGCTTCTCATATTTATTATCAATAAATGTATTTGGTGTCCACACATAATGTCACTGGGCAGCGGCGCCGCTGGGGTAGGTGACACTCGTTGAGGCCAAGAGTAGCCCGCTCACACACCCTTGACGCGTACACCCAAGAAGGGGCATGGCCTTGCGGAAAGGAGCGTGACCTCAAGGGAGTCCCCGTGCTGCCGTAACTATGGGGATGTGGCTTAGCGGGAAGTCCCTGATTACCGCACTACAGTTGCGTGTCCAACATCCCCGGAGATGCTGGGCTGGCCCCAGAGACTAGCCAGTCGCCAGTCGCTGCAGGATAATGTCACACTGCAGCACCCGAATCCTGTCACTGCGTAGAAGACGGCATTATGGTGTCAGCCCCTAGAAGGCTGACACCCGGGTGCGACCCGCGCTCCCCTTGTTACGCCTGTGTCACTGGACCAGTGCTGGAAATAAATCGGGCGTACACTGGGACTTATTCAGGGATGGATGCAGCCCGCATTTTTTTGCTGTTTGTGACTATGGTTGCCAGGATAATACATTATGTGCAATGTGACTGTGGTTGCCAGGGTAGTACATCATGTGCCATGTGACTGTGGTTGCCAGGGTAATAATATCACACCGAGGAAACTAAAAACTACTTACAGCCTACAATACATTGTTTTCCTAGCATCAATTTTATAGAAGCATCACAAAGTTTTTAAAAGATTTTTTCTTCTTCACATTTTGACTTGTTCTGAGGTCTTTATAAAATCTGCTGCTTTAGAAGTGCGTGCTCACCAGCGAAAGTAGATTTGTCGTCTTTCTTAATACATCAAACCCACAACTCTCTAACGCTGCTGGTGGACGGAGAGCTGGGTAATAATCTGAAATGCAGTTTTGACAATATTCCGGCAATAGGACTCCCTCTACAAGTAAGATAATGAATGACTGGGCTTTGTATGGTGTTGGCACTAGATAAACAGACTCGCTCTTGGTGTGTCACGTGGCAGGTACACATTAAATAGCAGTGTACACACATCTGTGCGCTCACTTCTACTCTCTGCAAAGACTCCTCTGCTTTCCCGGCCAGTCTGCGGCTTGATTAGGAGATGGGAGGTTAGAGGTTTTGAAAATAAGAATGATTTCAATTAATTGCAGCATTAATTATATGAATTAGTTATCCAACCAACAACATGTCCTCATAGATTATTTATAAGACCCAAAACCAGAGAAAAAAGAGAATCTCTGATTCCAAACACTGAACTGTAATTAATGGATTATTATTATTATTATTATTATTATTATTACATTTTATTTATAGGGCGCCACAAGTGTTTCGCAGCGCCGTACAAAGGACAGTACAGGGAGACAAAACTTAGCATTACAGTAAATAAATAACAAAAATGGAGTGCAGGTAACAAAGAGCACCACAATTCTCATACATAATACAGCTAAGATGTAAGTAGCGAGAGAGTAATCATTGTACTACTTGGGGCTGGCGGCCATAGATGGAGAGGAGCCTTTACCAGTAGGAGAAGAAGCGGGTAAAGATGGTCGCTGAGTGAAATGTGTTGAGAAGAGGGCTTAGACAACAAAAGGAAAGAGGGCCCTGCTCTGAAGATCTAACAATCTAGTGGGGAGGGGCGACAGATGACATGAGGTGCAAGCAAGCAGGAGGAAGCCTGATGGCGGTATGCAAGCAAAGCAGAGATGTTCAAGGCGTGGGGCAGGGGGATGGAGGAGCAGCCTCAGGACTAGGTTATGCATCGGGAGGGTACGCTTTGATGAATAGGTGGGTTTTCAGTGCCCGTTTGAAGCTTTGCAAGGTTGGGGAGAGTAATGGAGCGGGGGAGCGCGTTCCACTGAAGGGGTGCAGCACGGGCAAAATCCTGAACTCGTGCATGGGAAGCAGTGACCAAGGCAGAGGAGAGGCGACGGTCATCAGCTGACTGTAGTGGGCGGGAGGGAGTATGAAGGGAGAGGAGGTTGGAGATGTAGGGAGCAGTGGAATTAGAGATGGCCTTGTATGTGAGGGTGAGGAGTTTGAAGAGGATTCTGTAGGCCTTAAATATACAATGGTGCAAACATTACATCGGTTCTTTGCTAATTGCACTTTCATGAAGATACATTTTTATCTGATAACAAATCTACAGTAACTAAGGGCACGATTCAGAGATGGACGCAATGGGTGATGTTCCACGCTACTGTGCAATTTCTGGTAGACGTGTGTGTGCCACGACCGCATTGCGCATGCCTCAAGGTGACGCTGAGATCCCGCCCGCAATGATGGATTTTATCGCATAGTGATTGACGGGATGTAACCATTTGGGGGAGGTGACAGGGAGTCAGCTGCAGGTTCTTATGTACAGAAACATGGTGCCTGGGCAGCACGGATGGTGTAGTGGTTAGCATTACTGCCTCACAGCTTTGTGGTCATGGGTTCAATTCCCACCATGGCCCTGACTGTGTGGAGTTTGTATATTCTCCCCGTGCTTGCGTGGGTTTCCTCCGGGTACTCCGGTTTCCTCCCACAATCCAAAAATATACTGGTAGGTTGATTGGCTCCCAACAAAAATTAACCCTTATGGGCCCTACACACTTAGCGATTGCACTGAAAGATTTGAACGAGATCGTTCCTCGTTGGTGCCGGCTCGTTTATACATGCATGCCAATATGTACAATCTCGTGGTGTGACAGGGGGAGTGAATAAAATTCACCCGCCGGGGCATCCGTCGGCCGTATCGGCCGTCGGCCACCTTGCCCGGCAATTGGCAGGGGTGTGAACGTGTGTGCGTGTACATGTGGTAAGGAATATAGATTGTAAGCTCCACTGGGGCAGGGACTGATGTGAATGGCCAAAATATTCTCTGTAAAGCGCTGCGAAATATGTGTGCGCTATATAAATAACTGGTAATAAAAAATAAATAAATATTGCCGTGTCCAGTCTGCGCAGCCATTGGTGTACCGTATGTATGATGGTGGTCATTCCGAGTTGATCGCTCGCTAGCAGTTTTTAGCAGCCGTACAAACGCTATGCCGCCGCCCACTAGGAGTGTATTTTAGCTTAGCAGAAGTGCGAACAAAAGGATCGCAGAGCGGCGGCAAACTTTTTTCGTGCAGTTTCAGACCTACACAGCGCTTGCGATCACTTCAGACTGTTCAGTTCCTGTTTTGACGTCACGAACACGCCCTGCGTTCACCCAGCCACACCTGCGTTTTTCCTGGCACGCCTGCGTTTTTCCGAACACTGCCTGAAAACGGTCAGTTGACACCCAGAAACGCCCACTTCCTGTCAATCACTCTGCGGCCAGCAGTGCGACTGAAAAGCTTCGCTAGACCTTGTGTGAAACTACATCGTTCGTTGTAATAGTATGACACGTGTGCGCATTGCGCCGCATTCGCAGAAGTGCAGATTTTTTGCCTGATCGCTGCGCAGCGAACGAAAGCAGCTAGCAATCAAGTTGGAATGACTCCCTATGGGGGTAATTCTGAGTTGATCGCAGCAGCAAGTTTGTTAGCAATTGGGCAAAACCATGTGCACTGCAGGGGGGGCAGATATAACATGTGCAGAGAGAGTTAGATTTGGGTGGTTTATTTTGTTTCTGTGCAGGGTAAATACTGGCTGCTTTATTTTTACACTGCAATTTAGATTTCAGTTTGAATACACCCCACCCAAATCTAACTCTCTCTGCACATGTTATATCTGCCCCCCCTGCAGTGCACATGGTTTTGCCCAATTGCTAACAAATTTGCTGCTGCGATCAACTCAGAATTAGGCCCTATGTTCCTTGTTCTTGCATATAGGCTGTGAATGAGTTGCAGGAGCTCCGGTAGGCGCCTCTTTTCATGTTTGGGCGGCAGCTTCACTCACTTTTCATATATTCATTGTCCGATTTGCAGTTAAAATATAATTTTATTCAATATTGTATGTGAATTGTACTTATTTATACTATATATTATGTGAGTGTTCAGATGATATTTTAGATAACTATTAAATGTATTAGTTTTTAGAGGCCGGTGTGAGTATTTACTATTTGGGGCTTCAGCGCAGTTTACTATTCCAATTAATCTACAACAGAAAAGTTTTTTTCCTTTTTTTATTAGTCCGCTGCTATCTGCCTCATATCGTTATTAAATATCATTATTATTATATCAATTAGCAAGTTTTTGACCTGAATAATTATAAATTCTTATTGGCGTTATTTGTGGCAATAAGAAATGATCTCCTGCAGGAATGTATTTAAGAACTTGATGAAGGGACCGGTGATCACTTTGCCTTCATTTGCCTGTGGCCACCGCGCTACTGTGCAGGTGCAGCCTGCTGATTGTATGCACAAGTGGTAAGTGTCGGGGAGGGATCCTATGGATCCCTCTCCTGGTACTTTTTCCGAAGTGTAGTCTAAAGGCTACAATTGCTAACAACATCTCTACATGTCGTTAGCTACCAGGAACCAAGTCATACTTACCTACTCTCCCGGATGGTGCGAGAGACTCCCAATTTTTTAGGCAGTCCCCTGCACCCACAGAAGAGTGAGTGGCACTGAATCAACATCGCGGCAATCGTTTGCAAAATTGGACATTTCAGTAACCCTCAGTTCGACTGGAGTACAAGAAAGAGGCGTCCCGCAGGAAGAATTGCGTTTGTCGATAAAACTGACATACACTGTGTTAAAGCCAACAATTATTAGTGTTTTTTAAACTAACTTTTTAACATGCGTTGGCCGC